>NC_057726.1:25871241-25941116 GCF_004010195.1 Chiloscyllium plagiosum
TCTTCCTGACCTCTCCGCCCCCACCCCACTCCAGCCTATCACCCTCACCTTGGCCTCCTTCCACCTATCGCAATTCCAACTCCCCTCCCCCAAGTCCCTCCTCCCTACCTTTTATCTTAGCCTGCTGGACACACTTTCCTCATTCCTGAAGAAGGGCTTATGCCCGAAACGTCGATTCTCCTGTTCCTTGGATGCTGCCTGACCTGCTGCCTCCTCCCTTCCCCCTCTTTGCTTTTTCTTTCTTCTTTCTTGTCCCAAGATGCCCTTAGAAGGGCTCATGGCAATGTTTAAATCTTCCTGGATGTGGAGTATGCAGCAAACTACCAGAAACTTGGAGAGATTGCGCCAATGAATACTGGAGTTACTAGTGCAAGCATCCCAACCAGGGGAATTATTTCTTCATGACACGGATGGTTTGCTCCATGACATTATTGGTTGCAGCACGACTTTCATATGTTGCCACACTGTCCTTGCATAGTTTAGTGGTGCAGGCGAGTTATGGGGAGGTATGGAGTAGAATCTAATATCCTCGTTCTTTGCTGTGGTCTGAAGATATAGACTACTGCTGACTGGCACACTAACTACAAGGATAATGGACTTTCACTAGCAAGATGTTTAGTTATGATTGCACATTGACTGGTCATTCAAGGAGTGGAGCCCTTCTGGTTGCAGTACATATACTCTGATACATGGGGTCTGAAGTGCCATGTACATGCGGTTGATTGCTCTCTGAACCATTGGGAATCTTGCTAGATTGGCAAAGTGCATGTGCTTAATCTGTCTACTTCTCTCTCATAAAAGAGAAGACAGTAAACTTTCCCTTTCTTCTGTACAGAGCATCTGTCACCTTCCAGAAAGGCCAACCATGATGTTTTGGTTATGTCAGCTATTCCCACCTGGAAGGATCCACTGGTATAATATTGACAGTTACTGGCAGCATTATATTCACCATTTTCTATTTATCTGTGAATTTTAGTCAGAGTAAGTTGAACATTAATTGAAATTACAAGAATACAATGAAAACTGGAGTTACTAGTGCAAGTAGAGGCATTAATTTTAAAAAAGTTAAATAATTAATTTATTAAAATAAAATAAAGTTAGCAGGACAGATGATGTGTTGCAGGTGCTGGATGTGGGTGCCCTTGATTCCAGTATGATCCTTGGCAAGCACATTGCAGTTAGTGATAGGGTCCAAGGAACTTTGGCTCAGAGTTAATGAACTAGAATCTGACCTTTATTATATCAGGGAGGGCAAACATTTTGTGGATACCTTGTTCCAAGTTGCAGTCATATGTATTAGGCTAGGTTCTTCTAAATGGTCTAAGGTCAAGGATAGGAGGATATATCTACAAATGTTGAAGTGGATCTGCCTTAGACCTTTGTAATTTTCCAATGGGTTTGAGGTTTTTGCAGCTTATGTGGATGAAAGCCAAGGCTGCAGGTTGGATGAATTAACTGACTATAATCATTGTACAGGAAGTCATTCGAATTGAGCAAACAAACAGGAATGTAAGAGTTGTTGGGACAGTGTAGTCAGAGGGAGGCAATTGACTTCTGTACTTTCCATTTATCTCAATCCTTTTAAGCTGAGGTTTTTTTGCAGCCCAAAATTATTCAATGTGAGACTATCACATACAGGAAAGCCCTCAAAAGATCCGAAACACTCATTTTTAGTCAACAACAGTGACAAGGTTGCAATCTTTCATTTGTCACAATATGTCCAGGATTTCCCAGAGACATTACTTGTCTGTTCATAAAAGTATTTCAGTACAGTGTCCCTGTTTAATATGCCACAATGATTGTGTTATTTCTTTTTTCCTCTATTCTAACTCACAAATCTTAGTTATACCACTGTCATAATACATAGGTTTCACTATGTATGCAGTTTTTTACCTCATTATAAAATACTAGATTTACTCTTACAGTAAAACAGGCAGATCTTTGCAAAGTACATTTATGTGGCAGTGGAATTATAAAACAATTGTTTATATATTCCTATATGTTTAGAAATTAGATGTTTTAAGTTCTTGAAGTTATTTCATAGATCTAGTGTAATGAATGCATTATTTTAAATGAAGCGTTTCTACATTAACAGGCACATTATTGAGCTACAACTGAGTTATTGTTCAGTGAAATAATGGCAACAGATCTCCTATAATGCTTTATAATTTATTATAAAAATAAGATTAGAGTCAATAGCCCAATCAACATTTAATGTTAGAAATAAGAAAATTCAATTTTTAAAACTAAATCAAAGTAAATTACACAGCTGACTTTCTCTTAACATGCATGCAAAAAAAGTAGGAAAGTACATTTTATTCAATCATGATCGCAAAGCCTCTAATGATGTAGTCTTGGCACTGGTTATCTTCACTATTTCTTTTCCTTTGCATTGAAAATATTCAGCTGAAAATATTCAGGTGATTATGCTAGCTTCATAAAACCAAATACGATTAGATATTAGATATATGTAGTTCAATATCAACCACAACTTAAAATATATTAAAATACAGAGTAAGTATAGTTTCTTTGCGCCAATTTTCTGTACCATCCACAGCAAAATGCAATCCTTTTTTCAATTCATTTTTTAATCTTATAAAGAGGAAATCCTTCTTATTAGGCATGTTAATTTTTTGACACATGATGTGAATTTAGTGGCTAAATATAAAAAAGTCAAATATTGATACTTAGTTCATTTTAATGGATTGTTTTAATGCAGATTAAACATTAGAACGTAACATACATTTCTAAAAGATGAAGCTTGAGCCTAGATTAAATAATAAAATTAAGGCTTCCTTTGAAAAACTAATTTTTGTGGAATGCATGTTATAATTGTATCTAATGCATGCATTTGGATGTATGTTCCTATTTCACAGAGAATTAGATCAAATTATTTTATTCCAGTGGCAGTTACTCTGCTTTGAAAGGACCAAGTTAAATTTAATGCATTGGTTTCATAGCATTAATTAAAATTCATCTTAAGTGGATGGTATTCACATTTGAAATGCAAAACTTGCAGGTTTTTGACTAAAAATGGAATCAGCTGCTTCAGCAGGGGTTGTAGGTTGAGAAGGGTGGTGCAGTCACACAACATTAGCTTCTCATACAGCTCAGTGCAAGTCATTACTCTTCAGTGACAGTATCAAGAGACCATTTGAATTTGCCATGGCTACCTTCCTTTAAAAGAACACTTTCCTGCTGCAGAAATTGCTTTGTACTTCAGCCTTCGGTACTTGACACATGCGACATGTCCCACTGTGTCACTTTGAACAACCTGCCCTGGGTGGGAATGTGGCATTGATATTTTTTTAAAGCAATTTTTAAGGATGGTGTGGAATATAAGATTTTATGTTGTGACCTCAACATAGTCAAAGCTTAGTTCATTTTTGAGAAATATGTCATCTTGCTCTGTCCACACCTATATTCATGCACTTCCCTAAGGGGTTAAGAACATAGAGAAAGAGGCTGATGAGGAAATCACAGCATGGTGTTGCTACACAATGGCAATGACAAATTGTGCTCTCTTCGAGTTACTTTAACTGTCATCATCATTGTGGTTTCGCTTTTAATGCAGCATAGTTTGAAGTGTGACCCATACTAATTTACACAAAAAAATTATAAGCATTCCACATTTTAAAGATGTCCGCTACAAATTCATTAGCACCCCCGTGTGCTTCGTAAAATCATAAACCTTGAAGGCAAGCTACCCTACCGCGGTGACAGAACATTTTACAATGTATGCAGGCGGGTTCTGCTGCAAATTACTGTCTTCCCTCATAAGTATTGCAGTTATAAATATTTAGAAGCTTACATGCTTTGAGGGCCAGAGTTGACTGAAAATGAAAAAGCAACCTTGATTGCTACTAGGAGGCTATGTGTGTGTACTGCATTCATTTTAACATTGGTTCTTTTCAGACAAAGCTATTTTCTTTCCTCTTTTTAGTATTACACTCTGCCAATTGAAATGTGGGTTAACAAACAAGATTTTTGATTCATGAGTGAAGCAAGAGTATCATGCTCTTTTGAAAATGTTACATTCAAGTCTCATGTCATTATATTATTAAACTAAAGAAACTAAAGAATATGCATTTAAAGATTCAAGCTACAATGAAAACACAAAATATTTCTATACAAGAATTGGAAAATGCAGTGATTTATTGCGCTTCCTGATAATTTCTTACTTCAGGGCAGAATTGACAAGGGTTGGCTTAGCAATATTTTAATAATAGTCTGGCCCCAAACAGCCAGTATTTAATGATAATTTCCCCCTGATATGCTTTCAAGCATGAGTTGCACACTTAATGTGTGCTTTCTCAACTCAGTCCAGTACAATTATGTAAACTGGTATTAAAAACCCTATGGAACAATTCACGCAGAAATGGTGTGGAAGATAGAAGCAGAGTTAAAAAGGAAGAGCAAGGTTAAGGAGAACAGTCAAATGCAAGAACAGAATCCATTTTTTAAAACTGTTTGATAACCTAATTTTTCATGTACCTTTATCAACTCAGTTATGCAAAACCTGTGCATATAAGTTGTGTCATGCCTATCAAAGAATATACATATTCATATATTCTCGTTGATGTCCAATGTCATTGCCTATAGATAGTCTGAGATCTGAAACAAATTTGGTATGTGTAATTATGAACCTAGATGTCTAAGCACACCTGAGGTCAATTGTAGACTAATTAATGTAGTTATTTAAAATTTCATTCGTTTATCAGGTCTTATTGGGAAGAGCCTGTTATTTCAAGATCATTAAAAACAGTAAAGAATCACTACTGTTTGCTCTTGTTTTGACTTTTTTTAGAAAAAGCATGTTCCTTTGAGATGTTTCATGTAAATGAAGATATGTCTACAAATTTTTTAGAATTGACCAAGTTCATGCTTTTGTAATATACTATCCACATGACTTTATTGTTTTTGTTAATTAAGTTCTGGTGAGTAATCAATTGAATTTCTAGTGCTTACTTGCTAACATTTTTCAAATGTGGATACCGTCATTGCATCAACAAACATGATTGAAGAACAGTGCTAGTTCCATTCTCATCAAATATTGTTTTTGGCCAAAAAGCATGAACTACTGTGCAGATTACATTATGATAAATTAATGAATATTCTGGAATAATATCCCAGAAGTTTCCCAATGGCGAGAATGGTGAAGGACAGCTCTCCACCAAACTGGAGGCAAGCAACCAATTTAAATAAATAAATGGTATATTAAAGACCATTTTTCTGGGCCTTAGGTATTTTGACAGTAAAGTGCCAGCATTTTTTGCTTTCTGGAGAGACCATTGGCTGCAAGGAGGTAGCCTCCCTGTGGCTCCCTGGAGAGGGGCTCATTGATCTCTATGGCTAAAAGGGGGCTGCAAGCGACAAATAGAAAAAAAGAGGCCAGTTAACAACAAATGTCGATTCGGTAGCCTGATACCGCTACAGGATGAGATTCCCCTCTGACCACCAGGCTTGCACAGTTGGCCCCAGCAAATGAGTCAACTCTGTGACTCCTCAAAATGAAGGTGCTTTGAAGCTTGCCTTGCTGCCTCGGTGGTCAGCCAGCTCTCTCGCTGATGACCTGCAGAGCTGCTAGCCCTCTACTTTCCAATCTTCTTTGACTGGCATCTTTCCTGCCTACCAGCTCTTGATTGTCTCTGTCTGGCAATATCATGAGGGAGGTCCAGCCTCCCATCCATTGCGAGTCACTGAAACAACTCCCAGACATAGGACATCCCCCATTATGGGAAGATTCCACCGTGTGGTTCCTCTGCCTACCAGCTCATGGAATAAATACTTGGTCAAACTGGCAGCAGTGGGCAGTTTGTCATTGTGAGTTACTCTGTTGCTGGCGTCTCAGGAATGTGATTTGATTTCCTCATCTATCCTCATAATTTTAATACTGCTGTTAGATTCCCCCCTTTAGCCTTCTCAGCTCCAAGAGGAACAATAATGACTTTTCTACTCTTTCCACATATCTGACATCTTTCATCTTCTATTTTTTCTTTCCATGGGTTTGTCTTTCTTCCTAAAATGTGTTATTCAGAATTGTATTCCCAATGAAGCTTGACCAATATTTTAAAATGTTTTGACATGACTTCCTTGTTTTTGCATTCAGTGACCTTATTTACACTTTTTTAACATTCATGACCCACTTAGGAAAGTGCATTGATCCTTGAACCCCAGTACACCCAGGGTTGTCAGAAAAGTTAAAGATCTAATCAAATTATTCAAAGTCCTCAATTTACCTGTCTTGTAGACTCAGGTTAATGGAAAAGACAGACCAGGCTTCTGCACTTAATGAAAAACTGCTAGTTTTTCAAATAAATCAATTCAAACTACAGGCAAACAAAAATATAAATTATCAACATATAACTCTAAAAACTTAAATTCTAATCACTTGTTAAACCCTAATACACACATGCAGGGATACACAGAAAAACAAACAGACATGATGTTATGGGTGGTGGAAAACATATTGGGGAAACACAGTTCAATAGCACTATTCCATTGGATTTAATAAGGTGAACCTTTTTCTTCCTCCAAGTCCTTCTCATCTCTAAGCTTCTTATTTCTAGACCTTTTCAATTTTTTCTTGAAGGTACAGAGTGGTGGACATTAATTATTTAGTTTTTCAGTCAGTGGTTAAATGCAACAATTTTTTGCAAATCTTAGGAGAAAATATCTAGCTATCTTCTGGTTTTAGATTACATCACTGTGGCAAGAGCGAAAATGAGAGGTACTGTCTGTTGCATTTTGGAGGCCTCTATTGTTTATATACACTTTGTCCATTTGTCCAGGAGTTAGTCAGAAGACTTGTTGTCATGATGATGACTCCTGGCCTCCACAACTAGTTCTGATTGCACAACCCAATAAGCATTCTCTCTCTAGGTAAAGCTCACTCTGAACACACACCCACAGTGCCAATGACATCTTAAACATCTTCCCCCACTGATTGAACAAACAACAGTGTATATACAACTTACAATGTGTTCCAGTAACTAGTTTATAAAAGTGCAGCAATTCCTTCCACAGTCCATGTTTTAAAGCAGTCCTTTTCCATCTTGATCCACAATTCAAAACAAAGAAAAAGATGTGGTCTCTACATAACCATTTTCTTAACATACTCTGCCAGTTTCAAAGACTTATGAATTTACATTTCCAGGTCACCCTTAAAATAATACTACTTACATTACACTTCCTTTCCAATTTGTTCTTCTTAGAATGTATCTCTTTACACTTATCATATTTAATTGCATCTGTCATGTGTTCACCCATTTCTCCAGTATGCCTATTGGCCTTTGCATTCTGCTTTTGTCCTGCTTGTTATATACTATGTTTTGTATAGAGTTTTTTTTAATATCACCTGCAAGCTTTGAAATTGTTCTCTACATTCTTGGTCATTTATATGTAAGAAAAAGCGATGGTTCTATGTCTGATCCCAGTGCATGCTTCTCTTCTAGCAGAAGAAAAACTTCTTTTCACCAATATTCTCTGCTTCCTATCCCTTAATCAATCAAGCAACCAGGTTACAACTGTCCCTTTTATGACCATGTGCTTTCATTTTCTAAGTTTGCTGTGTGGCTCTTTAATAAACATCTTTTGAAATTCGACGTATACAACATCTACTGTGTTACTTTGCTATCTCCTTCTGTTTCTTCATCAAAGATCCTAATCAGGCTAATTCAAGGTGGTTTAACAAATCCATATTTGTGTTCCCTTATTAATCCATACTTCTCCAATAAGCATTAGGTTTGTTCTTGACAGTCTTCTCTATCACTTTTCCAGTCCCCACAATGAAATAATTGGGCTGCAGTTAGCAAATTTATCGCCTTTGCCTTTTCTTGAATAGGAGTCTTACACTTGCAGTTCACTTGAACTATTTTATTTAACTTTATTAATGATAAAAAATATAAAAGTATCATATTATGTTCCTTTTAGTGAATGTAAACAGATGGGATTTGGCACATCACAGAGAAATATCTAAGAGTTAATCTTGTGCAAACATTTGGAGGTGCATTTTTGTACATGTCTGGCACAGTTGTTGACAAAAATAGTATCCATCAATTTATTCTTGCTTTACCTAGTCCATCAGTCAATCCTGTCAAAGACCCTTTATTGTCAAAGACCCCATTCCTGTGAACTATCTCCGCAATCTATTTCAAAATCAATGCTATACATTGCGTATTAAATCTAAAGGAAGGATATTGGAGTAGTTTCTCATTAAAATAAACTGATATCTGACTATTTATTTGAATCAATGCATGGTATACTTCTATAGCATTTCGCAGAGTAAGAGACTGAATTTCAGTCTCTGGAACAACAAAGTAATCCACATTTTTCTCAGAATGTGAGAAAAACTCACATAGTAAATGGTCTCTAAATAGCCTAAACCTTTGATATACCTCTATTTATATAGTTCAAAGCGAAAAAGCTTTCAGAGCACAACAATTTGAGCAATTTGATTGGCTTTGAGACATGGGATTATTGATAGCTTTACAGTGCAGCCTATATCAACAGATGAAGTAACCTAAATGATCACTATGTTATTACAGAATTAACATATGAGCAGCACAGCATAGTAATTATGCATTCTTCCTTTTTTTTAATGGCTGCCTTTGTCCTAGATCATACCATATCATGAGGTTTCAGGAGAATCTGCACAATAATTTGCATCATCAATGGCACAGAATAAAGTTTCTGTCAAAAAACTGATTTGAAAAAATCATGCTACATCTTAATGCTTAAATAGTGAAAAAACATGTAATTTTAGCCAGAAGTGTACAATGACCATTTATATTTTTAAAATGATTATCTTTATAATCATGTCTAGCTTTTATTAAAATAGTCTGGGGAGATTTTGCAGAGCTGTGGTTTTATTTTATGAGTTTTCTGTCTGACATTGTTTCAGTGGGAAGCATTCTGACTGCTGCTACTGCTGCTGTTTTCAAATTTGACAGATGATGGAATCACAGATGAAATGTCTGAATCCCTAAATTGCTAGCGATAGATATAACAACGTAGCTCTCTCTTTCCCTTCCCCCTCCAAACCTGACCACACTCTGGAGTGCATGTCTTTCTTTTGCATTAATTTGGTCATACAACCACTGCGGCACATAAATACTCAGCTTTGCTGCTGATGCTGTTACTTAGTATTTTATTTCCTTATTTTTTCTGAATTCTCAAGCTTACAATTTGCAATCACGATATCTCAATTAAGTGACAAAGCAACGAGAGTATATTCGCTTTTGATTTGTTCATTTCATAGTTTGATATGTGAGCTTAATTTTAATTATCTTTTGTAGATGGATAGTGAAAAACATAAATGCAGACCAAAGAACATGGCGGTAGTGAAAACTGCATTAAGCAATTACAGATAGGCAGTGGAGAAATGAAATGATGTGGTGATTTTTCTTGGTAATTGCCTCAGTGATCGTCTTTGATCACAGGAGAGTAAAAGAGATGTGCGCAGTGGCTTGACATCAGCATTTTATATTAGAATGCGCAATGTAGCTGAATGCAGCTTTACATAACCACATTTGATCTAAAAGTCTTAGATGCATCTTTTTCCTTTTAATTTAAAAATAACACTGCTGTAGTGCTTATAAATAATCAAATTCTCCCATATATGGATACATTCAAATGAGATGTAAAATATTACAATTGAACAAAGTTAGAATGCTTGACTTAGCACAATTGCATGTTGTACATTTGTGAAGGTGGATTCAGCAATAAGTACAAGGCTCTAATCTTAGTTGTTGTTCTATTGATTTGCTGCAGACCATAGCCTCAGGACAGTACATAGATAGTAATTAAGGGTAAATGATCTATAAGCCACCTGGGTCTTGTTCATTGCATAAATGCTTTCACAGGTAGAGTCAAAGATGAGCAATTTCAAAGTAGGCACTGTATACCTTATATGTGTGTATTATTTTATTTGGTTTGAATTATCTTCACTGATTTAGAGGTGTGGTAGTTGTGGAAGATTTCACTATCTTTACAACTGTAGATTTTTGCATAATAAAGTAAAGGGGATTCACAATGTATATGTTTTTAGATAACAAATCCCAAAAGGAAGATGATGGTTCTCTTTTGTGCTTTCCCAAAGATTCTCTTTATTTACTTCTGATTCCAATTTGTGTACAATCAAATGTACATCTACTTTAACCAATGTAGTAATCAGAGCCTATGCACAGTAGTATGCATTAAAGGTGTGTTAAATGACTTGATGTAATTTCTCTGCTATATCGTTCTGACTTTCTGGTTATATTCTATAATTATTTAAAATATTTATAATTTAGATTATACAGCAGGAAAGTCTTATTTGTTTTCTGGAAGACTAACTGAACATACAATTGATTGTTGTGCACACCAAGCTTCATACGACAATCAATTATACTCGGTTATACTAGTGGTAAACCTACCAGTTTGATTCCCGAAGGGATGGGTACAGCCTTTTTAATTTTTAAAAGAGTAGGCAATTACTGTATGTTACTTGAAATACAGAGTTTTCGGTCTGTTCAGTATGGGAAGATCAAAATTATTATTTCCAGTTCACACCAGAATAGAAGGGAAATGACAGTCACCACTTTATTTAACTGCAGTTGGTTAAGATTGCTTGCTCTTCATTTGCTATACTCTGCGTACGTAGGTCATTCACATACTAAACTAGAAAATGTGATAGACGTTGGCCCCTTTGAGACGAATGTGGCAGAATAATGTGATCTTCTCCTTCCTGTAGTGTTTAGGAGCATTTGCTAACAGCCATGTCACATTGATGTCAGCCACTTTGTGCCTGATTTGTTTTGTAAGAAGTCTTTTCTGATGAAGTATTGTACCTTTTCACTACTGTTGCAGGTATAAAATTTAATGCAAGTATGATAGTGCTGAGCAATATTTGATGCAAGTCCTTATATTCATAATTACATGTACACTCTAAAGCCTAGCGTTGTTCAAAAATTGGATTTTTAGAATGTGTAATACATCCTTTTTATAATTTTACTCAAATAAAATTAACTTACCTGGACAATTTGGCCAACTGCATGAGGCTGGACGTGTTATGTTTTGCTTAACTATGCTGGTCTAGTCCCAGGTTCCAAGTAACCCTTGACCCCATTTGACTCAAATTGGCCCAAATTGCCCAACCAAAGTCCAGCAAAATCCAAATTCTGGCCCAGTCTTGTTCCTGAGTTGGCAGGTATTGAGAGAGTGAACCTGTAATTACCTTGACTGTCACCAGCAACCATTTATATTATTTTTAGTAATTTCTCTTTAACTGTTAATTACCATATGCAAACCCACTCAAGCTCACGAGAAATGGAGTGCTAGAGAAGGCATTCCTGCATTTAACAGAGATCTCACATATCTAGCACAGAAGTTGTTGAACTCATTGGAAGCATTCTAAACTGAAGAGGACAGTGGGAAACTAAAAAGAACATTGACAAGTTGGTGGATTGGGCGGATAAGTAGCAGATGAAGTTCAATGCAGAGAAGCATGACCTTATACATTTTTAGTAGAAGGACCATGAGGATACAAAATGAAATAAAATGCACTATCTAAAATTGTGTGCAGAAGCAGAAATACCTATGTGCATGAGTTACTAAGGGTGACAGGAAAGGAATTGTGAGCATTTCAAAAAAGCATACAGTATCCTTGGCTTTATTAATAGGAGCATAGAGTTCAAGAACAAGGTTAACTTGTATAAGACACTAACTGGACCTCAGCTGGAGTATTAAGTACAGTTCACAATTTGTGTGTATTTTAACATAGTTTATTTTTGAGTTTGTATTTTTGAATTTGAGCTTGTGGGCTCTCTGTGTGTCAGAAGAGATTTAATAATTAACTTGGAAATATTTATGAAATCATAGGCATTTCTTTTAAAACACAGTGTGCAACAAAGACTTCCTTGGGTGTAATGTGTTTTTGTTTGCATTGGGAGAATGTTGCAAGCAAGTAAAATAAACAGTTGTGTATTAGACTCCAGTTTAGGGTGTCAGGGATTTACTTATTATTTTGATTAGGAGAAATACTTATAACTTGGAAAAATAGTTCAGCTTGTAAAGTTTTACGAAATTTTTGACTGAAGATAGAAAAGTAAAGTAGTTGACCCTGAGAAAGTTTAGAATTGCTAGAAAATGAATGTAATGAGTTTCGTAATAGTTTAAGACCAGAAGTATTTGGTTAAGATACTGAAAAGATTATTTGAGCTGAGAAAACGTAAGGTCAGTTCTAGGAAGCACAGAAAGAAGCTATCAGATTCTCATGACTGGCAGTAGAAACCACTGTTAAAATAGTCCCTGTAGGGGTGACAGAGAAGGAAATTCTCTATGGTGTGAGTACTATAAAGGAGTTCCTTTGGGATTAATGAAATAATATTTTTCTGTGTGATTTTTAAATCTTTAAATTTGCATTATATGTAAATAATTGGTTGATTCTATTATACCTTCATTTCTTTTGTATAATAGACTAATAGTTTATTATTAAAACAAAATCAAGAATATTACATGCTTACACTTCATTGAGAAACTGTATCATTAAAATAAAGGAAAGTAAAATATAATCTATCAAACCAGATTACAGTCTTGGACCAGACTTGTCCAATAATAACATGATCTGGGATAATAACAACACTTCAGGAAGAGTATGAACGCACTGGAGAGAGTACAGGAGAAATTTATGAGAATGGTTCCAGGGATAAGCAACTTTTGTCATGAAGTTATTGATGTGCTATGCATTTATCTTCAGAAAGCGTTCGATGCAGTGCCACACAACAGACTTGTGAGGAAAGTTTCTGTTTGTGAACTAAAATGGTCAGAAGCAAAATGGATACAAAATTGGCTAAGTGATGAGAAACAGAGAGTAATGGTCAATTGATATTTTTCAGGCTGGAAGAAGGTTTGTAGTGGAGTCCCCAGCAGTCAGTGTTGGGACCCTTGCTTTTTCTGATTCATATACATGACTTAGATCTTGGTGCGTAGGGAGCAATTTCAAACTTTGCAGAAGACACAAAACATGGAAGAGCTGTAAACTGTGAGGAGAACAGTGTAGGACACAGACAAATTGGTGGAATGGGTGAATAATTAGATTAGATTAGATTACTTAGTGTGTAAACAGGCCCTTCGGCCCAACAAGTCCACACCGCCCCGCTGAAGCGCAACCCACCCATACCCCTACATTTACCCCTTACCTAACACTATGGGAAATTTAGCATGGCCAATTCACCTGACCTGCACATCTTTGGACTGTGGGAGGAAACTGGAGCACCCGGAGAAAACCCACGCAGACACAGGGAGAACGTGCAAACTCCACACAGTCAGTCGCCTGAGGCGGGAATTGAACCCGGGTCTCTGGCACTGTGTGGCAGCAGTGCTAACCACTGTGCCAAAATAAGTAACGGATGAGATTAAACACAGAAGTCTGAAGTGGTGCATTTTAGTAGGAATAATGTTGAACAGCAATATAAAATAAAGGTATAATTCTAAGGGTGTTGCAGGAGGAGTGGGACCTGTGTGTATCCATCCACAGATCATAAAAAGTGGTAGGACAGGTAGAGTGCTTTGGACCAGACCAGACTCCTTCAAAATACAATAAGAAAATAGCCTATACCCTAAGGTTTTCTTATTTTAAAGGCAAGTGCCTGGCTTTTTGTTCTGGATGCAATTTGATTTGGTCAAACCACTGGATTGAAAACAAAACACATTTTATTCATCCATTATAATTAAAATAAAACAAATGAAAGAAGAAATTGGAATAACTTAACTATATTGGAAAACTTAATAGAATAATAGATTATTAACTACTAATTAACTATTTCAATAGTAACATCCCTTAACAAAGGCAAATTCTGAACTCCAGCAACTCCAGCAGCAAGAAGAGAACCCACAGCTTTTAGATGTAACTGAGAGAGGGAAAAAATAGCTTCCACTTCTTCAAGACCCCAGCAACAACTGCTGAATGCTAAAACTAAAAATGCTTGTTCTATGGGAGCTTGACCACACCCATTCAGGCTCCTTCACTTGTTCCAACTTAAAAAAAGTCTCACAAGCTGTTTACCTTATGAAGTTTCAATAGACAGCTCGATACCTCTGCCTTAAAACCTCTCTGCAAAAAAATAAAACAGGTCAAAATACATCTCTTAAAGCCATAGTATCATCACAAGAGCAAGCAGTAAGTCTCCAGTATCCTTGGATTTATTAATAGGGGCACAGAGAACAAGAGCAAGAAGGTGATGTTTTATAGGACATTTGGTAAACCTCAGTGGAGTATTATATACAATTTTGCATGCTATGTTGTAAGAAGATGTGAATACATTGGAGAGAATGCAGAAGCAGTTTATAAGAATGAATCCAGAGATAAGGAACTTTAGTTAAGAAAGTAGATTGCAGAAGTCAGAACTGTTATCCTTGGAGGAAGTAAGGCTAAGAGAAGATGAGCAAGAGATTTTCAAAATCATGAGCAGGCTGGATAGAAGAAACAGAGAGTAACTTTCCATGCTTGTATTATGACACAAAGGTGAACCCCTCTTTTAATTAAACCAAACACCCAGAAAAGCTCACCTCACTCATAATCTGTTAAAATATGTGACAGAGAACTTCCAAATTCTACTATTTAAAGAAAATAGCATCAATTTATTTTAACTCTAAAAGTGAACATTAAACAATAACTTATCACAACTCCAATCCCTCCTTTCTCTTAACTGCTTACTATCTGCCTCCAACTCTATAACAACATGCTGTTTCAGTTAGACACTTACTACAGTTACAGCGACTGTCTTCTTCTGTGTCTTCACTCTTCTGGCTGCTGATTTCTCTGAGTCATCTTCTTTCTTTTTACTGCAAGTATGTTTCACATGAAAAGGTACCTTTGATAGAGAGTGTTTCCTAATTTCTTGGCGAGCAAGCTGTTAGATGGGAAATTAGCTCTCTCTCAACCGTAGTTGCTGTCTGACCAATTTTCAAAATGTCCACACTTTTACACCCTCCATATTGGATCATCTCATGGGTTAGATGTTGACAAAACAATAAATTCAATCTCGTTTGGGTTTTAGTATCCTGGGGCATAATTTAAACTGATTGTCAAAACAGCAGCCAAAACTCAGGTATCCATTTCATAGCCAAATGTTACATAATTTCAATTTTCCAGTACACTCTGGGACTGCCATCTACTAGATGGTAGATAGGGTCTAAATCAATGCATTTATTGATGGAGTTCTGATTAGAATGCCATGCTTCTAAGAATTCTCGTGCATGTCTTTGTTTTGCCTGTCCTAGGATGTATGTGTTGTCCCAGTCAAAGTAGTGTCCTTCTTTGTCTATATGTATAGAAACTAATGGTAGTGGGTCATGTCCTTTGGTGACCAGTTGGTGTTCATGTATCCTGGTGGCAAGTTTCCTTCTTGTTTGTCTGATGTAGTGTTTTGTACAGTTCTTGCATGGTATCTTGTAAATGAGCACACACATCCTCGGATAGGCGAAACAAAGACACGTATGAGAATTCTTAGAGGCATGGCACTCTAACCAGAACTCCATTAATAAACTCATCGATTTAGACCCTATTTGCCTTCCCTTGAAAAAGGGAACCGGAAATGACATCACCCACCTTAAGAAACCAAAACCTATAAATAGAGAGGCGGAACATTCCACCAGCACTTCACCAGAAACTCTCACTGATGATATTAACTAGTATGGTGACAAAACATCTTAAAACAAACCTTCAAGCTCAGCGAGCTAACTTACTTACATATACATAGGTGCTTGTAAGCTCTCAGTTCAGAATAGCTTTCTCTCTCTCTCTTAAAGGTACGGTACACATCCTCAACTTCATAACACTTGTAAAAAGAACAAGAACAAGTGATCTGCAAAGGAAGTAACAGTGAAATGAAGAAAAACTTTTTCACTCAGTGAGTAGTTAGGATATGGAATGCACTGCCTGAACATGTGTTGCAGACAGGTTCAGTTGAGGCATTTGAGAGGGTGTTGAATGATTATTTGGTTAAAACTATTGTGCAGATGTAAAGAAAAAAAAACAGGAGGTTTATACTCGGCAATTATGTTAATTCAATGAACCAGAACAGTCACAAAGGGCTGAAAGGCCTCCTTCTGCACTATAGTACTTCTGTGATTCTGTGAAGATGGATTAGAGAAATTGGAACAGTTTTCCTTGGAGTGAAGCTCGCTGAAAGGAGATTTGGTAGAACTTTTCGAATTTATGAAGAAGCTGGGCAACTAGATTAAGAGAAACTGTTGTCTCTCATAAAATGATTCAGAAAAAGAAATTAGCTAATTTGCAAAATAAGGAAATGTGATGTGGGAAAAAGCATTTTCATGCAGTGAGTAATTAGGGTCTGAAATGTAATGCCGGGAAGTGTGGTAGAGGCAAGTTGAACTCAGACATTCAAGAAGTCATTGGATCCTTCTTTAAATAGAAACAATATTTGAGGTTATGAGGATAAGGCACTAAAACAGAATGGCACTAAGTCATAATGTCCATTCAGAGAGCTAAAATCCCCTCCTTCTGCACTGTAATAATGCTTTGATTCTGAGAACTCATGTCAATGAATTAGATAGATCCCATTTAGAAATAAGTACTTTGAAGACCCAGCTTTCAGTTTAGTATTAAGATCATAAGACATAGGAACAGAAGTTAGGCCCTTCAGCCAATCAAGTCTGCTCCACTATTCAATCATGGCTGATAAATTTCTCAACCCCATCATCCCACCTTCTCCCCTTGATCCTCTTGATACTCAAGAACCTATTTATCTCAGTCCTAAATATACTCAATGACCTGGCCTTCACAGCCTTCTGTGGCAATGAATTCCATAGATTCACAACTCTCTGGCTGAAGAAGTTTTTCCTTATCTCCATTCTAAAAGGTCTTCCCTTTACTCTAAGGGTATGCCATTGGGTTCTAGTCTCTCCTACCAATTGAAACATCTCCTCAACAACTACTCTGTCCAGGCTATTTAGTATTCTGTATGTTTCAATTAGATCTCCCCTCATCATTCTAAACTTCATTGAGTATTAACCCAGAGTCCTCAAACATTCTTCAAATGCTAAGCTTTTAACTCTTGCGATCATTCTTGTGAACCTCTTCTGAACACACTTCCTTCCTGAGATGTGGTGCCCAAAACTGCACACAATACTCCAAATGTGGTCTGAGCAGAGCCTTATAGAGCCTCAAAAATACATCCCGGCTTTTATATTTAAGTCCTCTCAAAATAAATGCCATTGCTGCATTTGCCTTCCTAATTACTGACTCAACCTGCAGATTTACCTTAAGAGAATCCTGGATAGAACTCCCAAGTCTTTTTTACATCAGACTTCTGAATTTTCACCTCACACCTCACACTTTCCCACGTTGTACTCCATCTGCCACTTCTTTGCCTACTCTCCTAACCTGTCCAAATCCTTCTGCAGTTTCCCCACCTCCTCAATGCTACCTGTCCCTCTGCCTATCTTTGTATCATCTGCAAACTTAGCCAGAATACCCTCAGTTCCTTCATCCAGATCGTTAATCTTACATAGAAAACTCAAATTCCAAAATAAAGTTTGGCAGTGGACCAGCTGAAAATTGCTCCACTCCACACCTCCTGTGCTTAACCACTGCAGAATAGACATTTTTTTTCTGCTGTCTCTGAATAGGATATGACATATTTTTAAAACACTCATCCAAATAGTGAGTCCAGCAAATGTATGGGTGAAGTGGGAATGCCAAACCATTAAAGAAGTCTCTCAATGCCTCAGCCTCTGGCTTGTTTGTGCAATGAAGGTTCAACATTTGGTTTTACTGAGGTTAAAGCTAGCACAGCTTTGTCAAATCAAAAATTATCATTTATCATGCAACAATTTAGAACCATTCTAATAAAATTCAATCATTTAATCCCTTTATTATTATAAGTAGAGATCACCCCAACATTCAGGAAAGTCCTTGATCAAAACACTTCAAAGCAACTGTTTGAGATTAAGGTCATGAACAATGTTTTCTCCTTACAGTGAAGAACTGTCTTTTTTATATCCGATCCTCGCTAATAATCTTTTGCCTCAGGATGGAAAGCCACATGAACAGTTAGATACAGCAACACTGTTCAGCCAACATGTGTAGAAGAATGGTACAAAAATGGACTGCAAGCAGTTTTAGTTAATCTTGCAGTTCTGCCTCATCCCACCTTCAACACTTGTTAATTATTGTCTGAATAAATTACATATGAGGGTTTGTATACAAACTGACATTCTTAAAATTAAGCTGAAACTTGTAATCATCTTGGACTCCTGGTGGCACCTCATTTTTAACCTTAGCAAGAATGAATATACTGTAGATAAGACATCTCTGGCACTCACCTTAACTAACTGAGACTAATGACGACTTAATGAATGGGAAAGATTGAAATTTCACATTCTAATTTTCCAGTCATAATAGATTCCAATGAACTTACTAATTTATTGAAAGGCAAAACAGGTTGAAAGCTCTGAATAGCCTACTCAAATTTATATCTCTTATATTTTTGTTTGCTCATCCATCAAAATTTCCTGTTCATTGTCAGGTGAGCGTTCTTTCCATCATCAGTATGAGTGAGTAATCACTAGTACTCAGTACTCTTAGCATCTGTAATTATATATGAACCAGCCTAGTTAATCTTTGTTCCACCCTCTCCAACGTTTCGGGCATGAGCCCTTCTTCAGGCTCATGCCCGAAACGTTGATTCTCCTGTTCCTTGGATGCATCCTGACCTGCTGCGCTTTTCCAGCAACACATTTTCAGCTCTGATCTCCAGCATCTGCAGTCCTCACTTTCTCCTCCACTCTCTCCAAGGCAAACCCTTCCTTGGGTTAAAAACCCAAACAGTAATCCATGTGTAACTTCACCAATTTCTTCTATAATTTTAGTAACACTTTTTTTTATGGTTGTACCCTAATTCCTTTGTAACAAAAGTTAATATGCTGTTTGTCATTCCAATTATTCACTGTACCTTCATGTTAATGTTCTGTGATTCATGTCCAAGGACACTGGGGTCCTTCAGCTTGCAAACATTTCTCAGTTTCTCACAATTTAAGAAATATTTCACCTTTAAAAATTTGTCCCAAGATAGATAACATCATGCTTCCATGTATTTTATTCCATCCACTACCTTCTGATCATCTCAGCAGTATCTGGTGATACCCCTCTGTTGCTCAATCCCTGCTCTTGAAAGGTGTTTGCATTAGAAGGTCTAGTGGTTATAATATGCCTGAAATAGAGCCAGAGCTAAAAGTAACAATAAAAATACATTGATTTGATGCCATTAACACAAGAGAATATTTCAAAACGCTGCTCAAACACTTTTGTAGAGAAAAGATTGACAAGGTGATTAAATCATCAGGAAATTCCCAAAGAGGTTTGCATAATAGAATGAGACTATTCTGCCTGTTGAGTTTATGTTCATGTTGGCTGCATGTTCATGCTGGGAAAAATATTAGGTTTCAAGGGGCTTGCCAGTGTCTATGCAAAAGTAATACTTGTTAGTACCACATTAACAAAATGTGGCAGTGCATTTTAGTCTGTTATTGCACAAATACCATAACATACAGGAAATGTGTCTTTTAGACAGCTAGGTGGCATCATAAGTTGTGACTTCCAGTAAAAAGGTACCCACTGCACCAGCAGCAGTAATTGTAGTCAGCTGCTTGTAGTTATCATATCTTTTATCTATCTAGTCAGTAAGCAGAAAACCCAGGCTACATTTAAGTCCGATAGTTAGTGTCATTAATAAACTTCAAGTCATCTGTCTCAATAAGAACTCTATCTTCCTGGTACATAATACAAGGGCTAACATATGAGGAGCTCTCACACTATATCATAAGGCAGTGTTTTTTTTTACCAATAGACCACAGGCAGGATGTCATAGCAGCCTAAATGACATAAGCTCAGGTGAGAAATGTGGCAGAATCATGCAAGAAGTCCAACGAGGCCAGTCTTGATACCGGGAGCAACAAGCTGCATCTTGTAAGCTAGTTCCCGGCTTTGAAGGAAGATTTTTATTCAGCAGCAGTAATTTGGCTATTAAAGGATCATTATTACTTGTATACAACTTCTATTAACTGCATATCTCGCTTCATTAAAATGCAACTTCCGATCCTACCACACACCACTGTTATGGACTAGGCCAGACCACTCAAAACATTCTTGAGCAGGCAGTCATAGACCTAACTTTGCAATTTGTTTTGGTAAGTGTACAGTGTAAATCACACAAACTAAGATAGCTAGATTGACTACTAGATTTAAAACAGCCAGAAAGGTTATTCACAAAATTACACAATGAAACACAAAGAACAGAATAAAAGACCCTTACAGAACTCAACCTATCCAGCTAGACTTAATTATGCTGTTCCGAGTATACACAGCAGTTCCAATAAGCAAACTCCCTTTAAAATCAGTATAAATGGAACACATGCTTACAGGTTGAAGTTGCAGGGATGAAAAGAGAGAGAGTTTCCACGCAGCTCCCTGTTGAACTTCTCAGTTCAAGATTGAACTAAAACTGCTCAGCTCAACTAGCTAAAGAGCTGACCAATCCCCTTTCATTATACAGGTCACTTCTAAAGCATGATCACTTTGGCCTGAAGTTTCGTCTGTTTACATATAAACAAAAGGCCTCTCAAAATCCTTTTCATCTCTGTACGAAACTAGTCTGATCAGAGTCAAGCCTGGCTTATTGCCCCTCTGAAATAAATCAAGGACAGAGTCTCCTTGAGCCAAGGAACAGCTTTCAGGAAAAAAAGGACTAGCTTTCTGACACCACGAAGAAAATAGACAATTCAGAGGCATTAAGGTGTAATGTCAGGGTCTGGTGGGGTGGAGGGGTAGAGCACAGGAAGGAGAGTTGGTGGCAAAGTTGAATGTGGTAGCTATCCACATGGAGCAGTGTGTAGAAATGGGCTATCGGGGTACTGCAAGGTAAAGCAAGACATGGAGATTCTGGGGGAGTACCTAGCAACCGGACTGAGCACACTGCCGATGGTGTCCACTGTTATGAGTCAGACCAGAACCCCAAAGTAGATTATAGAGATAGCTTAGCCCCTAAGTTTTGTATTTTTTTAAAATACAAGTGTAAGTCCCAGTGCTCCAGAAATTATTTGTTTTGTCTACCACTAAGCTTTATTCAAAACACACTTTATTCTTACAACATAGTTAAAGTACAACAGAAGAAGAATTGGTATAACTTTATTGAAATGCTCAACAAGATAATGTATTATTTAATCACCAGTCATCAATCCTTTCAATATAGGTAGCAAAGCATAAATGCACTGTTGGCAGAAACAATTCAGCAACACAGTTATTAGTCTCACACACTGTCCTTCTCCAGTCCAGTAGAAAGAAACACCGGAAGAAATAATCTGCCCTTTTGATTTTTAAGAGGAAGTCTCTCTGTCTAAGATTTCACTCCAGCAGCAGCAGATTCTAGCTTTCAGATCTAGCAACCAGCAAAAACCACCAACTAACTGAAAACAAAACCAATGTTCCTTTTGGGGCTGTGTGAGACTGACCTGGTCTACTCATGGTTCTTTTGCCTTACTTTAAAAAATAAAACCCAGGGACCACTCAAAACAGTTTACCAACTGTCTGTCTGAAGGAGAAAGCTTGGCACTCCTCTGCAAGAGAAACAGGGCAGAGCTTAATGGCAAAAGCTTAGAATGGACTATTACAGAGTCAAGTTGATAGGCAAAAGCACAGGATCCATATCTACAGGAATCTTGGAGTGGCAAATACAAAAGCAGGCATTTGCAAACTGTGGCTACATTTAGTCATTTGACGGACATTTACTGCATCGATTCATTTTGTTGGTGGCTCTATAAAGAAGTATTGTCCAATTGGAATTGTGCAATTGCTTATCTATAGGTGATGTTTCCCTCGAGGACAATGGCAAGACATGGGTCTTCAGTTGGTAGTGGACAAAGAGTTGAGGTGACCTGGAGAGGGTGTTTAAATGGGATGTAGCTAAGGTTAGTTAAACTGTGTGACCTCATTGTTAAATGGTAACAGGGGTGAGTTAATGTGATTTCATGTGCAATGGAATATTAGCCATGCTGGTATGGGTATTGAGCAGCATGGTTTTGTGGTAACAGTGCCATTGCTTTGCTGGTGAGCAACAACATCACATTGCCAACACTTGACTGGGTAGATCTCAGCCTTTTAAAAATGACATGGGTGCCATGGATGCAGGTGCTCTGATGAGTGACAAGTTCTTTTGGAACAGTGTGTACCACTGATGCAGGGTAGGTAGTTTAGGGAAAACTCTCACAACAATAATACAGATGTTCTTTCATCAAATTCAGCCTTGAAGACTTGATACCAAGTAGACTCATGTATGAATAAGAATCACAAAACCAGCAATAACTCTGCAATATAGGGAAATACCAATGTCAGCTAATTGAATTTTATTTTATTTCTGCCAAAAGTGGAACTTCACCTCAACTGGAGTGTTTAATTTATGCGCAAATATTATCCAAAGAATCTTTGAAATTCTCCAAGTTAAGGAGGCATTGAAGTACCAACCATTACTTATATAAGGACAAGCACTGTTTTTTTTCTTGTAATTGTAAGAACACATTTCATACAATAAAAAATACATCAACAGTGTGCAGCAAGCATCAGTGCTGAGTCCACTGTTGTTCATCGTTTATATAAAAGATTTTGATGAGAAGACAGGAAACATCGCTAGTAAGTTTGTGGATGACAACAAAATTAGTGGTATCGTGGAAAGTGAAGAAGGTTATCTAAGATTACAATGGGATCTTGATCAACCGGGTCAGTGGGCTGAGGAATGGCAAATGGAATTTAATTTAGATAATTGAGAGTGGTTGCATTTTGGTAGGTCCAAAGATTGTGTTGTCGAACAGGGAGAGACTTAGGGGTTTGGGTATATAGTTCCTTGAAAGTGGCATCAGAGGTATACAGGTTGTGAAGAGGCATTTGATATGCTTACCTTCATTGGTCAGAGTGTTGAGTACAGGAGTTGGAATATCATGTTACAGCTGTACAAAACATTGGTAAGGCCACATTTGGAGGACTGCGTACATTTCTGGTCACCTTGCTATAGGAAGGCTGTTCTAAACTGGAAAGCTTGTATAGAAGATTTACAAGGATGTTACAGAAACTGGAGGCTCTGAGTTATAAGGAAAGTCTGGATAGGCTGTGACTTTTCTCCCTGGACCATAGGAGACTGAAGGGTGACCTCTTAGAGGTTTATAAAATCTTGAGAGGCATCGATAAGGTGAATTGCCAGTGTCCTTTCCCCAGGATGGACGAGTCAAAACTAGAGGGCAGAGGTTTAAGTGAGAAGGTAAAGATTTAAAAGAGACCTGAGGGGCAACTTTTTCAAACGCAGGGTGGTGCATATATGGAATGCGTTGTCAGAGGAAGTGGTTGAAGTGGGTGCATTTACAACATTTTAAAAGACCTTTGGGCAGGTGCATGACTAAGAAAGGTTTACAGGGATATGGGCCAAACACAGGCAGCTGGGACTAGTACAGTTTAGGAAACCCGGTCAGCATGGACGAGTTGGGTCAAAGGCCCTGTTTCTCTGCTGTGTGACTATAACTTGTGCTGGGTTACATGGTCCATGGAATATTAATGAGGCAGGTTCTTAAGAGCAAAGAGGATGAGAATCTCACTACTCTATTTTTCCTCAAAACTTATCTCCCTCTGCTCAAAATATTTACTCAATTTTCTTGTAAAGAAAGCAATAATCTCTGATTTGGCCACTTCTGTAGCAAAATATTCCACGCTGTATCAATCCACTCCAAATCTCACACCTCATTATACAAGACTTGATACTCATCCTTGGATCGGATGAAACCCTTAAGTTGGTAATTTATGATCACTAAATGGCATCATTCTACCCCTACTGATACTTTACCTGTAGTGAGGAGAAGACCAGACCATTCGACTAGCCTCACAGCCATGTGGAAGGGTGAGGGGTTAACTGTTCTGTGGTTCCTCTCGACACAATAGAGGCAACATTACGTGTTCCCATCAAACACGGTCATCCACCCCATTAGACCCTCCTGCCTTCTTGAACCCAGCCCCTCACCTCCTCCTCACTAAGAACCCTAACCTCAGACTCCTCAGTGTGTCAGGACTACTTGTAGCCAAAGTAGTGGTCACCACTTCCAGCTGGTACTGCTGCGAGTACAGAGTTCTGGGCATCCAATTGACCAGCTGCTCTCTAAGGTGGAATTTGCTCCTGAGAAGGCAATAGGAGCCACACCCTAAAGTGTTTAATGCTACTCCCTGTGTTAACTTTCTGCACTGTAATTGTTAGAATTGTGGGCAAACTCCACTACCCCCATCTATTAGCCAGGGATGGGAAGAGAGTCTGTGGTGTCATGTAAAATCCAGCCAGATATTTTATGCTGCCTCAACTTTGAATACTCTTTATTTAAGTGGTTTACTCAATAGTTTACTCAAATTTGCTATTACCTCTTCGATTCTATTTCCCAATTTCTGGCTTTATTTATTTGCATGTGCATTTTCAGGGAATTATGTATTTGAACCTTAGTGTATCTCCTACGCCTTGTTAATCTCTCAAAATGTATTACTGAGTCTTAATTGACATTACCACTTGCTGACCTATACTGTAAGCCTATATCTTCCTGAAAACTCTTCTTTCCTTTGCCAAATTTAATAATTTTGTGTCAACAGCAAAAGACAAGCATGTCTTCTGTATGTTATATCAAATAGAAAAGGTTTAAAATCATTGAGAAATGGATATACAAGGACGAGCTTTTATAATTTGATAGGCTACAGATCAATTTAGGTTGTGGAAGGGTATTGCTGGTGCAGATTTGATGCAGGATAGGATGTAAATAATGGAATTTTGTACTTTTGGCAAACAGATTGATATCTTGAGAATGCGGAAATAATCAAGTCTGGAGATTACAAAGGTATTGATGAGGATTTCAGCAACAGTTGGACTGAAATAGATATTGAAAAGGGCCATGTTATGGAAGGGGAAATTGGCAGTCTGTAACGAAAGGTAATGAATGAGAGGCTTGCTCAGTCCAACCCTACTGAGATTATTAACAAATTCATCCGGCCTGAGACATTGCTGGAGAGAGGGATGAAGATTGGTGATGAGGATATTGTGGTAGCAATTGAAGACATCCATCTTTACAGTGTTCAGTTGGAAAAATTTCAGTTTATCAAAGACTATTTCTGAGTACTCAGAAAGACACATTTTAGTGAAATGGCACCTAATGTATAGAGAAAATTGAAAAGAATAATATACACACTTATTTTAACAGAATCATATGTGACAAAGACATTTTGGGTGACTAGAGATAGTGATTATTATCAGAAATATATTGAAAAACTGTCACAAAAGAATAATCCATGTCCAAGGTTAAAATAATTTTGTGAAAAAATACTGCAGAGAAAATACACAAACAAGGAAAGATTTTTTATAACTTTGAGAGGCAACTGCATAATTGTTCAGAATAACATTGACAACTGCTTACCAAAGACTGAAGCTGAATCCAATATAATCTTCCCTTTTGTATTCAGCCTATCATTAAGCATTTCCAAAGTTGTTTGTGATAAAAATATTTATGCAATATTTCAGCTTTCTTAAAATTTGGAGTGGCAGTAGCCCTCCTCCTGCACCTTGAGTCCAATGGAGGGACCTTCTCGAAGCTACACCACTGACATTGATCACAAACACCAACCTCCTCCTTCTCTCCCTCCTCTCATTTGCTGGGGGCCTCCCAGTGACCCTGTTTATCCCAACATACTCATCCACACTCTATGTTCCAGTTATGATCTTCAGTCTAGGCCTAAAGTGATACTGGCAGTGTCTACAGCTTGTGGTATCTCGTGATACTGGACTATTTGCCTCTGTTTGGCAACAACTTTTAGAGTGGTGAAGCCAGGAAATCAGTTGGCAACCTGTGGCCTATATGAATGGGACTGGATGAAAATAATCCCAATGGGGTTCCTGTGGTGGGAAAACCTCCCACACTGCATTTTGGGAATGGCCCGCCACTGCGACCAGTGGGTTAGGAGGTTCAAAGGAATATAATTCAGAAAAAAATGTGAGTCAATGACCCTGTTGCCTACCTTACAGCCCCCAATTAAGTCTAGGATGAGAAAGGTCAAGAATGGCCTTCTTACCCAGACGGTAAATGACGCTCATCCTTCAATCGGTGCTCACTAGATACATGTGGACAATATGTCTTGCAAATACTGAAGGCAGACCCCATCAACCTGATTAGCATGTGCCCAATGGCAGGATCCACTGGTTGGCAAGAGATGGTCTCATAGAGGACCTCGCCTGCATTTATATTGACATTTCTCCCCACCAACACTGAGTTTCACCTGACTGGCCCCAGAAATCAACTTCCCCCATCTTTCATCCGGGACTCCAGTAATGACACTTAGCCAGGCCCTACTAGAGTCTTTGTAGTGCCCTAACTCTACCATGACCACAATGCCACTGATGGTACTAGAAAGCTGTCAGCCTTTAACTAGCTGGCAGCTTCCAGCCTCTGATGGGTCAAAGATTTTGTGGAAGGCTGGACATTTGCATTAAAAATGTCAATATAACAGCTATAATAACTAGTGATTTGAGTGCTAAGGCCTCAAGTTCTCTCTCCAGCACTACTTCCTCAAGTACATTCTAATTTAGCACATAGACTAAACAACCATTAGCCATTTCCCATTTAATTTTGATAAATTTCCATCCAACTTTTATTATTTGAGAGAGTGTCAAATGCATTTCTGAAATCAAAACAGAAAGCATCCACTACCATTTTACCTAACCACTAGGTCTGTCAGGCACAAAAACAAATCATTCAAACATGACCTACCACTAAAACCACACAGATTTTCTCAGATTAACTCATGAGCTTTAAGAGATTCCTTTATGTCCTTCTCATAACATTTTGAAACATTGTCCTGATGATGAAAGTAATGTGCAAATGTTTAACTTGATAGTTCAGGCCTCACATTATTTTATTATAGATGAGCTATTTATAGAAGAAATCATAAGCTTTCTTATAAATAAGCTTAATTTATTTTTGGTTCAAAACTGTTGCAGAAATTGACTTTCTTTATGCTCCTGAGATATGATAGCAATGCAAAGAGGTTTGTTAGATTTGTGGCATAAACTTGTAACATTGATTGAATTCCTTATTTCATGACAAATCAAAATACAAAAATCTGGTCTAATGTGTTTAAGAATATTGACAAATAACTCTAATTAAACATATTAACTTAAATAAAAAAGATATTAAATATAACCATATAAATATCTAGTAATCAAAGAACCAAAAAGACTTCGGAATAACCAAAAAGACTTCGGAATAACAAAAAAGGCACCTTACTGGATCCATGCCCGCTCTAGTGACTGGCTGAATTTTTGTTTGTACTTTGGCTCTAATAATTTGGAAAATCTGATGCAGTAAGATATTGCAAAAAATACTTACAATTAGAAAGCAGGGCCAATCCTTTAATGGCATACAGGTGTCAGATTTACATTCACAATGTTATTGTAGCATTGTTTTTAAAATGACTAGTAGTTCTTCAAGTATGTCTATTTGTATTTACAGCTTGGATGTACTCACACAACTCTTCAAGAGAACCAAACTCAATCCTTCAGGGCCACAAGTCTACTGAAAACTGAGGTAAAGAAAATGCAATCATTGTTGAGCAGGAAAGTATAAATTATATTACAATATGATTCTTGAAAATCAGTATGCTTCCAAAAAGTGGAATTAATTGTACTAGTTGAGAATAGATAGGTGAGTAATGCATTTTTTCCATTTCAGCCAATGATACTTATACTGATTTTTAAAATAATTTTGGTGAAAATCAATTTTAAAAAATGTTTTTCAGTGAAACGCACAGCCTGAGTATATGGAAATAAATTCAACTTACCTTGAATCTTTACACCTTGTCTCTGATGTACTAGGATATTTTAAATTGACTTTGAATGGACATCAAAAGCAGGTTTCAGAAACTCAACAGATACTGGTCAATTTTGCCAACAATAGAAGGGATAATATAATTTGAAGAAATAAACTTTAAAAATAAATTTGAGATAATATACAACCAGGCAAAAAAAATGACAGTTGCAGTGTGATACAGATAAGCGTAAAGTACTACACATATTAAGAAAAACTGGGAGACATACTCCATGAAATAGCAAAAGATGAAACTGAGAGTGACCTAAATGCCTTTGTAAACATTAAGGACAATATATGATTATGAAGTGCAATATGTGAACGTGTCACCTTTGTTCTACTTGTTTCTCTTCACATTCTATGTGCTTTACCAGGTCCTCCCTCATCTTACAATTTCATGTTCTTCACAAAGTGGATTTATCTCTGTTTGTGTTTGACAATAATGGACAAACAACATGCAGGGAGAAGCTTGGTTAAGAGTGTACAAGGATGCAGCCACTTCCAGCTGTAAGGCATAAAGACAAGTACAAGATGACATATATTTTATAATGCTTGGCTATGAAGTATCCCTTGAAACATAACAACATAAGAAATAGGAGCAGAGGTTGGACATTCAGCCCCTCAATCCTGTCCCACTATTCTGTAAGATCAAGGCTGATCTACCCTAGGCCTCAACTCCTGTTTTGTGCCAGCTCCACATAGACCTCAACTCTTCAACATTTCAAAAGTCTACCTACCTCCTCTTCAAATAATTTCTGGAAGCTAACCTCTACAATTCTCTTAGGTAGAGATTTCCAGACATTCACTACTCTCTGAGAGAAGAAATTTGACCGCATCTTTGTTTAAAGTAAATGTCCTCTTATTCTATCCCTCCTAGTTCAAGACTTTCCCACTCATGGAAACAAATTTTCAAAAGCACACTCCTGATGAAGGGGTTATGCCTGAAAAGTCAAATTTCCCACCTCTCGGATGCTGCCTGACATGCGGTTCTTTTCCAGTGCCACACTGTTTGACTCTGATCTCCAGCATCTGCAGTCTTCATTTTCTCTTAACAACTTTTCAATATCTATCCTGTCAAACCACCTCAAAATCTTATGTATTTCATTCTTCTTCCCATTTTTCTAAATTCTACTGAATAAAGGCCTAACTTGTTCAGTCATTCTTAAAAGATCAACCTCTTCATTTCAGAAATCAGCCCATTGAAACTCTTTTGAATTGTCTTCAATGTCAGTATATCCTTTCTGCAATACATGCACAAAACTCCAGGAATGGCCTTACCAATACCCTGCACAGTTGTATCAAGACTTCCCTGTTTTCAAACTCCAACCCCCTTCAATAAAGGCTAAAATTCCATTTGCCTTCTTAATTACTTTCTGTACCTGCATGTTAACATTTAGGGTTTCACTCAAAAGAACACCCAGATTCCTCTGTTCTGCACTTTTGGAGCCCCTCTATTTAATTAATAGTTTGCCTTTTGATATTTCATATCAAAGTGGATGACTTCAAACTTTCTTACATGAACCTCTATCCTCTTGCAAATTACTTGTGTCCTCATCACACAACATGCCTTCCCACCTATTGTTTGTACTATCAGCAAATTCAGATACGTTACTGCCTGCCCCCTCCTCCAAGTCATTAATATTAATGATAAATAATTGAGACCTTAGGGTTGATCCTTCTGGCACTCCACCAGTTACATCTTTCCAAATTAATCCTGACTCTCTGACTTTTGTGTGTTAACCATTTCTTATTATAACCCTCATCCTAACCCTAACTCAAATATCATGAGCTCCCATCTTGTATAATAATCTTTTAGATGGCACCTTATTGAATGCCTTCTGGAAATCCAAATACCCTCCATCTACCAATTCCCTTTTATGACTCCTGTTCATTAGATCCTCAAATAACTCTATCAAATTTCTCTTTCACAAACCATTTTGGCTGTGTTTGATTGTCCCACCTAGTTTTTTTTTTATAACCCTTCATCAAAGTAATAAACCTCATATGCCATTAATTTAGAAAGCAAATTCTGAAACTGATATTTATGTATACCTGTATGCCTTTTATCACAAGAAGACACCAGGGTCGAGATTTAGTTTCAATTTTAGTTTCTCTCCTCTGGTCGAGGTTTATCAGAGATTGTCACCTCACCGGAATGGTGCAGTTTGTAAAGCTGCCTAACTAGAAGAATTTAATTACAGATCTATAGGTCATTAGAGCTGAGAAAGTTTAGGTTCTCAAGTTTATGAACTGTTTATGTTGACAGACTTTGAAAAGACTCATCAAATTGTTTAGACAGTTCATGGAAACGAACCTATTAGAAATCAGCAAAGGAGAAGCCCTCAAGAATTGAGACAGGGCTGTGATTTCTACGAAGTTGAGTCTCTATGATTATGGGAAATGTGTTGAAATTTTGTTGTGCCTTGCTTTTTGAGATCTTTGTAACTGTCTTCTATACTTAAAAATTTATTATGTGTCATAGATTTCTGTTCTGTTGTTAAAGAAAGTTTGCTGCCTCCTGTGAAATGTTTCAGTGACAAATCACTACATTAAATAATTGCATGAAAATAAACACAATCTATCTAGCCAGATTTCATTCTGAGGTCTGACTTGTCAAATAGTATCACCACTTGGGATCATAACAAGTGGGACCTCTATGCCAGGATTTGAAATTATTGAATAAAAGAGGGGTCTGTGTCTCTTTTAAAGAAATTAGTACATGGAGTGTTGTGGTGAAGTTTATTGCATTGATTGGATTTTCAAATGTCTCTAATGTTGAAAATTTTTGTTCATTCATGTGAAAAGTCACTGGCTGGGCCAGCATTTATTGCCTATCCTTAGTTGCATTTCACAAGGTGATGGTGGTCTGCCTTCTTGAACAACTGCAGTCCATTTGGTGGAGGTTCCCCATCATGTTATTTGGGAGCAAGTTCGAGGATTTTGACCTAATAACACTGAGAAACAGCAATATGTTTCTAAGTCAGAATGGTGAGTAGATTTGAGGGGAACTTACACATAGTTGTGTTCCCATGTATCTCTTGCCGTTGTCTTTCTAGATGGTAATAGTCTAAGGAACTATGATGAATTTCTGCAGTGCATTTTGTAGATGATGCACACTGCTGCTACTGACATCAGTCGTGAAGGGAGTGAATGTTTGTGAATGTGGTGCCTATCAAGTAGGTTACTTTGTCTTGAATATTGTCAAGTTTTTTGAGTGTTGTTGGAACTGCTGTCATCCAGACAAGTGGGGAGGATTCCATTATATTCTTGTGCCTTGTGGATGGTGAACAGACTTTGGTGAGTCAGGAGGTGAGTTACTTACTGCAGAATTCATGGCTTCTAATCTGCTCTTGTATTTATATAGCACAATTCCATTTTTATTCAATGGTAAAGCTTAGGATGTTGATTTAGAGAGGATTTGACAATGGTAATGTTCTTGAATGTAATAGTGAAATTCTCTCCTTTGTTGGAGATGGTCATCCCTGGAATTTGTGCAAATCAAATGTTACTTGTCATTTGTCAGCCCCTAGCTGAATATTGTCCAGGTGTTGCTGTATTTGGACACAAATTGTTTCAGTGCCTCAGGAGTTGCAAGTGGTGCTGAACCTTATTCAATAATCAGCAAATATCTTCACTCTATTCTTATTCTGCAGGGAAGATCAGTCTTGAAGCAGCTGAAAATGTTTGGATCTTGGACACTACACTGAGGAACTCTTGCAAAGTTGTCTTGGAGTTGTAATGACTGATCTCCAACAGCCACAATCATATTCTTGTGGCTGAGCCTGAATCAGTCCCTCTAAACAGTGAATGTTAAAATTCACAATATATATAATAATACACCTATCAACAAAACCTCCCCCAGAAAAAAAAATGCATCCTTACAAGACATTTTCATTTCCTGTCAAGAAGATTTTCTTAACACGATTACTATGTTATATTGATTATAACATAATATTTACGATGAGCATACAATGAGTTTTATAATAATCATATTTTACATAAGTCTATTTGAATCACAACATTTGCTTTCCTTCACACATACTCTTGACAAACCTTCTACTATAATATGGGCTTTTTGGGCATGTGAGTGACTTTTACATTGTCTGATTATAGGATTAACCTCCAACAAAACAACTGTAGGATCTCATCCGAATTTCTGCAAAAACAAAGGATTTCAGGTCCATAAAAATACATTTTCTGGGTATATAAACTGTTGTACAGCCAACACATGACTTGGTGTCTCTTTCTGTACTGTTGAGTATTTTTGTTGACAGTCATTCGGGTTTCTTTGAAAAATAACTGACAATCCATTCAATCCACATTTCATCCTCTTATAGTAAAATGACATGCTCACTGAAGGTGCTGGCAGTAACAACCAGTTTGAATGGCTACTCATAATTCTGTGCTGCTAAACCTGAATCAATTGTCAGCACAACCTTCACATTGTCAAACATAATCTGACATTCTTTTCTCCATTCAAATTTCTTGCATTCTTTAATAAATCTATCAAAGGAGCCACCATGGTGTTGAACATTGGAACAAATTTCTGATTGAAATCTACTTATGCAACTGTAGCACAAAGTTTCACATTTTTGTGTTAAGCATGGAGAAATCCAAAATAGCCCTTATTTTCACTTCTCTTGACTCATTAGGTGCATCTCTAATGGCAAACAGTAACAGGGGAATTCCTTTTTTCCCATCGTTAGGACATTGTAGATAATAGCTCTAATCCTGATCCTTGACGTTTGCTGCCATCTTTCTAAAACACATTGAAATTGTGGGTGACAGGCTGAAATTGCAAATTGCTATATTCCCAAACTATTATTTATTTATTTGAATGTTTGTGACAAAAGTTTAGCCTTTTTCTGATTATATTCATTTGGGTAAAGCATATCTTTGAAAAAAATAACTTTTTTGCACTGTCATTTTGGAAGTAGTTTTTCCTGATGAAACATCACTGGACTCTAAATGTTAACTCTGTTTCTTAATTCATCAAGAATGTGGCTCTTGTAACATCATTTTTGAACAGCCACCCAAAGATAAGAAGCACCAGGATGAGTACTTAAAGTGCCAGGGCATTGTAGGCAGTGGACCAACTGCAGGTAAATGGGGTTTATGTAGATCGGTGTTTGTTGGTCAGCATAGACAAGGTGGGCAGAAGAATCTGTTTCCAAACCTTATAACTCTATAAAACCAGTTCCTTTAACAGATATTTGTCTCACGTATCTGACTACATCTTCTTCATTTGCTACCTTACTCTATACTGGAAATGCGCAGCAGGTCAGGCAGCATCCAAGGAACAGGAGAATCGACGTTTCGGGCATAAGCCCTTCTTCAGGAATGGGAGGAAGAGAGCTTCTTCAAGGAAGGCATCCTTGTAAGAGGATTTGCAGTAGGTTAAAATCTTCGAGTCGAAAGTGAGCCCTTCCTGAAGAAGGGCTTATGCCCGAAACGTTGATTCTCCTGTTCCTTGGATGCTGCCTTACCTGCTGCGCTTTTCCAGCAACACATTTTCAGCTCTGATCTCCAGCATCTGCAGTCCTCACTTTCTCCTCCTACCTTACTCTATAATCTAACTCAGCTTAATTGGAATGTTTTTAACCTCTCTGTATACCTCCAATCAACAATTTCTCCTTCATTAATCTCCATGGAATAAAATGGTATTGTCAACCAGCAGCAGGGATTTACTTGCTCCAGGGTCCCTTAATATCTTTATTGATTTATCTCCTTCATTTGAAGCATAGGAAATATCTCTTCTTTTCCAATTAAATACTCAAAATTGATTCCCATCATGAATAATTAGAAAGAATTTTCTTGAACAGAGTATTCTTCCCCTTCTAAGGAAATTCAAAGGTAACGTGTTCTGTTTGTACTGCAGCTAATGGCTTTAACACTTACTTCTTTCTTGATGGTCCTATGCTGAAGGTTCCTTAAGTGTTCCTACTGCTATGTAGTCATTCTTCCATTTTACATCCAGTGTAAGAGACCACATCTTTCTACTTTTTGGACTATGGATTGAAAATGAGAAAAATGAACACTGCTTTAAAAAGGTAAGAAGATACCAGAAACTATTTGCAGCTTAGAAAAATAAATGTTGCTGACTGACACATATGAGAGAATAGGATGAATCTTACATTTTCTTTGAGCTAAGTTCTGTCAAGTATTTTTTAGAGGGATTCTCACTGTGAGTCCCATCGAAACTTCTCACCGTATCTTACCAAGCTTACTTCCCTAATTGCCTAGACTGTCCACATGACGTCTCTCACATCCAGTTCTAGTCCCCTTCTACTATGCGCACTTCCAAGAACTAATTACCGTTTAGTGGATATCTGCCGAAAGACTGGCATCACTTGTGCTCACTCCATCTTTAAAAGCCCGCTGTACACCTGGACAAGAACTGTCATTCCAAAGCTGCTCTGCACAGTTCCCGACTTCGCCTTGGGCATGGCAGACAGGGGAAAGTTGGCACCTTGAGTCCTGTAGGATTGGATGAGGCATAGATGGGACTTCTTCTCCCCCAGCAGTGGAGGTCAGTAGTGACCACACAAGTCTTGTTCAAGATTGTCACCCAGATTAGAGCAGTCTAGCCAACTGAAGGAATGCCTATCTCGGTAAAAAGAAGAAGGTCAATGCCCTTCTCCACACTACCAGCATTACTGCCACCATCTTCTGTCTAATATCTCACATCCCTGAGACTTCTATCTCCTTTCCTCCAAGGCTAATGCTCCACCACCCTCACTATTGCCTGCAACATCTTCCCTTACTTGCTGTCACCACCCCCAACCCCAGACATCACTAACTCTGCAAGTCCTCTGTGCTGCCTGCTCACTTGCTTGGGGCACCTTTCCAACTGCACCATAAGTAACAGCCGTGCCACCCACTTTCCTCTTCCATACTTGTGTCTCTCATTCCAGGAGCGAAACAGCTTACGGTAATGCAGAAAGTATCAACAAAGGAGGTGGGCTGCCTAACATTTGATTGCTCATCCTGGTGCAGAGAGGATCCTCATTCTGACCATCCCGGGTGCCTGCCTGACTGTGTCCAAGCCCATGGACTGATGTTGGAGGCTGCCATTGACTTACTGTGTTAGGACGTCTGAGTAAAGGCTATCCCCCTTGACTTGACTGAGGCCTGCTGACAAGCCATGACAGGCTTTCTGGCTTTGTGTCTTTGCTAAATAGAAAGGTGAGACAGAAGTAACCTGAGCCTGGTATCTCTGGCTGAGGGGGCTAGGCACACTGTGAACATCCAGGTAGGCTCAGAGTGAGTGAGAGCTATGATACCAAGTGAAGAGTCTGGTCCAGTCTAAGCTGGGTATGTGTCCTTGAGTGCAAAATGTCCTTGCTGCTGCTTTCCAATGATATTTACTGCTCTAGCATTGAATTACAGAAGCTCAGAGAGGTGCCATGAAGGTTCTTGGAGGTAGGCACATACAAATTACTAATGAGGTGGAGTGCATATGTTTGGTATCCGTGGTATGTACCCTGAGATGTTGATACTCAGTTTTCAACATCGAGGTACGATGGAGCAAACAGGGAGCTGAAGTTGCTATGTACCCATGCTATGTAACCAGATGTTAATAGACTATAATCCCCCTTAATCAGCAACTCACTAGTGCTTAGCAAGACGCTTGCCATGTTCTTGTCAAAAGTATAAAAGATGTTCCTTTTTAAATAAAGAGCTAGTTTGCTAACTTCTAATCTAATGGGATTTTCCCTGAATCACATAAGTTTTAAAATTGAAACCAAAATATTAATTATCTCACTCGCCACTTTTTGTGAAACTTTGATGAAATTGCAATCCACAAACATGTAATGTCAATAAATTGGGTAAAAATATGCTTGTGAGACTGTGATGAGACCCGCGAGTTAAAATATCCTAGCTCTATTTCCCAGAGCTGCAGTGGTTTACCTATTAAGTAGAATCCTGAAATTCTGCTGCAAATTGGAAGTCCTTTGGTTATGTGCTGAGTAATTTTGTAATTGTTGCCGAATTTTGAATGTTATTGGTGAAAAGTACTGCACTGAAGACAATCATATATTTGATATAATTCTCTGTAGGCTATGTGAGAAGAAAGAACAGTTGAAATCTTATTGTAAACACTGTTGTTTTCCATGATGGAATCTAATGATGAGTAGAATGTCGAAACTGAAAAAGCTCCGCCTTATACAGGAAACTAATTTATGACTGCATAATTGAAATAATTGAGGCTATTTTGATTATAACTGATATGCCATTCCCAAAAGAGCATTCGCTGATTATAAAGAAACGTGTCAAAACAATATTTTGACCACTGGTTATTGGTAGGATGACAACAACTTCTTGATTAAAATACTATCCTGGAACATTGAGATGGTATGTCTCCTTTCATGAACTTTGCATGAATGTTTACAATTGAGAAAGATGAAGGCTGCAATCAATATTTTTCTATAAGGTCCATTACAGTATAAAATATGTGAGATTTCTGTGTTGATTATAGTCATTTTTTAAAGCATAGTCTGTTACAGCATTTAAGCATAACAAGATTTGTTTGCAGTTGGCAATACAGGCTTTAACCTTGAGATTGGTCCTGGAATTAACACCGATAAGAACGAAATATATATTTTGTGAATTGCTACTGAATTGTGCAGTTCTAGATATAAATTTTCAATGACTGAAAGTGCATTTAATAAGCTTGGTGAAATTGTAACACTATTGTTTATAGACTGTCGAAAGTAGAACTTTGCAAGTTAGCTGTTCTTCTGATGTGTGATCCCTCCTTTTTAACGAAAGTTTAAAATGAACATTGCATATACAAATGTTCTCTTATCAATCAAGCACTCCACTATTCAGTAAACAGCAATTTAAATTATTTTTAATCCTTCTAATTCTGCCATCTGTCAGATGAGTAAGTGTGGTATTTTAAAATTAATGAAATACAGTAGGATGGAAATGTAGTAAGCTGAAAGGGTCAACTCATGGTCACATTGCTGTGACCATAGTCTCCATAGTTGATCCTGGTCAGATTCAGCATCTGATATGCCTGATCCTGTTACCAATTCAAGTAATTACGTGGATAATAGGCATTTTTTTTTAATCAGAACGTCAGAAAAGGCAAGGACAATAAGAAAACCTCTAAGTTCATTCAAGTATCCTAATTAAAAAACATTGAGAAATACTCAACAGATCTGTCAGCATCTCTAGAGAAGAAAGTAGTTGCAAAAACTACTATGTATTTCCGGCATTTTCTGTTTTTGTTTTAGATTTCCAGCAATTCTTTGCTCTTATATTAAGGTAATCCCTCTAATATTTTATTTCACTTAGATTGCTATTAACTACATCTTGAATTTCATTTATATTTTGGTTCAACTGCCTTTCCTGCTCAATCATTTCAATTTTAATCACTGTCTGTGATTTTAAAAACTTACTAATTTAATATGTGTTCTCTCTGATTAGCTTGATTCATAATAAGATTCAGGATGTTTTCGTCTATGCCATTTAATACTTTCTGTACTCCAATTATGTAATTTCTGCATAAAATGATCTGTGTAAGAACAGTATCAGTTTTTAAAACATTTCTAGCTACTTAATTGAAAGCATATTTTAAGATGGAGGCACTACTTCATTCCTTTAGAATACTGTACCTACATGATTTGTCATTACTGGTTTATATCTTACCATCTCAAATCTGGTTATTCCAAACTTTGATCTGTCCATTCATCTAGCTTAATGATTGCTTTGTGTTTCGGTAGTGACTCAATTCATATTGACAAACCTATTTTATATCTATATTAAGGAAGTGCATTTGTTCAGAGAGAACAGTTAAAAAAATCACTAAGTTTATTGTACATACCACAATCACATTGTACGAACACGGCTAGCTTTGATTCTGGTTTAATTTGAGTTGCATGTATTGCTTTAATTGTACAAAAAGATCTATTCTGAATGCTGTTCAGATGGAATTAACAACTGATCCTTTTGTTTTTTATTAAAGAGATTTCCTATTTTATGTCTTACTTAAGCCAAGCTGTAGTAGTCATTGACTTACTTATTTTAGCGCCTGCTCAATTTTGTGGATTCAGACAGGTTTTATGATACTTAACAATGATCAATAAAGGGCAGATGCTAATGAAGAGTTACCTTTCAATGCAGAGCTGGGGAAATGGGACCTTGCTTAGCTGTATGGCTGCGGCTGTGGTTTTCTTAGCAGATCAATATCTTGTCTTGTCTTGCTAATTGCTCATTGGTTGACATTCGTGGATTCTTTCTTGAAATGTGAACTCTTTTCCAGCTCGAGCGACGTGATGGTACAATACTGAATCTCCGTAAAGAGGTCCTCCTTTTACAAGAGAAACGAGATGGGTTAACAACTGAGGTACCTTAAATATTTTTAATTTGTCCTCTTATCCTAAAGCAAATGATTTATAATGCAGAAGTGTAATACAGGAAGCTGAATGGACAAAGCTGATTTGAGACTGGGCTGTAAAGGACATCAATAGTATTGGCTTTTCTGCTCAGTGCCACCATATTGGCTTCCTGATGACATAAGAATAGTCTCCAAATATAAAACATCGTGATTCTGTGAAGATTTCCTTTTTGACTTCTTATTAGTCTAACAGTGTGACAATTGAATGTATTAAAATTTAGAATCTATAATTTGTCTGTGGATTGACAGTTGGATGTACAGGAAAGAAGGATTTACCATCTGCAGGCAGAGCTGAGAGAAGGAGAAGCTAAGCTGGAACAAAAGCAGAGCTGCCTGCAACAGCTGAAAGAGGAGCTGGATACCACCAAAAAGCTGCACAAAGATGCCCAAGAACAGGTAGATATTTACTGTACCCTCACTTTTTAGGCCTTAATCTGCAAAGTAACCTTATTTTAGCTTTCATGTTTGAAATATTTTCAATTCTGCATTAGCTGGAATTATTGCTGTTGTATGTCTAAATCAATTTAGATGTCAGGAGGAGGCATGTACATCAGTTCTACTGGGATGGAAGGAATACAATAATTTGCTGAATTCAAAAAATAACTCAAAAATTGTTATGTTCACTAGGGATTTATTCTATTTGATTATAATCCTGTTATTATAATAACCTTATAATTATAAGATTCTTTAAATTTCAGCATTGTTATTTGCTTTAATGTTATTTGATGTAAAATATATACAGAATCAAAAATTTAATGTCAGCATAGTGAATTATGGGCTGTGAATGCTAATATGTCACTACAAATAGTAGATCCAACTTGTGAAATATATTTGTCTACGTGTTAATTTTTGGAATCTTTATGGAACCCAAAGTTTCTCAGCAATCCCTCTGTGCAAAAGCTTTTTTGTTATTTATTCAAACTTGTATTGCCAAATAAATCAAAAAAGAATTGGAAATGTAGGTCATTTTTCACTCACGGTATTCTATTTTACCTTTTTTGAAATGGTATGATTTTAAATTTACTTAATCTATGAATTCATCACAATACTATGTGTATCGTATGCATTTTTAGGCTACTGATGTTTTGCTTCAACTATGCCCTTTAAAGAGGAAGATTTCTTTTTAGAAAAGTGAGAACAACCTGTATATATATATCTGTTGCTAAACCGCAGTTTATATTGTTGTACCATTCTGTCATCTCATGTCAGGCGTAGATCGTCCTCTATTCAGGTCAGCAATAGCCTCAATGATGGTGCATATAGATTGATGCAAGAGGGATAAGCCTTTTTTCATTGTTGAACACTCACCTTGGAAGAATGAATAATTCCTTAAGTTAATATTATCAAAACTATACACCTTACATGGCAGTGATTTACTTTTTTTGTTAGTGATATAAACTACAAGTTAAGTTTAAAGATGCTTATTAATTGAACCTCAAGATGAGCTGACAGTCTGCAAATTGATGACTAGCATTTTAATCATACATAGCTGCTAATGTAAAATGTTGTTAAATTCAGCAACGAAGGACAGTGAATAACTCAAAGCAATAAGGTCATAGACATTTACGTGACTTTTCATCAATCCTAGAAGTATGGTATAGAACAACTTAACATGCATAAAAATTGTAATGACCGTTTTTTTTGAATGACATTGTTAAAAATAAAATACCAAATGTATTTCATAAATATACTAGAGGTTAACCAGGGAAAGAGAAGGCCCAATTAGGGAACAACCTGTGTGTGAAGCCGCAGAATACTGGAAGGGCGTTGAATGAATACTTCTCTTCGGTCTTCACTCTGAAAAGGATAATTTAAGTATGGAATTCAGGAAAAGGGACTGTGAGTAACTTGCACTGTTTGACATAGGAAATGGAGAGGTATAGGAGGTTTTGTCGGGCCTGGGATGAAGAAATTGAGCTATAAAGAGACACCATAGAGACTTGGATTGTTTTCTTTGGAGCAGAAAAGGCTGAGGGAGGACATGATTGAGATGTATTAGATTATGTGTGATCTGGACAGGAGGAATAGGGAGTAGCTGTTCCCCTTGGTTGAGGGATCAATCATGAGATGGCATAAATTCCCTGGCCTGGATGATTTGCATCCCTTGGCCTGGATGATTTGCAACCCAGGCTGCTGTAGGAGGCGAGGCAGGAAATTGCAGGAGCTCTAATGCAACTTTTTTAATTCCTCTCTAGCCACAGGGGAAGTCCCAGAGGACTGGACAACAGTTCTTTTACTTCTAAAAGTTATCTTAAAAGTCCAGGATTTTGGTCCTGGTTCCACTTTTTAAAGAAGGGTGGTAGAAATGAAGCAGGAAATTACAGACCAGTGAGTCTCACATCAGTGGTGGGGAAACTATTGGAGAAAATTCTGAAGGAGCAAATTAATAACCACTTCGAAAGATATGTTGAATAGGAAGGGTTTGGAGGGATATGGACCGGGTGCTGGCAGGTGGGACTAGATTGGGTTGGGATCTCTATGACTCTATATGTGTTAATTAGGGATAATCAGCATGGCTTTGTCAGAAGGAGGTCATGCCTAGCAAATTTGTTAGAAGTTTTGAAAATGTGCTCAGTTGTGAGAATGAGGGAAGTTCAGTTGCTGTAGTTCATGTGGATTTTAGGAAAGCTTTTGACAAGGTCCCACGTGAGAGATTGATTGAGAAGGTTAAATTGCATGGAATTCAGGGAAACTTGACGAGATAGATCTGGCTTAGTAATAGGACACAAAGAGTAATGGTAGAAGATTGTTTGAGTGACTGGAGGCCATTGTCCAGTGGCATACAACAAAGATTAGTACTGGGAACCTAATTGTTTGTTTTTATATATATATATATATATATTAGATTAGATTAGATTACAGTGTGGAAACAGGCCCTTCGGCCCAACAAGTCCACACCGACCCGCCGAAGCGAAACCCACCCATACCCCTACATTTACCCCTTAGCTAACACTATGGGCAATTTAGTATGGCCAATTCACCTGACCCTGCACATCTTTGGACTGTGGGAGGAAACCGGAGCACCCGGAGGAAACCCACGCAGACACGGGGAGAACGTGCAAACTCCACACAGTCAGTCGCCTGAGGCGGGAATTGAACCCGGATCTCTGGCGCTGTGAGGCAGCAGTGCTAACCACTGTGCCACCGTGCCGCCTACATATAAATGATATAGATGAAAATGCGAAGAGAAAGTTAAGCAAATTTGTAGATAACACCAAGATTGGTAAAGTAGTTACTTGCGATGCAGATGGTTGCAGGTTACAGCAAGATATGTATGGGTTGGTCAGATGCGCGAATGGCACTAAACCCTGATAAGTGCAAGGTGATGCACTTTGGAAGGAGAAACAAGGTGAGGGAGTATTTACTGAATAACAGGACACTGGAGTAGCTTAGAGGATCTTGGGGTAGTTACTGACAGATCCCTGAAGTCAGCAGTGCATGTGAATAGGATTGTTCAGGTGGCATATGGGACATTTGTTTTCATCAGTCATGGCATTGAGTATAAGAGCAAGGAGGTAATGTTGGTGTTGTACAAAGTGTTGTTTAGGCTACAGCTGGCGTACTGTGTGCAGTTCTGGTCATCTCACTACAGGAAGGATGTGATAACGGTGGAGAGGGTACAGAGGAGGTTTACCAGAATGATGCCTGGGATGAAGAAATTGAGCTATAAAGAGACACCATAGAGATTTGGATTGTTTTCTTTGGAGCAGAAAAGGCTGAGGGAGGACATGATTGAGATGTATTAGATTATGTGTGATCTGGACAGGAGGAATAGGGAGTAGCTGTTCCCCTTGGTTGAGGGGTCAATCATGAGATGGCATAGTTTTAGGGTAAGGGGCAAGAAGTTCAGAGGCAATTTGGGAAAAAAAACTTTTTCACTCAGCGGGTAGTGAGAATCTGGAATGCATTGGATGAACATTTAAACCGTCATAACATTCAAGGATATGGGACAGGTGCAGGAAATTGAGATTGGTGTACTTTTAGTGGTAGTTATGTTGGTGCAGACTGAATGGACGAAGGGCCTTTTCTGCACTGTATAAATCTATGAATGAATTTTAAATATGGTAATGCTTTGTTGCAATATTCAGTGACATACAATAATCGTTAACTGCTGTTCAATGGTTGAAACAATTAAATGTGTACTGTCAATTGTGTCTTCACTTTGATAGTTACAAAATTTGACAACCCCAAAAAAAAGGTGTGAGGATTGTAATATACAATAAACCTTGCTTCCATTGAGGGGGTATGCAATCTTTGTGCAGCCTGCTAATTTATGATTGTACTATACAGCCAGAACAAAATGCTCTGTTAAATGATTGTATGGGCAGAATATAGAAAGTTAGGCAGGAATTTAAAAAGGTGGTCCTCGAGGGTAGTAATATCTGGATTATTTCCCATTTTTAGAGTTAGTGAGGACAGGAATAGGAGTATAGAACAGACTAATGCATGGCTGAGGAGCTGGTGCTGAGGAGAAGGGTTCATATTTTTGGATCATTGAAATCTCTTCTGAGGTAGAAGTGACCTGTACAAGAAGGACAGATTGCACCTGAATTGGAAGGGGACTAATATGCTGGCAGGGAGATTTGCTAGAGCTGCTCAGGAGGATTTAAACTAGTAAGGTGGGGGTGGGGGACCCAGGGAGATAGTGAGGAAAGAGATCAATCTGAGACTGGTACAAATGGGAAAAGGAGTGAGTCAAATAGTCACAGTAGGCAGGAAGAAAGCAGAGAACAAGGTAGGACTGATAAAGTACACTGCATTTATTTCAATGCAAAAGGCCTAACAGGGAAGGCAGATGAACTCAGGGCATGGTTCAGAATATGGGACATGGATATCATAGCAATTAGAGAGACATGGCTCCAGGATAGACAGGACTGGCAGCTTAATGTTCTAGAATACAAATGCTATAGGAAGGATAGAAAGGGTGGCAAGAGAGGAGAGGTGGTAGCATTTTTGATAAAAGATAGCATTTCGGCTATACTTCGTGAGGATATTCCTGGGAATACATCCAGGGAAGTTATTTGGGTGGAACTGAGAAATACGAAAAGGATGATCACCTTATTGGAATTGTATTCTAGACCGGAAGAAGGGCTAATGCCCGAAACGTCAATTCTCCTGTTCCCTAGATGCTGCCTGACCTGCTGCGCTTCTCCAGCAACACATTTCCATCTCTGATCTGCAGACCTCATTTTCTCTTGTATTCTAGACCCCCAACAGTCAGTGGGAAATTAAGAAACAAACTTATAAGGAGATCTCAGCTATCTGTAAGAACAGTAGGGCATTTTAACTTTCCAAACATACACTGGGACTGCCATAGTGTTAAGAGTTTTGATGGAGAGGAACTTGTTAAGTGTGTACAAGAATGGTTTCTGATTCAGTATCTGGATGTACTTACTGGAGAAGGTGCAAAACTTGACCTACTCTTGGGAAATATGGCAAGGCAGGTGACTGAGCTGTCAGAGGAGGAGCACTTTGGGGCCAGCGACCACAATTCTATTAGTTTTAAATTAATAATGGAAAAGGATAGGCTGCATCTAAAAGTTGAAGTCCTAAATTAGAGAAAGGCCAATTTTGACAGTATTAGGCAAGAACTTTCAAAAGTTGATTAGGGTTAGATGTTTCCAGGTAAAGGGACAGCTGGAAAATGGGAAGCCTTCAGAAATGACATAACAAGAGTCCAGAGACAGTATATTCTTGTTAGGTTGAAAGACAAGAGTGGTGGGTGTAAGGAATGCTGGATGAGTAGAGAAATTGAGGTTTGGTTAAGAAAAAGAAGGAAGCATTTGTCAGGTATAGACAGCAGGGATCGAGTGAATCCTTAGAAGATTATAAAGGAAGTAGGAGTATACTTAAGTGGGAAATCAGGAGGGCAAAAAGGGGACATGAGATAGCTTTAGCAAATAGGGTTAAGGAGAATCCAGAGATTTTATAAATATATTAAGGGCAAAAGGGTGACTAGGGAGAGAATGGGGCCCCTAAAATATCAACAAGGCAGACTGTGGAGCCACAGGAGATGGGGAAGTTACTAAACAAGTAGTTTGCATCAGTGTTTACTGTGGAGAAGGACATGGAAGATATAGAATGTAGGGAAATAGATGGTGACATCTTGAAAAATGTCCATATTACAGAGGAGGAGGTGTTGGATGCGTTAAAATGCATGAAAGTGGGTAAATTCCCAGGGCTGGATCAGGCGTACCCGAGAACTCTGTGGGAAGCTAGGGAAGTGATTGTTCAGTCCCTTTCTGAGATATTTGTATCGTTGATAGTCACAGGTAAGGTGTCGGAAGACTGGAGGTTGGTGAATGTGGTGCCACTATTTAAGAAAGGTGGTAAGGAAGACCCAGGGAACTATAGGCAATTGAGCCTTACATCTATGGTGGGCAAGTTGTTGGAGGAAATCCTGAAGGACTAGATTTACATGCATTTGGAAAGGCAAAGACTGATTATGGATATTCAGCATGGCTTTGTGAGGGGGAAATCATGTCTCACAAGCTTGATTGAGTTTTTTGGAGAAGTAACAAAGAGTATTGATGAGAGTGGAGCAGTGGACGTGATCTATATGGACTTCAGTAAGGCATTCAACAAGGTTCCTCATGGTAGGCTGGTTCGCAAGGTTATATTTCATGGAATACAGGGAGAACTAGCCAATTGGATACAGAACTGGTTCAAAGGTAGAGGGTGGTGGTGGAGTGTTGTTTTTCAGACGGGAGGCCTGTGACCAGTGGTGTGCCACAAGAATCGGTGCTAGGTCCACTGCTTTTCGTCATTTATGTAAATGATTTGGATGTGAACATAGGAGGTATAGTTAATAAGTTTGCCGATGACACTAAAATTGGAAGTGTAGTAGACAGCGAAGAAAGTTATCTCAGAGTACAACTTTGAGATCAGAGGGCCAATGGGCTGAGAAGTGTCAGATGGAGTTTAACTCAGATAAATGCAAAGTGCTGCATTTTGGGAAAGCAAATCTTAGCAGGACTTATACACTTAATGGTAAGGTCCTAGAGAGTGTTGCTGAACAAAGAGACCTTAGAGTGCAGGTTCATAGTTCCTTGAAAGTGGAGTCACAGGTAGATAGGATAGTGAAGAAGGTGTTTGGTATGCTTTCCTTTATTGGTCAGAGTATTGAGTGTAGGAGTTGGGAGGTCATGTTGCAGCTGCACAGGACATTGGCTAGGCCACTTTTGAAATATTGTCTGCAATTCTGGTCTCCCTCCTATCGGAAGGATGTTGTGAAACATGAAAGGGTTCATAAAAGATTTACAAGGATGTTGCCAGGGTTGGAGGATTTCACCTGCAGGGAGAGGCTGAATAGGATGGGGCTATTTTCCCTGGAGCATCGGAGGCTGAGATGTGACCTTACAGAGATTTACAAAATCATGAGGAGTATGGATAGAATAAATAGACAAGGCGAAAGTGAATAATGCAGATGCTGGAGATCAGAATCAAGAGTGTGGTGCTGGAAAAGCACAGCAGGTCAGGCAGCATCCGTGGAGCAGGAAAATCGACATTTCGGGCAAAAGCCTTTCATCAGGACTCAATAGACAAGGCCTTTTCCCTGGGGTGGTGGAGTCCAGAACTGGAAGGCACAGCTTTAGGGCGAGAGGGGAACAATTTAAAAGGGACCATTGGGCAACTTTTTTACACAGTGTGTGGTGCAAGTATGGAATGAGCTGTCAGACGAAGTGGTGGAGGCTAGTACAATTACAACATTTAAAAGGCATCTGAATAAGAAGTGTTTAGGCGGATATGGACCAAGTGCTGGCAAATGGGACTAGGTTAGGTTAGGATATCTGGTCGGTATGGACAAGTTGGACAGATGTGTTTCCTTGCTGCACATCTCTATGACTCTATGACCTCAATCGAGATCCCAAAATCATGAAAGGTGGGCACCAATTAAAATTACTCAGCTCTGCCGACTCAAAATAACCAACTTTTCTAAAAGGAAAGCTACGTTTTGACTGAAGCAGTCAATGCCATATGGCATAGGGTATAAGAGCAAGGAGGTAATGTTGAAGTTATACACAGTTCAGTTAGGCAATAGCTAGAGTACTATGCCCAGTTCTCGTTTCACAATTAATTTAAATTAGGAAAAGAAGGAAAATGGCACAATTGGCACAGAGCAAGCTCCAGAATCTGTCTGCACTGTAAAGGAATACTTGTGCAGCACTGGAGAGGAGAGGAGCCAGCAGGCCCTCCAGACTGACTCAGAATCAAAGACCTGGTTTTTTGTTAGATTGAGAAGAGTTCCCAGATCTGCAAAGAGTCTTTAAAAGTGCTGCCGCTAATCAGATATTTGGTCTGGTGGCAGGTTGTAATCAAAACCGGTATCACTATTTACAGAAATAGTAAGAACAATGCCAGTTATTTAGATGGGGTGAGCAGAAGGCCTGCTTTGGGGCTCAGGCACTGTATCCGAAACATTAAAATATTAAAATATAAAATACCCTGTAACATCCTCTTAAGGTGAGGTAGTGACATGATGGAATGATACTCTGTTAGTAATCCAGTGTATCAGTCTAATGTTTTGACATTAAGGATTCAAATCCCACAGTTGCAAATGATGAAATTCAAATTTAATTTTTTAAAATCTAAAATTAAAAAGCTTACCTGTTGGTAATCATGTAACCATTATCAATTGAGAGAAATTGTCCATTAGGAAAGGAAATTTGCATCCTTGACTAGTCAGGCCTTCATGTGACTCCAGCACCAGAGCAGTATAGTTGACCTATAACATTTATCTCTTATCAATGGCATTAATAAGTCACTCAGTTCAAGGGCAATTAAGGATGGATAATAAATGCCAGCCTAGCCAGCATTCAATATCCGACAAACAAATAAAAAAAGAGCCCTCGCACCCTTACACAGTTCCCGAGTGCCATCCATCACACTATGTGACATTTCATGTCTTGTACCAATCCCAGGAACCTGTAATATCCTATACCCCAAAGTTTGCCCCTGTACCACCTTTCTATGATCTTTTAGAGCCCTGTGTTGACTCATGTCCCCTCCACCCTTCACCCTTTGTGATTCCAGCAACCATGCAAACTCACCCAGGATACACCCACAGCAGACATGAGATAAAATAAACTTGTGGAAAATGAAGTTTAAGGTCTCTATTACAAACTTCATTGTATTGAAAAAACATGTTCATAAAATTCCACTTACATTCCTTCAATGACAGTATACCTTATAACAACAAGCATTTCATTTGCATGCACAATGTCCTTTAAAAATAAGCTTTGAAATTCATAGTTACGGTTGAAACATTGGTTAGTCACCAAATAATCTGCTCTATCACATTTAATTTGGCAGCATGGCTATTACTGTATATATATTGTCCACATGAATGTGCTAGAATCATCAGCCATCTTGTCAATGGAGCATCCTTATGGCACAATAACCATCCTTTAGTTATGCAATCGTCAAGGCGATTGCATACCTACATGCATATATAGGGAATTGGATTTTGCATAAACCTGGAAATTATGAACAACCACCATGCTATACCAAATTAACTGCCTTAATTTGTTACGTATATTAATGATCTGAATGAAGGGACTGGGGGCATTCTGGCGAAGTTCGCCGATGATACAAAGTTAGGCGGACAGGCAGATGGTTCTGAGGAGGTGGGATGGTTGCAGAAAGATTTTGACAGTTTAGGAGAGCGGTCCTTTTGTGGGGATTTCAAACAAACGGTAAACAGTTTTTTGCAGTTGGATAAATACTCAATCCCTTGTATAGAGGACTTACATGAAAACTAGCAGGGGGTGTGCTGTCCTTCATGGTGCGGTACATGAGCCTTGTGTACCTGCAAATGTGATCAGATGAGGGTTCCCAGAAGCATGCTACAATTAATATCCATATAGGTTTGTACCAATATTCGAAACTTTTTATTCATTCATTTGTGGAATGTGGGTCTCGCTGGCTGTCCAGCATTTATTGCCTGTCACTTGTTGCCCTTGAGAAGGTGATGATGAGCTGCCTTCTTGAACCGCTGTTGTCTACCTGCTGTGGGTTGACCCACAATGCCATTACAGAGGGAATTCCAGGATTTCAACCCAGCAGCAATATTTTTCCAAGTCATGATGGTGAGTGTGCCTTGGAGGGGATCTTGGAGATGGTAGTGTTCCCATATATCTGCTGCCCTTGTCCTTTTAGATTGGATGTGTTTGTGGTTTGGAAGGTGTTGTCTGAAGATCTTAGTGAATTTTGTGGTATCATCAACCTGTGCCATTTTCTAGCAGATGATGGAGAACATTTTGCAAGATCTACCCCAAGTTGCCATTCATCTGGATGACATGCTAATAACCAGGAAGACCAATAAAGAGCAGTTAGAGAACTTGGTTGTAGTACCTAAACATAAATCCAATGCAGGTGTTCACTGTAGGAGGGAAAAAATGTGTGCTTCAGGCACCTCAAGTGAGATTTGTGGGCTACAGAGTTGACAAGACTCTGTTATACCCACTGAAAGATAAAGTGAGGCTGGTCAGTGGTTCCCTGGCTCCCATGCATGTACTGGAGCTTATATCTTTACATGGGTTTGTCAATTATTGTGGAAAATTCTTAGGTAACCTGGCTTTCATCCTGACATCTGTACATCTCCTATTGAAAAAGGGTCAGCCTTACATATGAGGAGAAAGTGAGGTCTGCAGATGCTGGAGATCAGAGCTGAAAATGTGTTGCTGGAAAAGCGCAGCAGGTCAGGCAACATCCAGGGAACAGGAGAATCGACGTTTCGGACATAAGCCCTTCTTCCTGAAGAAGGGCTTATGCCCAAAACGTCGATTCTCCTGTTCCCTGGATGCTGCCTGACCTGCTGCGCTTTTCCAGCAACACATTTTCAGCTCAGCCTTACATATGGTCTCATAGCCAAGAAGTAGACTTTAGGGAAGTGAAAAAGCAGCTATCATTGTCGAAGGTGTGGGCCTGCTGCAATACAAAGTAAGATGTGGTACTGACATCCAATGCCTCCCCTTACGATATCGCAGTCGTCTTAGCTCACTGGTTGCCCAGCAAAGAGGAACTCCCAATAGTGTATACTTTCCAGACTTTGGCCGATGCCGAATGAAGGTATCCCCAGATAGAGAAAGTTTTGCAGTTATCTTTGGTGTGAGAAACTTCCAGCAATATCTTTATAGATGTAAATTGGTAGTAGTAACAGACCACAAACCCTTGCTAGGGCTACTTAAAAAGGATAGGTCCCTGCCACCTCAGGTAAAATTCAGCTCTTATTTTGAGTGCATACAATTACAAGTTGGGACACAGCCCAGGAGGAATCAACTAGGAGAAAGTGAGGTCTGCAGATGCTTAAGATCAGAGTCAAGAGTATGTTGCTGGAAAAGCACAGCGGGTCAGGCAGCATCCAAGGGGCAGGAGAATCAACGTTTCAGGCCGGAGCCTGGGGTGGAGAGATAAATGGGAGGAGGGGAGGGGCTGGGGAGAAGGTAGCCTAGAGGCCAAGTGGCAAATGCAGATGCATTGAACTACCTCCCATTGGCATACAGCACCAGTGGTGCCACCACCAGAAGGGTCTGTTCTGTTTTTAAACTTTCTGGACACCCTTCTGGTCACCGCTGACAATGTCAGAGAGTGGACACAAGATTATCCCACCCTGGCAAAACTAAAACAGCTAGTGGTGATGGGGGAAACGATCACAATCAGAATTGAAACTTTTCTAAACCCAGCGAGACCAGTTTGCTATAGAGGATGGTGTATTATTATCGGGAGCAAAAGTGATTGTCCCAAGCAAAGGTTGCTGGCTGGACTCCATCAGGGTCATCCAGGGGTTTTGAAAATAAAGATGTTGGCAAGAAATTATGCCTACTGGCCAGGATCAGATGCCGACATAGCCACCTTGGTGGGGGGGGGGGACAGGTTGAAATGGCATTAGGGACGGCAATACTGAACACAAGACTCTTCTAAGCGAAAGAGCCAGTTTAGTTCAGGGGATGAAGTTTAGTGTCAAAACCAAGGGTATTGGTGGGAATAGTCAACACGAAGTCAACTCCCATGATATACAAAGTTTAGGGAGGAGAGGTGGTCCTGAATAGGCATGTGAACTACATGAAGGCTGCAACCTTACAAATGGGGCAGAAGCAAAACATACCCGGTCCCTCGGAACATCCAGCAAGGATGGCTAGCATTGAAGAAACTTCTGAGGATGACATGTACGTGGCAGATGTCACAGCCTTGACACCATTACCACATGAAGAAGATGAATTTCGGTCATGAGACTCTAGGTGCAAGAGGCAGACTGCATTCCAGTACACACCGCCAATATCTGAGGCAGAGTCAGAGGAACCAGATCTGGTGTGAAAATGCCCAGGAGAAGCTACAGGAAAAAGAATTGGCCGACATCCCAAAACGTAGAGGGAGAAGTATATGGTCATTAGAACAAGGTCAGCTCGGTGGATATCATAGAATATGAGTTCCCTGATTAGGGCTGTTAACCTGGTCCAGTCAGGGAGTCCTGACTGACAAATATAAACAGGAGTGTCTCAAGTACTATGCAAGTATAAATAAATGGGTGACTTGGTGATGGGATACCGGCTGCTGTGGAGCTATTTCACATTTGAAACCAAATTCATCTCTTTAGCAAAAAATCATTTGTTTATCTCTCACTTCAACAATCCCTCAAATTTCTGCAAACCATTAATACAGATATTAAGGAAGGGAAGAGAAAATGTCACATTATACCTGAGTAAAAAAAAAACAGGGGTGTCAGAGGTTCTGTTCACTCTGAGACATGGCTGGATCAGTGTCAAGGTCTATGCACGTGTAACTAAAGGGTGACTTGGTGATGGGATAAGGCCTCTGGGGAGTTATTTCACAACCATATTTAGAATTGTGGAGCAGAAAAAAAAGAAAGAAAAAAAAATAAACAGGAGTGTCAGGGATTCTGTTCACTCGAGGAGTCAGCAGGATCAGTGTCATGTACTGTGCATGTGTAAATAAAGGTGACTTGGTGACAGGATACCAGCTTTCATGGAGTTATTTCAAATACCACCTTACCTTTCATTTCAATTACTTTTATTGTATCTTAATTTTGGATTTGTTTTGTACTTTTGATCTTCAAACAATCAATTGCAAACATCGAAAAGTCTTTGTCGTCAAGTTGTCATGTCACATGAACACGAAATAAATTGACTATTCCATACTGATGAGGTTACAAGCTGATATTGTTGTATCCTATTGTATCGCCATTGTCTTCCCAGACCATAGCGCCGTTCTCTCATTAGAGAGAGATGACTGGTGGTGATTTAACTTGATGGTCACCACACCTCAGGTGAGGGGAGAGGTTGAAAATGAAAGCCCATCATGGTAGCCTCAGCTAGTGATGGGAATTGAACCCAGGCTTGGGCATCACACTGTTTTGCAAACTAATCATTCAGGCAATTGAGCTAAACCAACACCAACTGACACTGACCTGAGGCACATGAATATTGCAAAACTGATTATTGAATATTTGATTATTTTTAAACAATAAGCTCCATTTTGTTATTGTGACTGAGATTTACAGGTCATCCTGTTATGTGTGTTTCGTCAATGTGAATTCACTGGAATGTGATTGACAAATTTGAGACGCTGTTTCTACAGCGCAAACTTTAAAACATGTATTAGCTGTAACCCGATTACAGCGCCAACACTTTAAGCGCTGTTTCTAAAGCACGATTTTTTAAAAAACGCGGGGTTGCACCACAATACAATCATTGTGTTATACTAGAACTGACCATACATTAATGTATTCATCTTAATTTCTGGTTTCTTTAGAGTAGTAGTTGACACCAAATTTAAATTTCCTTCATTGAGTATAAACTAATTTTAAATTCACTTCTGGACATTTAAAGACTTCCAAAGTATTTATCTTTTTGTAATTTATTCTGTTTTTGCCATAGATAACAGATCACTCTGCTTTAGACCATTGCAAGAACACAGCTGTAATATCTAGCTATTTTATTGTAACTTGTTATTAAAGAATATCCAGTGAATTTAAAAACAAAACTTATTATTTGCTGTTAAATGTAAAATTGTTCCAAGAAGTGAAAGGAGGTTATTCAGAATAGCTCCAGGCACACTATCCAATGCTGACTTATTCAGGAATACCACAACTGGATTTTATATTGTTGACAGCTGTTAATAATAGTTGCTTATCAATGATCATTCCTCCACTTCTTTCTTTCATTCAGCTTTAATTCAAGCATGTGTGAAGCACTTTAACTGAAACAAGTTAGGACCATAGCCTGTAACATGATTGCGTGGCAGACTAAATCTGCCAATCTGTGTGCATGGAAAGCAAATATTGTGCACATTTTAATGTTACATAAAATTGTCTCAGTATTACCAATGTTTTGGTAATTACAGTCCCACTTTTCTTCTAAGTTAATATATGAAATTGAATAGTTAGTTGCATTGAATAACACTAATGACCTGGAGCAGTTTAAAAAGGCAGCTCACCATTACCTTCTCAAGGACAACTAAGGATGGGCAATAAATGCTGAGCCAGCCAGCCACGTTCATATCCCGTAATACAAATACAGTATCATTTTGAGACCGAAATGTCTTTCCTGAATATGTCCTTTTTAGGTATTAAATCTTTTGGCTATAAAATAGTTGTAAAATTAGGCTAACATTTAGGTTTGGTTTTGCCTTGTCTTGAAATTCTTCAAAATGTAATTATTTTGGCTGCCATAATGGTATATGTTTATGCTGTCATCAAGATGGAATTTTACCAACCCAATAGATAAAAACCGTGATGCAGATATTTTAGTAAAATGATGATAAGGGAGTGCCTAATGGCTTCCCACCAGGGTAACACATTTTTAAATTTCATTTATAGGATGTGGGCATTACTGGGAGAGCTAGCATTTATTGCCAATTCCTATTTGCCCTTTGAAAGGTGGCGGTGAGCAGCTTCCTTGAACTGCTGCAGTCGTTGCATAGTAGGTGCACTACCAGTGATTTAAGGGAGGGAGTTCCAAGGTTTGACTCAGCAATACTGAAGGAATGGTAATATAGTTCCAAGACAGAATAGAGTATGGCTTAGATGAGAACTTGCAGGTGATGCTACTTCCATGTATCTGCTTCCCCTGTCCTTCTACGCACTAGAAGTCACAACTTTGAAAGATGCTGTTTATATAGTTTTGATGATTCGTTGGAGTGCATCTTGTAGATTGTACATACTGGTGCCAATATGCATCGGTGGTGGAATGAATGAATGTTGACAGTCTTAGTTGCGAGAGTGTGGTGCTGGAAAAGCACAGCCAGTCAGGCAGCATCCGAGGACTGGAGAATCAATGTTTCAGGCATAAGCCCTTCATCAGGATTCCTGATGAAGGGCTTATGCCTGAAATGTCAATTCTCCTGCTTTTCAGATGCTGCCTGACTGGCTATGCTTTTCCAACACCACACTCTTGAGTCTGATCACCAGTATCTGCAGTCCTCACTTTTTCCCAGACTTAGATGCAATACCAATCAGTGGTCTGCTGATGTCCTGAATGCTGTCAAGTGTCTTGAATGCAATTGGAGATGCACACCAGGCAACTGGAGAGTGTTCTATCACACTCCGAATGTGTGTCTCAAAGATTATGGACAGACCTTGAAGAATTAGGAAATGTGTTACTCATTGTTGAATTCCCAGCCTGTGATGTGTTCGTGTAGCTACAAAATTTATATAGTTAGTGCATTCAGTTTCTGATTGATGATAAGCCCAAGCATTAACAGTGTACTGCCATTGAAATTTAAGGGATAATGATTGTGCAGACAGTCATTACTTGGCCGTTATGTGGCACAAATTTACTTAGCACTTATCAGTAAGAGCCTCAATGTTTTTGAGAACTTGCTGCACTTGGACATGTCTGCTTCATTATCTGAGGATTCATCTGAACTTGATGCAATCATCTTCAAAGTCACCCTGCCTGACCTGAGCAGCATTCACAAAACAGAGTTTGTCTCTTTTCAAGAGCACTTCAACATGGGGGTACACTCTCACTCATCCTTTAGCTGCAGTTTTACATCTAAAGGTAATGCTACCAAGCTATTGGCTGTCTTACAGGACTGACAACTCCGGGCTGTCATCCTTATTTGGGCAACTGTCCTCATGGCAACCACTTAATTTGCTGTCACTAGTATAACACCACCATAAAATAGCTTCAGGGTTCTGCTGTCCTAATAGAAACATATAAGATCCTGAAGCAACTTGACTGGGTGGATGTTCAAAGCATGTTTCCTGTTGTGGAAGAATCTTGAACTAGGATTATAGTTTAAAAGTAACGGAATTTCCATTTATGAGAGATAAAGAAACAATTCTTCTGACAGAGGGTTGTGACTCTTTGGTATTCTACCCAAAACTTGAGTCTTTTGCTTATAGAGTTAAATTAAAATTATCCTATTTAATATGTTTAAATTTCTTCCAAAAATAGCACACTTGAAATGTGTGTAAATAACAGTTTATTTTGGGTGTAGACAGGCAAAATAAACTAAATTTGAGTCCACTGCACTGTTGGAGATGGTGCTCAGAAGGGGAAGGCCCTCCCAGCTTGAAGCACTCCACCTCTAGCTGCTCTGGCACACGAAGTGACGCTTCATGCTGAGAAGGGTACTTGCTTAGGCATCAACTGTATGGACTTTAAGCCTCTGAATTGGTGCTGTTTTGATGTCACTCAGTAGTTTGATGCTCGATTCACAAACCTGGACCAGGCAGATGCATCCTATGTATTATCTTCACCCTCACCAAAGAATACACATTCAGCTCCAATAGGGGCTCAGCTCTCATATTATTTAAAGGGACAGATACTCAATCTATAGGAAAGATAATTTATAATATCTTCTACAATGTCAAAATCTCTGGAACCCCAAGTTTAGCTGGGAATTGAAAATCAGAGAGCACTCTTCCCAAAACTGTTTATCATTATTACTGATCTGTAAGTATTAGAAAATGTCTCTTGAATTAGTTTCACATGTTACATATCAATGTCAGTGAAAAATAAATTCCATTTAGATATCAAAGTTTATTCTTTTTGAGACTGTTGGATGATTTTGTTCAAACATACAAATATAAAGCAGTTAAAAAAGCGTACCAAAGCTTTTAATAATTTAAAAATAGAAGTTGGACGGAAAACAAAATGGGATCTCTATTTATCCCTAAGAAGTTAGTACACACTTGTATGACAGATTTTAATTATATCTATTTCCAGCTAACAGATATTAAGGGATTTCTAGCTCAGGTTGAAAATGAGAATAAAATGCTGAGAGCTTGTAAATTGGAACAGAATACTAAGGTAAACGTGTATGAAAATATATTTTACTTTGATTTTATGTTATTAAAAAGATAATTAGTTTTCCAATACATTAGTATCCCTCATTTCTAAATGTCCTCACAAATAAAAGAAAATATTTCCTGCTTTCACAGTGTATGCATATAATTGGTTGATTATTTGACCTGTTATTCTAGCTGTTATTACCCTCAGGATTGTTCTGTAAGTGCTGACTAATTCAAAATAATCAATCACGGTCATTGCATGGCTCATTTTGGTTTGTTAGAAATGACACACGTTCGTATGCAGGGACCCATTCTCTGCAAGTAAACCATTCACCTCTTTTGAATTACCCATAACCAGGTGCCTGGGCAGCTTATAATTCCCTTTTGTCTTCTCCAGGGCAATATCTCAGCCAATCAGAGTCAATTTTTGCCAACAATTCAGCACCTTTTGCTCCTGTGATGTAGATTGTTATGACCAAGTGGAAATTTGCATTCTTGAATTCACCTGATGAGTGCAAGAAGAAAAGCTTCAGATACTTCTAGAAATAATTTACTTATTTATTCATTCATTCATTAATCATGGATTATGTGAAACTGGCTCGGCAGCATTAAATTACCATCCCTAGTTGCTCTTGAGACATTGTTATTGGTGAGCTGCCTGTCATGAACCACTTTAGTCCTTGATGTGCAGGGGCATTCATAGTGGTGTTGGGAAGAGAGTTCCAGGATTTTGCCTTCGCATCAATGTAGCAGTTGCAATACAGTTCCCATATAATAAACATGAAGTGCTGCACATGCTGAAGATCTTAAAGAGGAATATAAACATAAAGTACTGGGAAATCTCAGCAGTTCTGGTATCGGGGATGGGGGGGGAATCTGTTGGAGAATATACTGAGACAGGATTTATTCACATTTTGAAGCAAATGGACTTGTGAGTGATAGGCAGCATGGGTTTGTGTGGGAAGGTCAAGTCTCACCAATTTGATTGAGGTTTTTGAGGAGATGAGAAGAATGATTGATGAGGGAAGGGCAATGGATGTTATCTGTATGGACTTTAATAAGGTATTTGATAAGATACCTCATAGCAGGCTGGTACAGAAGGTAGAGTCTGATGGGATATGGAGTGAGCTAGCTAGATGGATACAAATTGGCTTGGTCACAAAAGACAGATTAGTGGTAGAAGGGTGCTTCTCGGAATGGAGATCAATGACTAGTGGTGTTTCGCAGGATTCAGTGCTGGGATCTTTGTGGTTTAGTCTATATAAATGATCTGGAGGAAAATGTAGGTGGTCTTATTAGTAAGTTTGAGGGTGATATCAAAATTGGCAAAGTTGCAGATACTGAGGAGGATTGTCAAAGGGCACAACAGGATGTGGATAGCTTACAGATTTGGGTAGAGAAATGGCAGATGGAGTTTAACATGAAAAATGTAAGTGATACATTTTGGAAGATCAAATTTAGGTGCAAATTATACACGAAATATCAGAACCCTTAGGAGCATTGACATATGGAGGGATTGGACATACAGGTCTACAGATCCCTGAAAGTGGCAACACAGGTGGATAAGGTGGTCAAGAAGGTACACAGCACACTTGCCTTCATCATCGGAGCATTAAATATAAAAGTTGGCATGTTACAGCTGTACAAAACTTTAGTTGGGCCACATTTGGAATATTGCATGCAGTTCTGGTCACCACATGACCGGAAGGATGTGGATGCTTTCAAGATGGTGGAGAGAAGGTTTACCAGGATGTTGCCTGGTCTGGACGGTTTTAGTTATGAGCAGTGGTTAGATAAACTTGGATTGTTTTCACTGGAAAGACGGAGGCTGAGGGGTGACCTGATAGAGGTCTCCAATATTATGAGAAGCATAGATAGAGTGGAAGGGCCAACTACAAGAGGGCACAGATTCAAGGTGAGAGACGGAAAGTCTAGGAGAAAAATGCGGGAAATATTTTTCACACAGAGGATGGTAGGTGTCTGGAATATACTGCCATTGGATGTGCTGATAACAAGCTTATTAGCAACCTTTAAGGCATATCTTGACAGACACATGAAAAGAAGACCAACTGAGGATAGAAACTGTTCAAGGGCAATAAGGAGCAGGTCTAAATAAGAATTAGGAATTGGCACAGGCTTGGTGGGCAGAAGGGCTCTATTGTATAGTATTGTATTGGATCATATTATACATTCATGTTAAAAGTTTCCAATTGCAGTGATAATGAAACTTACCAGTGTTTATCATCATCACTCATAGAGTCATAGACTCATACAGCACGGAAATAGACTCTTTGGTCCAACACATCCACGTCGACCAAATATCTTGTATAAATCTAGTCCCATTTGTGAACATTTGGCCGATATCCTTCTAAATCCCTCCTATTCATATATCTATCCAGATGCCTTTTAAATGTTGTAATTGTACCAGCCTCCACCACTTCCTCTGGCAGCTCATTCCATACATGCACCATCCTCTATGTGAAAATATTGACCCTTAGATCCCTTTTAAATCTTTCCATTTTTCACTTTAAACCTATGTCCTCTAGTTTTGAACAGGAAAGACCTTGCCTGTTTACCCTATCCATCCCCCTCATGATTTTATAAACCTCGATAAGGTCATGCCTCAGCCTCCAACACTCCAGGGAAAAAGGCCCCAGCCCATTTAGCCTCTCCCTATAGCTCAAACCTCCAACCTTGACAACATCCTCATAAACCTTTTCTAAACCCTTTCAACTTTCACAATGTCCTTCCTTTAGGAGGGAGACCAGAATTGCATGCAATACTCCTCTGAAACTGGCAGCAACTTCTGGAGTCTGCATATGCAGTGTTCAACATAAAATTCAGAAGTTGCACATTGCTGTCACTGAATCCATACCTTTCCAGATGGCACACTACTGAGGCCCTGCAGAATGCAGCCAAGTAGAAAATTATTGAACTGATGTAGAACATATACTGTTGCGTGGTTTTTTTCTCTTTCAATTTTTAGTAAAGGAAATTAGCAGGGATGGCAGCGCACGAGTCAAGAGTGTAGTGCTGGAAAATCACAGCCGGTCAGGCAGCATCTGAGGAACAGGAGAATCAACATTTTGAGCATAAGCACTTTCCAGGGATGACAACGCAGGCAGTGCAATGTTCCTCCTGTGGCACGTTAGAGGTGGGGGCACCATTAGTGTCCCAGCTGAGTACACCTATAGGATGAGCACCCAACTGCAGCTCCTTGAAGACCGTGTTAGGGAACTGGATGAACTCAGGATCATTGGAAGGCAGAAACAGTTATAGATAAAAGCTACATGGTTATTACTCCTGGAAATGAAGTTAGTTAGGTGACTGTTAGAAGGGGAAGAAGCAGTCAGTGCAGAGATCTCATGTGGCCGTTCTCCTGTATACCAATTATACAATTTTGGATACTGTTGGGGGGTTCGACTTACCACGGGTAAGTCATGGGGTACAGGTCTCTGGCACAGAGTCTGCCCCAGTTGCTCAGAAGGGAAGGGGGGAGAAGAGTACAGCATTAGTCATCGGAGACTCCATAGTTAGGGGGACAGATCGGAAATTCTGGGTGAACGATGGAGAGTCGTGATTGATGTGTTGCCTCCCAGTGCCAGGTTCTGTCATGTCTTGGAACATGTTTTTGGGATCCTTAAGGAGGAGGGGGAACAGCCCCTAGTCGTGGTCCACATAGGCACCAATGACATAGGTAGGAAAAAGGGATGAGGATGTAAGGCAGACATTCAGGGAGCTAGGGTGGAAGCTTAGAGCTAGAACAAACACTTTTTATCTCTGGTTTGTTACCCGTGCCACGAGCTAGCTAGGCGAGGAATAGGGAGAGAGAGCAGTTGAACACATGGCTACGGGAATGGTGCAGGAGGGAGGGATTCAGATACCTGGATAATCGGGGTACATTCTGAGGTAGGGAGGACATCGACAAACGAGATGGTCTAAACCTGAACCAGACATATACCAATATCCTGGTGGGAGATTTGCTAATTCTCTTCGGAAGGGTTTAAACTAATACAGCAGGAGATGGGAACCTGAATTGTAGCTCCAGTGTACAGGAGGTTGAAAGTAGTGAGGTCATGAATAAGGTTTCAAGGTTGCAGGAATGTACCGGCAGGCAGGAAGGTGGTTTGAAGTGTGTCTACTTCAACGCTAGGAGCATCCGGAATTAAGTGGGTGAACTTGCAGCATGGTTTGGTACCTGGGACTTTGATGTTATGGTCATTTCGGTGACATGGACAGAGCAGGGAAAGGAATAATTGTTGCAGGTTCCGGGATTTAGATATTTCAGTAAGATCAGGGAATGTGGTGAAAGACAGAGAGGTGTGGCATTGTGAATCAAGGACAGTATTACAGTGGCAGAAAGGACGTTTGATGAGGTCTCATCTACTGAGATAATATGGGCTGCGTTAGAAACAGGAAAGGAGAGGTCACCCTGTTGGAAGTTTTCCATAGGCCTCCGAAAAGTTCCAGAGATGTAGAGGAAAAGATTGCAACGATGATTCTGGATAGGAGTGAAAGTAACAGGATAGTTGTTATGGAGGACTTTAACTTTCCAAATATTGATTGGAAATGCTGTAGTTCAAGTGCTTTAGATGGGTTAGTTTTTGTCCAATGTGTGCAGGAGGGTTTTCTGAAACAGTATGTAGATAGGTCAACAAGAGGTGAGGCCACATTGGATTTGGGTACTACTGGTTAATGAATCAGGCCAGGCGTTAGATTTGGAGGTAGGTGAGCACTTTGGTGATCGTGACCATAATTCGGTTACGTTTACTTTAGCGATGGAAAGTGATAGGTACATACCACAGGGCTAGAGTTATAGGTGGGGGAAAGGCAATTATGATGCCATTAGGCAAGATTTAGGATGCATAAGATGGGGAAGGAAACTGCAGGGGATGGGCACAATTGAAATATGGAACTTGTTCAAAGAACAGCTACTGTGTGTCCTTGATAAGTATGTACCAGTCAGGCAGGGAGAAAGTGGTTGAGTGAGGGAACCATGGTTTACTAAAGAAATTGAATCTCTTGTCAAGAGGAAGAAGGATGCTTATATAAAGATGAGATGTGAAGGCTCAGTAAGGGCATTTGAGAGTTACAAGTTGGTCAGGAAGGACAACTTAGCCAGGAAGGACGTAAAGAGAGAGCTAAGAAGTGCCAGGAGGGGACATGCGAAGTCTTTGGCAGGTAGGATCAAGGAAAACCCTAAAGTTTTCTATAGGTATGTCAGAAATAAAAGAATAACCATGGTAAGATTAGGGCCAGTCAAGGACAGTAGTGGGAAGTTGCCCGTGGAGTCCGAAGAGATAGGAGGAGCGTCAAATTAAAATTTTTCATCAGTATTCACACAGGAAAAAGACAGTGTTGTCGAGAAGAATACTGAGATACAGACTAGATGGGATTGAGGTTCATAAGGAGGAGGTGTTAGCAATCCTGGAAAGTGTGAAAATAGATTAGAGTAGTGCTGGAGAAGTACAGGAGGCAGGCAACTTCTGAGGAGCAGGAAAATTGACATTATGGGCAAAAGCCCTTCATCAGGAATTAAGGCATGGAGCCTCCAGGGTGGAGAGATAAATTGGAAGGAATGGGGCTCGGGAGAAGGTAGCCAAGAGTACAATAGATGGATGGAGGTGGGGATGAAGGTGATAGGTCAGAGAGGAGGGTGGTGCGGATAGGTGGGAAGGAAGATTGGCAGGTAGGACAGGTCACGAGGATGGTGTTGAACTGGAAGGTTGGAACTGGCTTAAGGTGGGGGGAAGGGAAATGAGGAAACTGGTGAAGTCCACATTGATGCCCTGGGTTTGAAGTATTCTGAGGCGGAAGATGAGGCATTCTTCCTCCAGGCATCGGGTGGTGAGGGAGTGGCGGTGGAGGAGGCCCAGGACCTTGCCAGAATGGGAGGGGGAGTTGAAATGTTGGGCCATGAGGCGGTGGGGATGATTGGTGTGAGTGTCCCGGAGATGTTCCCTAAAGCGCTCTGCAAGAAGGCACCCAGTCTTCCCAAAGTAGAGGAGACCGCATCGGGAGCAACGGATACAATAAATGACATTGGTTCCCACTTTTTCCTCCGCCACATTGATGACTGCATCAGCACCATCTCGTGCTCTCGCAAGGAGGTTGAGCAGTTCATCAACTTCTCCAACACATTCCACCCCAACCTTAAATTCACCTGGACCATCTCTGACACCTCCCTCCCCTTCCTGGACCTCTCCATCTCCATCAATGACGACTGGCTTGACACTGACATTTTTTACAAACCCACCGACTCCCACAGCTACCTGGATTACACCTCTTCCCACCCTACCTCCTGCAAAAATGCTATCCCGTATTCCCAATTCCTCCGCCTGCACCGAATCTGCTCCCAGGAGGACCAGTTCCACCACAGAGCACACTAGATGGCCTCCTTTAAAGACAGCAATTTCCCTTCCCGCGTGGTTGAAGATGCCCTGGTGTGGGTGCAGGATAGATGTCCATTCAGTGGCTATCCATTGAGTGGTGAGTTGTTTTGGCAACGGATATGATAAGACATGGCTGGAATCAGACATGATTGACACAACAGGGGTCGTGTAGGTCACTTTAACCTGGCTGCAAATCTTCTTGCAAGGATGCCTCCCTTGAAGAAGTTCTTCTCCTCTCTCCATAAGGATCTCAGTGAGTCTGTCTCTCACTACAACCCCCCCGGTCATCTCCTCTGCCCTGAAACTCTTCCTACCTGCCAATCTTTCTTCCCACCTATCCGCTCCACCCTCCTCTCTGACCAATCACCTTCATCCCCACCTCCATTCACTTATTGTACTCTTGGCTACCTTCTCCTCAGCCCCAACCCCCTTCCATTTATCCCTCCATGCCGGACACTCCCTGCCTTCATTCCTGATTAAGTGACTTTGCCCGAAACGTCGATTTTCCTGCTCCTCGGATGCTGCCTGACCTGCTGTGCTTTTCCAGCACCACTCTAATCTAGACTCTGATTTCCACCATCTGCAGTCCTCACTTTTGCCTAAGTGTGAAAATAGGTAAGTCCCCGGTGCCAGTTGGGATTTATCCTAGGATTCTCTGGGAAACTAGAGAGGAGATTGCAAAGCCTTTGGCTTTGATCTTTATGTTGTCATTGTCTACAGTAATAGTGCCAGAAGACTGGAGGATAGCAAATGTTAGCCCCTTGTTCAAGAAGGGGAGTAGAGACAACCCTGGAAATAACAGACCAGTGAGCCTTACTTCTTGTTGTGGGCAAAGTTTTGGAAAGGAATAAAAGAGATGGGAGTTATAATCATCCAGCAAGAAATAATTTGATTAGGGATAATCAACACGGTTTTGTGAAGTGTAGATCATGCCTCACAAACTTTATTGAGTTCTTTGAGAAGGTGACCAAATAGGTGGATGAGGGTAAAGCAGTTGATGCGGTATATATGGATTTCAGTAAAGCATTTGATAAGGTTCCCCATAGTAGGCTATTGCAGAAAATACAGAGTCATGGGATTGATTGAGGGTGATTTAACAGCCTGGATCAGAAATTGGCTAGCTGTAAGAAGATAGAAGGTGGTGGTTGATGGGAAATGTTCATCCTGGATGTCAGTTATTAATGGTGTACTGCAAGGATCTGTTTTGGGTCACTGCTGTTTGTCATTTTTATAAATGACCTGGATGAGGGGTAGAAGGATGGGATAGTAAATTTGCAGATGGCACTAAAGTCAGTGGAGATGTGGACAATGTGGAAGGATGTTGCAGTTTACAGAGGGACATAGATAAGCTGCAGAGCTGGGCTGAGAGGTGACAAATGAAGGTTAATGCGGAAAAGTGTGAAGAGATTCACTTTGGAAGGAGTAACAGGAATACAGAGTACTGGGTTAATGGTAAGATTTTTGGTAGTGTGGATGAGCAGAGAGACCTCAGTGACCATGTGCATAGATCCCTGGAAGTTAACACCCAGGTTGATAGGATTGTTAAAAAGGCATATGGTGTGTTAACATTTATTGGTGGAGGAATTGAGTTTTGGAGCCATGAGGTCACGTTGCAGCTGTACAAAATTCTGGTGCAGCTGCACTTGGAGTATTGCGTATAATTCTGGTCGCCACATTATGTGGAAGCATTGGAAAGAGTTCTGAGGAGACTTACCAGGAGATATTGCCCTGGTATGGAGGGAAGGTCTTATGAGGAAAGGCTGAGGGGCTTGAGGCTGTTTTCATTAGAGAGAAGAAGGTTGAGGAGTGACTTAATAGAGGCATACAAGATGATCAGAGGATTAGATAGGGTGGACAATGAGAACCTTTTTCCTTGGATGGTGATGGGTAGCACGAGGGGACATAGCTTTAAATTGAGGAGTGATAGATATAAGACAAATGTCAAAGGTAGGTTCTTTACTCAAAGGACGTGGAATGCCCTGCCTGCAAACAGTAGTGGACCCGCCAACATTAAGGGCATTTAAATGGTCATTGGATAAACATGTGGGTGATAATGGAATAGGTAGGTTAGATGGGCTTTAGATTGGTTTCAAAGGTCAGTACAACATTGAGGGCCAAAGGGCCTGTACTGTGCTGTCATGTTCTATGTTCTCTGTTGCACACTTGGTCTTTCTTCAAAAATACTAGAACAAGTTTGCCTTTTTGATGATCTGCAACTGAGTTTTCAATGGTCTACGTCAGCCCTAAAAAAGGAACTACATAATTGTTTAATATCACATTTTTCCATTATTGATAAGAAATTCCCACAAATGTTTTAAAATAAATTGTTTGTTTACAATATTCTAATTTCTACCTAAATCCCATCCGTATATCCAAATAATTTATTTTACTAACTGAAAAATTTGAAAATTTAAAGAGCAGACATCCAATGCTTTTATCTTCCTGGCTGGTTATATATTAGAATTCTTCAATATGATTGGCTGTTTTGCTTCTTAATGATATTGCACTTGCTGGACCCAAAGGGATCCCCTTGGCTTGGCAACAAATTCAAAACTGCATTGCAGAAAGGGACATCTATACCATGGATAACCTTAGATATTTTAGGGCAGCTTTCTTTCAAGTCAAAATAAGCAATGTTGCTTGGTCACTGACTGTAAAGTCCACCTCACCATCTTCAGCAGATTTCTCATTTTTGCTGTTTTTTTGACATCCAGTGTAGGCAATGGAACCATTGTAAAATCTACACTTATTTTCTTGCCCAACAGAAAATCATTTGGGTAAAAATATCATCATTATACAGCGAGAGAATACTCGGACTTTAAAATTTAAGTGATTTTTGTTTGTACCATAGATTGTAAAGCTCACTGCCACTCTTCAGGATCGTGAACAATCTTCCCGAAATGCCAAATCAGCTTTTGCAGCAGAGGCGGCACAAAAATACAAAGAATTAGTGTCCATGAGAGAAGAGCTTGAGGAGAAAGTGGCAGGAACCCAGGCAGAACTCAGTGAAAAAGATGGGACCATATGCAGACTGCGTGCACAGGTACAGAATGACAGCCTTTGGGTGAGAGATGTAGAACATTGACCTTGATAAGTACAGTCAATTAAATGAAGGAACAGTAACAGTGCAGATGTAATTATAATGTATTTCAACTATATTCACTCAAAAAAAACACTGCTCCATAGAGTCTAATTATTTTTTCTTTCAAATTAACTTTTCTGTGCAAGTTTAATTTGAATGCAGCAAGTTGATTTATATTGCTGTCAAGTGGCTAGATTTGTTTCATTTGCGTCCATAGATTAGATTACTAACTTGAAATTTGTTACAAGAAGACAATGTGGTTTTAAGTAATTTTTAATATCCCATTGTATTTAAACCATGGCTAATTACCCTAAAATGTTTGATTGCTCACTCATTATTGTTTTAATCTGTCCCCTATTCCTAAACTATCTCTTAAATAATGCTTCGAAAAAAATACCTTTTTTTTAAGTACAAAACCTTGTTTGGCACTCAGTGTAGAAAAGTACCACAAACTATTTCAAAGACGTAATAAAATAAATAGACGGCAAGCCAAAAAATGGGCATTTGGCAAGCTGAGACCAAAAACTCAGTCAAAGACATGGTTTGTTAAGGAGAATTTTGGTGAAATTCCTGTCTGTGAGATCTAGACAGATGGCTGAAGGTGTACCGGTGAATTGTGTACAATGGGAGAAGGGAAAACAAAAACCTTAAGGATGGAGAATCTATGGAGAGGTCTCGTGCAGTTTGTGCAGGTGACGGAGATTGGGAGAAGGGTGGGCACAACAAAACGTGAACATGACCACAATAAATTTAATCTGGAGGAGAAATAAAAGCTGAAAAACTGCGAATGCTGTAAATCAGTAACAAAAATAGAATTTGTTGAAAAAGCTCAGATGGTCTGTTTCAAAGTAGACGAAGGATTGGGGGGGCCAGGGCAAGCGCAGGATTGGGTGTGTCCAGCCATTGCCATTACCCTCTCTGAAGCTCTTCATCCCTTTGAGACTGATCCTCCTCCTAACCATGAATCCTCAGCACTGACCTGATACCCATATTTCTCAAGGAGCCCTGATCAGAATCTCCTGCCAGAAATGCAGAGCTTTCTCCTTTTATAAAAAAGGGGTAGAATGGTAATTGTTTATCGGAATCTTTAATTTTGTTGGCAGTTCCTTCAGAATATGCTATGGTGGAAATTTTGCAGGGTCCTCAAGTGCAAGTTTCATCTACACTGGAATAATGACTGTCTGGCCATCAAAAAAAAAGGTCAATGTATCCATGTTGCTACTGTCCCTTTATTCCATGAGCTGTACCTTTTATAGAGTCATAGAGTCATAGAAATGTACAGCATCCAAATAGACCCTTCAGTCCAACCTGTCCACTTGGGAAATAAATTTTGGGAGGTCATGAATGCCACATCAAAAATACTGTACTGCCTTTATCAAGTTAAAATCGCACAACACCAGGTTATAGTCCAGCAGGTTTAATTGGAAGCACTAGCTTTCGGTGCGCTGCTCCACAACTACCTGATGAAGGAGCGACGCTCCGAAAGCTAGTGCTTCCAATTAAACCTGTTGAGCTATAACCTGGTGTTGTGTGATTTTTAACTTTGTAAATCCCAGTCCAACACCAGCATCTCCAAATCATGCCCTTATCGACCCTCTCTGTTACCTCTTCAAAATCTCCAGCAGGTCAGTAGAACGCAATTTTCCTTTATCAAATGAATGCTGGCTCTTCCGAATTAACCCATATTTTTCCATGTGACCAATTTTGTCCAAATAATTACTTCCACAAGTTTCTCCTGTCACCAAAGTTAAATTGATTGATCTGTAATTGCTCAGCTTATCTTCACAAAGGAGCCACCCCACTCTACAAGAAGCAAAATTTTCTTTTCTTTAGGCTCTATTCCTGATGAAGGGCTTTTGCCCCGAAACGTCAATTTTCCTGCTTCTCGGCTGCTGCCTGACCTGCTGTGCTTTTCCAGCACTCTAATCTAAACTCTGGTTTCCAGCATCTGCAGTCCTCACTTTTGCCCACTTAACTTTTCTGTCATCATTGAATCTACTGAAGGCTAGGCCTCAATTGCCAGTCGTTAGGACCTAGAAGATATTGTCCTCTGATCAGTTGGCAGCTTCTTTCAAGTCTGGACTTCACTGTGGAGGTCTGAAATAGGACATGAACCTTGTCAGCTCTTAACAAGCTGATTTGATGAGTTTTCTCGATAGGTATAGCAAGTCAGTTGTTATTGTAGCCACCGGCCCACGCACTTAGCTCACAACAAAAATTGCTGGAAAATCTCAGCAGGTCTGGCAGTAGCTGTGGAGGGAAAGTAGAGTTAATGGTTCAAAATTGTTCTGAAGAAATGTCACTGGACTTCAAACATTAACTCCGCTTTCTGTCCACAGCTGCTGAGTTTTTGCAGCAATTTCTCTTTGTGTTTCTGATTTCCAGCATCTGCAGTTCTTTGTTTTTTTTTGTTTAGTGTCCCACACTCAGGCTGTTGACCTAGAGAATCCTGAAGGTGCATCTTCAGGTAGATGGTCTCAGACATTTACACTGTGGTCGATAATATCTGCATTTTGTTGTCTCTATGACTTCTATTTGCAACCATCAAGGTTACCATGGCTATGAATTTCTATACAGTGTTATTATTCCAAGAATCAGCTGTGAATCTTCTTTATATCTTACAGTCACCAGCTTATCATACTTTCAGGCAGGTTATAAAGGTCTTCTTCCAGAGTGAAGGGCCTGTCTTAATTTATTGACAGATGAAGCAGCAGAGGCACAGATTTATGTGGCTATTAAGGCACTAATACATTACTCAACCAGTTATCCAAACATGAAAAATTCTTGGAGGAGCATCTTAGGTAGAAACGTAGAACATGGGAACAGAAGTAGGCCATTTGACCCCTCGAGCCTGGTTCGCCATTTAATGTGGTCATGGCTTATTAATTATCAAGCTCAGTACCCCAATCCTGCCCTCTCCCAATATCCCTAGATCCCTTTAGCCACAAGAGTTGTATCTACCTCCTTTGTTAAATGCAATGTTTGGCCTCAACGACTTTCTGTGATAGAAACTGTCACAGCCTCACCACTCTCTGGGTGAAGAAATGTCTCCTCATCCAAGCCTCAAAAGATTTACTCTTTATCCTTAAACTATAAGCCTTGGTTCTGGAATCCCCCACCATTGGGAACACACTTCCTGCATTTAATCTGTCCAGTCCTGTTGAAATATTGCAGGTCGCATGAGATTCCTCCCTCATTTTTCAAAACTTTAAGCAACTGGTGCACCAGAACAGCCAGGTGTCTTCAAACATTCCTCTTTTACAAACATTCAAGTTCAAATTGACAGATTTAAATTCAATTTGACAGATGTTGATCAGATGTGTCCCAGAACATTGTAGGAAGCTAGGGGAAAGCTTGCAGGGCCCCTTGCAGAGACATTTGTATCATCTGCATCCATGGGTGTAGGCCAGAAGACTGGAGGGTGGTTAATGCTGTGCCATTATTTTTAAAAGACTGCAAGGGAGAGCCAGGGAACTGTAAACCAGTGACTCTGATGCCAGTGTAGGTAAGCTGTTGGAGGGATTCTGAGAGATAGGATTTACTTGCATTTTGAAAGGCAAGAACTATTTACAGACAGTCAGCATGGCTTTGTGTGTGGGAGATCATATCTGACGAATTTGATGGTGTACTTTGAAAAGGTTACGAAGTTAGATCGAGTGGTAGACCTTGTCTACCTGGATTTTAGCAAGGCCTTTGACAAGGTCTTGCATGGGAGACTGATTAGAATGATGAGATCACATTGGATCCAAGGAGAGATAACCGATTGGCTACAAAATTGGCTTGATGGTAAAAGACAGAGAGTGGTGATAGAGGGTTGATATTCAGACTGGAGGCCTGTGACCAGTGGTGTGCCACAACGACCGGTTCTGGGTCCACTGTTTGACATTTATATCAGTGATTTGAATGAAAATAAAGGAGGCATGGTTAGTAAGTTTGTTGATGACACCAAAATTGGTCACTTCTGGAATACTGTGTTCAATTGTGGTTGCCCTGCTATAGGAAGGATGATATAGGAAGAAACTGTTCAGAAAAAAATTACAAGGATATTGCGAGAACTGGAGGATTAGATTTATAAAGGAGAGGTTGGATAGACTGGGACTTTGTTTCCCTGGAGTGTCAGAGGCTGAGGGGTGACATTGCGGACGTTTGTAAAATCAAGAGAAGCATAGAGTCATAGAGATGTACAGCATGGAAACAGACCCTTCAGTCTAACCCATTCATGCCGACCAGATATCCCAACCCAAGCTAGTCCCACCTGCCAGCACCCGGCTCATATCCCTCCAAACTCTTCTATTCATATACCCATCCAAATGCCTCTTAAATGTTGCAATTGTACCAGCCTCCACCACATCCTCTGGCAGCTCATTTCATACACGTACCACTCGCTGTGTGAAAAAGTTGCTCCGTAGGTCTCTTTTATATCTTTCCCCTCTCACCCTAAATCTATGCCCTCTAGTTCTAGACTCCCTGACCCCAGGGAAAAGACTTTGTCTATTTACCCTATCCATGCCCCTCATAATTTTGTAAACCTCTATAAGGCCACCACTCAGCCTCCAACGCTCCAGAGGAAACAGCCCCAGCCTGTTCAGCCTTTCCCCATAGCTCAAATCCTCCAACCCTAGCAACATCCTTGTAAATCTTTTCTGAATCCTTTCAAGTTTCACAACATATTTCCAATAGGAAGGAGACCAGAATTGCATGCAATATTCCAACAGTGCCCTAACCAATGTCCTGTACAGCCGCAACATGACCTCCCAACTCCTGTACTCAGTACTCTGACCAATAAAGGAAAGCATACCAAACACCTTCTTCACT
>NC_057726.1:25941690-25944312 GCF_004010195.1 Chiloscyllium plagiosum
ACCAATATCTCAGCAAGAGGCCCAGCAATAACTTCTCTAGCTTCTCACAGAGTTCTCGGGTACACCTGATCAGGTCCTGGGGATTTATCCACCTTTATGCGTTTCAAGACATCCAGCACTTCCTGCTCTGTAATATGGACATTTTGCAAGGTGTCACTATCTATTTCCCTTCATTCTATATTTTCCATATCCTTTTCCACAGTAAATACTGATGCAAAGTACTCATTTAGTATCTCCCCCATTTTCTGCGGCTCCACACAAAGGCCGTCTTGCTGATCTTTGAGGGACCCTATTCTCTCCCTAGTTAATCTTTTGTCCTTAATGTATTTGTAAAAACCCTTTGGATTCTCCTTAATAAGATGAATCACCAAGGGCTTTTTCCAAGGATAGCTGTGTCCAAAACTGGAGATCATAGATGTAAGTTGAGAAGGGAAAGATTTAAAAGGGACCTGAAGGACAACTTTTTCACATAGAGGGAGGTGCATGTGCAGAATGAGCTGCCAAAAGAAGTGGTAGAGGCAGGTGCAATTACAACATTCAAAAAGATGTTTGAACAGGAAAATTATTTGGAAAGGTTTAGAGGGAAATGGACCAAATGCAGGCAAATGGGACTAGCTATGTTTGGGATACCTGGTCGGCATAGAAAATTTAGGTTGACGAGTCTGTGTCCATGCTGTACAACTCTTCGACTCTATCTTGCAGGGCTGTGCTCAGTTCCCAGTTAGCTGAAGGTCATGATACCCTCATTCTGCCAGAATTCCAGGTGCTACATCTCTTCAGGCAAACTTCAAGATTCATGATTTGGAGATGGCTATTGGACATAAGAGTTATCCTCTAAAGAGATGGTTCTTGATGCTTGTCCAGTTCCCAGACATAGGTGCAAAGTCAGGACAATTAGAGCCAAATACTAGCACAAACCTGAACTGAGGTAACTATTGGCCTTTGAAAAATGTGTCTTAATAGCCTTGATCGGTCAGATGGTGCCCTGCAGTAAGAATGAATAAGGGTATCCCTATGGGTGGTCAACTGCTGCTGTTTCCAACATGATACTATAAAGAGGACAGGAGCTGGATGAAGAGCACCTGTGATGCCACTCTTCATCACAGGAGTGTTTTGCCCTGGTTCCTTTGAGAGAGAGATTGGGGCAAGGCGTCAAGCAGACCATGAGAAGATAAACAACTTGCAAAGCCTTGTGTCTTTTTTTAAATTTGGAACAATAGAAGCAGCCTGAGTGGGTGTGGTCATGCTCTCACAGATTGGCAGTTGTTGCTGGGGTCTCTACAGGGTGGAAGGCAGTGAATCTCTCCCAGCTGCTACACTCTCTCTGGGAAGCTGCTGCATGTATCTCTTTCTTGTCAACAGGATTGCGTATGAGACAACCTGTTTTTCTGCTTTTTTACCACAGGTGTATCTATAGGATGTTACAACAGTGGAAGAGTTAATTAGTAACAGTTACTGTATCTATTATTCTGTTTAGTTTTCCAATAGAGTTAAGATATTCCAAGTTCCTCTTTCTTTTGTTGTATTTTAACAATATTATTTGAATAAATTGTGTTTTGCTTAATGTCGAGTAGTTTGACCAATCAAATTGCATCTGGAACACATTACCTTACATTTACCTTTAAAATAAGGAAAAAAGGGCCTAGGCTATCTTCTTAATATATTTTAAGAGGGCCTTCTCTACTCTATAACACATAAGAAAAAGGGAAAGAAGAAGTTGTGAGGGAACCCAGTGCCAGATTTGATAAGAAGATCATTGAGGCTTTTTCAGCTGGGTTTTTGATTCAGATTGGCTCTCAGACTTACGACTGATTACTCTGTGATGCAACTTCCATCAGAAAGAAACATTATTCAGGCAAGTTGACATGTGTATATCCCAATTCTGGCTTTTGAGTTAGTAACTGGTAGATTTTCTGTGTATCTGAAGTTAATAATTAACTTAAGTATTTCTGTAGCCATGTTGATTTCTTTTAAAACAGTTTGAGGCCTGTCTTTGGAGTGAATAGGTTTTGTGTACCACTGAAGGACTTTTCTTCGTATTGTTTCATAACCCAGCAAGGTAAATAATGGGACCTCAAGGTGTCAGGGACTTCTGGAACTTGTTTTTTAAGAGAAATACCCATAGCTTACAGAAGGAGACAGTTGGGTTCAAAGCAAAACAAATCAAAATATGATATATCAAGCCGGGATAGAATAACTTCCAAAGCGAACTTTCAGAAGAAAGTCAGAGGAATTTGTTACTGCAGCTTGCAGCTCCTCTAGAATCACAAAGATTGCAACTGCTACAGCCAAAAACAAACTAGAAAAAAGCTGAACTGTGAGAACATGTATTTGGAAAGGCAAGGACTGATTAGGAATAGTCAACATGGCTTTATGCTTGGGAAATCATGTCTCACAAACTTGATTGAGTTTTTTGAAGAAGTAACAAAGAAGATTGATGAGGGCAGAATGGTAGATGTGATCTATATGGACTTCAGTAAGGCGTTCGACAAGGTTCATGGAAGACTGGTTAGCAAGGTTAGATCACACGGAATACAGGGAGAACTTGCCGTTTGGATACAGAATTGGCTCAAAGGTAGAAGACAGAGGGTGGTGGTGGAGGGTTGTTTTTCAGACTGGAGG
>NC_057726.1:25944794-25963555 GCF_004010195.1 Chiloscyllium plagiosum
AGACAAAGTCTTTTCCCTGGGGCCGGGGAGTCCAGAACTAGAGGGCATAGGTTTAGGGTGAGAGGGGAAAGATATAAAAGAGACCTACGGGGCAACTTTTTCACACAGAGTGTAGTACGTGTATGGAATGAGCTGCCAGAGGATGTGGTGGAGGCTGGTATAATTGCAACATTTAAGAGGCATTTGGATGGATATATGAATAGAAGAGTTTGAAGGGATATGGGTCTGGTGCTGGCAGGTGGGACTAGATTGGGTTGGGATATCTGGTCGACATGGACGGGTTGGACCGAAGGGTCTGTTTCCATGTTGTACATCTCTATGACTCTATAACTGACCACTGCCCTTCCATGATTAAACTGAACTCTTCGACACCTCTGCCTTTATGACCTCTCTTCAAAAAAAACAGAAATAAAATAACCTTTTTAAAGTGACAGCATCATCACAGTTCGACAAAAAACCCATCTCCTTTTTTCTTTTAGCCCTTCCTACAAAATGTTGAATGGCCTTGGATACTCAGATCCAAATTTTTGTTACCCGGTACCACGTCTACGTAATGACAATTCAGTCATAACCTATTTGCTTCAATTTATGCAAACAAATTATCAACCTTTGTACTAATGAGATATGCATTCAGACAGTATCTTTAATTCTGCTTTTTAAAACATTATTCTCTGTTCTGATCCTATTTGAAGCTTATTTTTGCTTTGTATTTTGTTTTGGCTTTCTACTCTTCTACTTTCTTTTGCCATTTATGTTTCCATGGAAAATAACCTCCCTTCTAGGTTCCATCCCTCTGCCATCAAGCTTTACCACTCCTCACTAGGATGTTATCCTTGATCCAGTTAAGATGTAACCCACCCATCTTATCCCGACACCCTAACTTGCTCCAAAACTGATCTCACTGTCTCAAAAATTGAATATCTTCCTTCCTACACTAGTTCACCAACCACATGTTCAATCACTTAGTTCTCCAATTTCTATGAACACGAGCATGCAGGATGGGAAGTAATCCTGAGAATTCAAATTTTAGGAGGTCCTGTTTTTGAATCTGCTTTCAGGGCCTTATTCCCCTTCCTACCCAAGTCATTGGTAATGATATCCACTACAGCTTCTGGTTGTTCACTTCCCCCAGATGAATATCCTGCAACTGCTTCATGACATGTCACACACTGGCACCAGGGAGCCATGTGCATGTCGCCATGCTGCTCCTTCCTCCATTCAGAGTCATTCTGCAAATAGCTTTCCAAGATATTGACCATTCTCACAATGGATGATCCTGTATGCTGAAAACCCTAAATCATTTCAGAGTACAGGCTCTGTATCAATTCATCCAATGATTGCCCTTGACTCTGTAGTGCCTCAGGGATGTTAAAGTTGGAAACTCATTTGTCTCTGACACTCCACGGTGATGGTCTATCTGTGACTCATGAATTTCAACATCTTCACTTAGTGAAGTATGGCTGTATCTGTCCTCTGGGATGGCACAGTGTAGGACTGTGTTGGGACACTCAGCAATTCTTCCACTATTAACCCTGCAGGACACATAGGATGCCAGTGATGAGAACTCAGGGTGTTCAGCAAATACATTAGTACAAACAATTTCCTTGATGACAGCAGTTCAAGAATAGGCTTAGTTGGAGACAAAAAAACTGTCAACGCTGGAATCTAAGGTAGACAAGCAGAAGGCTGAAAGAACACAGCAAGCCAGGCAGCATCAGGAAATGGAGAAGTGAACGTTTGGATGTAACCCTTCTTCAGAACTTGGGGTGGGTGTAAAGGGAGCTGCAGATAAAAGGAGGGGTGAGGGGTGGCAGGGTGGTGAGGTAGAAATAGGTGAACACAAGTAGAGAGTATGACCTACTTGGTCGATGGGAGGAATGAATCCGGTTGGTGGCTGGAAGGAAGGGTTGATCAGAGGAATGGAAGGGAGGGGGAGGGGGAGGGGGAGGAGCGGGGGAGGGGCAGGGAAGGGAGTCGGGTGATGGGAAGGAAGGTTATTTGAAACTGGAGAACTCAATGTTGAGTCTTCCAGACTGTAGGTTAGCCAGGCAAAAGATGAGGTGTTGTTTCTCCAACTTGCGGTCTGATTCACTGTGGCAATGGAGGAGGCCAAGGCTGGTCATGTCAGAAAGGGAGTGGGAAGGCAAATTAAAATGAGCAGTGACAGGATTGTCAGGTTGGCCCTTGTGGGCCTGGCTGAATTCTCGGTGAAACGTGCTGAGTTTACATTTGGTCTCACCGATGTGGATAAGACCATATCAGGAGCACCAGATACAGAAAACTAGGTTGCTTCTCCTCATATGGTATTCTCCACATCGGTGAAACCAAACGTAAACTTAGGGATTGTTTCACTGAGCATCTTAGCGAGGCCTGTAGGGACTGACCTGACCTCCCAATCACCCCCCATTTTAATTTGTCTTCCCATTACCTTTCCAACATCACCATCCTTGGCCTTCTCCAGTGCTGCAGTGAATCAGATTGTAAATTGGAGAAACAGCATCTCAGCTCCCACCTGGCAGCCTACAGCCCAGAAGATTCAACATTGAGTTTTCCAATTTCAAATAATCTCCTTTCCCATCCCCAGACTCCTGTACCAGCCCGTCCCCCAACTTCCATTCCTCTGATCGACCCTTTCTTCCAGCCACCAGCTGGATTCATTCCTCCCATCAACCAACCAGTCATGTTCACCTATCACTACCTCACTACCCCACCTCCCCTTTCCCCGCACTCACCTTTTTCTGTATCTCACCTGAAACCAGCCTCCAGTCCTGAAGAAGGGTTACACCCGAAATGTTGACTTCTCCACCTCCTGATGCTGTCTGGCTTGCTGTGTTTTTCCAGCCTCCTGCTTGTCTATTCAAGAGCAGGCTGCATGGTGGCTTAGTGGTTAACATTGCAGCCTCCAGTTTCCTCCCACAGTTCAAAGATGTACAGGTTAGGTGGATTGCCCATGCTAAATTCCCCATAGTGTCCAGGGTTGTGAGGGTTAGCCATGGGAAATGCAAGTTTACAAGGATAGGGTAGGGGGATGAGTCTGGGTGGGATGCTCTTCATAGAGTTGGTGTGGATCTGGTAGCCAAATGGCCTGTTTCTACACTGTAGGGTTTCTGTGAGCCACTGATCACATTAGGTATGAGTTTTTTTCGTGACCTTCATTTGAAGATAGAATTATCAAGTGACCCTGCTCGTCATGACCCCTCAATTTGAATTTGCCCACAATCTGCCATCTTGACACCTTCATGATCCCCAGTGGTGCCTCTTCTATCAGTGACAGGCTGATTAGGTCTTCCAAGTCACCATTCCATCCAATTCATTTCAAAGCTATTGTGAGTTCTGTTTTCCTGCAGTTTGAAAAAGAATCAAGTAGCCAGATCTCCCTCACCCAATTCAGTATGACATTGATCAGGACTGTTAGACTCCTCAATGATACCCACTGTTCAATTGTGCCTAGCATGTGAGGGTGCCTGGTGTCTCAGTGAATCAATTAAGCACTTGTTCTGTAAATGTAAAGGCAAACAATGGGCACTCAGTTTAAATGACACACGTGCATGCTGCTGCATCCAGAGTTAGAGGTCTGTCACCCAGATGTCACATCCCACTCATCGTTTTTGATTTTATATCTTTTACGCCATTGGATCCAAGTCCTCCAGGTTAACTTGTCAAGAGAGGCATGAGAGAATCTGCCGATGGCTGCTGCTTGCTTTTAGAAAAGCCCTGAGTTGCTATGTCCCATGCCACACTGATCTTATCCCCACTAATTATCATAGAATCCCTAGTGTGAAAGCAGGGCATTCAGCCCATCCAGTCCACACCAATTCTCCAAACAGCAACCAACCCAGATCCACTCTATCCCTGCTTTTCCTGTAGCTAATCCACTTAGCCTGTACATCCCTGGATACTACAGGCAATTTAGCATGGTCAATTCACCTGACCTGCACATCTTTAGCCTCTAGGAGGGAACTGACACAGACACAGGGAGAATGTGCAAACTCCACACCGCCACCCAAGAATGGAATTGAACCTGGGACCCTGGTGCTGTGAGGCAGCAGTAGCTAACCAATGAGCCACCATGCCACCCAATTGAGCATTAAATTTGTTCCCAGATTAGTTAGACATTTTAAATTTCAAAATGATTGCATCATTGACATTAGCACGATGCAAAGTTCTGACGCAGAACATTCTGGGTATCTGATTCCCAATTCAAGATTGAAAATTAGCCAATGTAAAGAGACAAAAATGGACACCACATTCTAGACTGGATCAAGCAAAGTTTTATTTTTAATGACACTATGCTGCTTTTAGTTTTATACTATCGTCTCTTTCTCTCACAATATTCTATTTACTTTACTATATCCTCTTGGCACAATTCCCGGACCTTTAAAACTTCATCCATTATAACATCTGAGTTGCTTAAGGAATATGTATTCAGAATTCACTGTGGTACACACATGCTTGGCATATCACAATATGAAAACATAACTTGTTTATTATTTTAAATTATTAATTCTAATGAATGGTTCTTGAAATACCACATTGTCCTTTATACGATTTTATAAATCATGGCAGGAAAATTTCAATTTCTTAAAATAATCTATCACGTACTTTAAGGTATTTTGAATACTATTACACAAGAGACAAAGACAAATCTATTTTGAAGCATGTTTAACTCCTGGACAGGTCTCTAAAGTATTTCATATGATTTAAATTTTGATGTGTGGATATGCAGGTAAATGTGGTATCCATTTTACACAGCACAATTACATACTTATTATCACCATCGCTGAAGATAGGCAGAGTTGATATTTCTTCCCCTGTTCTTTTGGCTGTGTCCATAAACAATATAATCTCAAACTAATAGACACATTTCAGCTAAAGCTGGTACTCAGATGGGGTATGGCTCAAAGAAGAACGGATTTGTTTTCAAATGACGATGTGGTTCCCGATCCTGGATTTTCTTTGAAAGACTGTTAACATTGGAGATGGGGAAAATTTACTTTCTTTAACTAATACAAGCCGTTTGATTTAGAATGCTGTTGATTATTCCACTATGTTGGGAAGCAACTCAGCCGCAGTGATGGAATTTGGAAACTATAAAAATATGAGCAGAATTTTTAGAGTAGATTGTTGAATATGGATTGACCTGAAGACTCTTCCGTGAAGTGGAATCTGTAAACAAAATGATTTCTTTTGTCAGCGTTGTAGTTGCAGCACATCAATCAAATAGAGAAAAGCTTCAAGGAAGAACTACCTAATTGCAATAATATTGAGTTAACACAGTAAGGCCTACTGAGTGACATCTTCACTTGTTTCATTTATTCTTCGTGGGTTTGATGAGGGATATTAGTCAGGATGTTGAAAGAAATTTGTCCTTCTTTTAGTGGTGTTGTGGGACTTTTTAATATACCCACAGCAGCAAAACGAATATAGAACAGTACCTGCGAAATAAGCACGTCCCATAGGGTTGACAATTCTACTCTATATCAAAACTAATCTTAAAATGTGCCCATTTTACTTAAAGGCATCATACTGTGCATAACATTTTGCTTTAATTTACTGCAAATTGTTCTCTGGCAGTACTCAAGTAGTGTCACCAAGGATTTTAATATTCTTCCAAGTACTATAAAGTGGGACATGTAACAATTTGAAACTGTGTGATGGCAATCAACAGAAGCTGAAATTTCTGACAAAACATAGGTTATGTAGATTGCAAAAGTACATAATCCACTGTCTTTAAAATGTTTTGATAAATGCAACTGCTGTTCATAGAAAATATGATTTAAGAATTAGCTTAATGATGTCATCCAATATCAGTGGTGTAAATTGCTTAGACTTTATGGTCATGGTTTATTAAAGCACCTGACCCCTTTGTTAGATTATAGTCATGTAGCCCCATTTACAAGTATCAATTATCCAGTGTTGCTACTGCTGGACAAAAATATATGTGTTTCTGAAAAGGTTAGTAACTGAAATTGACTGTCTCTCTTTTGATGCGAAGATGGCATTGGCATTTTTCTAAACAATGACAGTTAATAAAAAAACGTAATCTTTCAAACTTAATCTCATTAATTTTAAGTATTTTAATGAGGCAAATGCAAAATGTTTAGTGAACGGAGTAAAGTCATGTTTTGCTTGCATAATCCATCATTGGTATGGTGACTAATTATTGTAATTTGTTGCATGTGCTAAGTCCACATTTTATTATCACTGACGTGATGCTGCAAATCCTATCTTAAGTGCTTAACTGAGGCAGTGTGTTTCAGGTTTGCAGTTGTGAATGCAATGTGTACACACAGCTGTAGAGCCCTAGTAAGAGTGTGAACATTTGGAATTTAACAGTATGGGTCATAGGTTTCATTTTGACATGTGTCAGCTGTCAGGACCTAGTGTCAGTTTCATAACTGAAATTTCATGTCATCTGATTAATGGCTTTAATTAAGAAAAGAACCCAGGCATGTGAGGAGTGCAATGGCTGAGAGTTCTTGTTTTCAGCCTCGGTTTTCTTACTGCAAAGCTCATCCTTCTAAATTTACGCTCAATTTTCTTCTCTTTTAGGCAGAAGAGACCAAGGTGCAGTTAGAAGGGGTGCAAGTTGAACTGAAGACCATGAGAACGAAATATAATCTTGCAATAAATGAGGTATGAACAATAAATTGAAACTTTTTGAAAATCAAAATATATGTAATGTGTAGTCATGTGCTATCATTTATAATCAGTAAGTAAATTTAGCCTTTATTTCTGCCTTAAAGCTGACATAATTGGATATTTGATGAAACAAAGGTTTTTCATGTATTTTGATATCAGTTAAGCTGTGAGCTACTCATTGTCTTGTCCACCTGTCTGGTCTGATATGCCTTTGAGGCAGTCATTGCACTTTGAATCAGTTTTAATGTCTGATAGCGTTCTAATATTTTAAAGGTGCCATTTTGAAATTGTGCAGCACAGTGTTATAATGTGAGCAGGTGTGAACATGTAGTCAAAGAGAGCCACCAACTGGGTGTTATGTGGTATCACAACAATGTTGACTACGTTTTAAATTTCATAGTGTATGCCAGACACAAATCCAAATTTAGCTTTTGAGACTTAACGATGATCACATAGAAATTAGAATAAATGTTTCAGATGTTGTCAATTCACATGTTAATGATTAGGGTGATGAGGGTGGATCTCACTGTGGGAATTAACTGATAAGAACTAGACTTATAGTGAGGAACATGTTAAGTAATTAATTTGCACAACAGCAATTCAGCTGTGATCTTGCCTTTGTTTCTGTTGAATCTACTAAATAGCAATTCGATGACTATAAAGCACGCAATTGGATGTGGTGAGGATTCTGCAGTAATTTAAGTTATTTGTCTTTCTTAAAAGGACAATAGTTCCAGTAAAACGATTGTTTCTGTGAATTTAGTATTCATGTTGCATAAAATCGTCCCCTTCAAGGTTTCAAGCAATATAATGACTATCACATTTACTACCTCTTTCACAAATGGGAAAATATTATACTGTAACCTCTGATCCATTGTCAGCCCATTAAAAAAACAGATATTTTTTCCCTGAGATTTGTTTTTTTTAATTCACTTTGCAATTTTGCAGAGGACTGTTCATTGCTGAATGTCCAAACATTATTTTATTATAAGTATTGTGATTTTAAAAATTGACTAGAGCATGAATATTGATTATATAGGTGATTTTCCTGATACATAGGAGTCCAAGAAGAACAGATTACCTATTATTTCTGAGACAATATTCAATCATTTAAATGAAACTCATCCATATGGAAAATGGTGTGAAAATACAAATTCAAGAACCTGAAGACTGCACACAATGAATTGGAAAAAGGCTCACCTTTCGGATTTCAGTTAAAAGTTCTACCTGCCGTAATTGTTTATTTACATCTGACGGCTTCGCAAATTAAGTGCACTTTTGAGCCAAAGAAGAAAGCTTCCAAAGGAAGTATGTTTTTTTTCCCAAATACCTCTCCCTTTAACAGAAGAAATAATATATTTGTCTTCCATTTACTGGTCTTTGTATTGTGAAAATATCAATTTTCCTGCCAGCAGGAAGATCCTTCAGTAAGGTTTCCCTCTCTCCAAAGTATCTTCCTGTATCAATTATACATCCCGGAGTAGCTCCATTGCAACCAGTAAGCTGAAAAGGGTAAAGGGAGGCTTCAAATCACTTTGAAGCTGTTCAAGCTTGAGAAACCATGCTGCAGGCTGAATAATTTGCATTCCCTGCCTGTAGCATTGTTTGCTGGATTCAGGTAGGTCTGGAAATGGTCCTCTTGCTGGCTGGCTTTTGTGCTCCAAATGTCTGCAATGGAGGTTCTGAATGATATTTTCCATAATTAATGCTATTGAAGTATCATAGCAGGACAGAAAACATAATACATCTATACTTCATAGTTCTATCAAAAATCTTTCATTATTCTTCTGAAAAGTGCTTTTAGATAAGTTGCTTTATAAATCATACTCCTAACTTGTGACTTACAGATTGATTTGTCAGTGAGAAATAGCAGTAACATTTGTCATAACATGGGGTGGGACGGTGGCTCAGTGGTTAACACTGCTGCCTCACAGCACCAGGCACCCGGGTTCAATTCCCACCTTGGGTGACTGTCTGTGTGGAGTTTGCACATTCTCCCCGTGTCTACGTGGGTTTCATCCGGGTGCTCCAGTTTCCTCCCACAATCCAAAAGATGTGCAGAGTAGGTGAACTGGCCATGCTAAATTGCCCACAGTGTTAGGTACGTTAGTCATGGGTAAATATAGGGGAATGGGTCTGGGTGGGTTGCTCTTCGGAGGGTCGGTGTGGATTTGTTTGCCCGAAGGGTCTGTTTCCATACTGTAGGAAATCTAAAAATAACATTTAAAAATCTCTGCTCTGACCCCACAGTTGATGGCTGTACCTCATTAATGCTTGAATTGAATATAGATTAGATTACTTACAGTGTGGAAACAGTCCCTTCGGCCCAACAAGTCCACACTGACCCGCTGAAGCACAACACACCCAGACCCCATTCTCCTACATTTACCCCTTACACCTAACACTACGGGCAATTTAGCTCGGCCAATTCACCTAACCTGCACATTTTTGGACTGTGGGAGGAAACCGGAGGAAACCCACGCAGACATGGGGAGAATATGCAAACTCCACATAGTCAGTCGCCTGAGGCGGGAATTGAACCCAGGTCTCTGGCGCTGTGAGGCAGCAGTGCTAGCCACTGTGCCACCGTGCCACCCACGAATCCATATAGCATGGATTTTGCGATAAACTCAACTAATGCCCATGAGTACCCATTAGAACTAAAATAAAAATATAAAGAGACAAAAAATAGAGATTGCTGGAATAGCTCAGCAGGTCTGGTAGCATCTATGGAGAGAAATCAGAGTTTATGTTTCATTTGAGAGTGTGGTGAAGGAAAAGCACAGCAGGCCAGGCAGCATCCAAGGAGCAGGAGAATTGATGTTTTGGGCAAAAGCCCTTCATCTTTATGCATGGCTTGGTGGCTCAGTGGTTAGCACTGCTGCCTCACAGCAGCAGGGACCCAGGTTTGATTCCCACCTTGGGTAACTGTGCAAACTGCACACAGACATTCTCCCCATGTCTGCATGGGTTTCCTCCGGGTGTTCCAGTTTCCTCCCACAATCCAAAGAAGTGTAGGTCAGGTGAGTTGACTGCACTAAATTGCCCTTACTGTTAGGGTAAATATAGGGTAGGGGAATGGATCTGCGTTGATGTGGACTTGATGGGCCAAAGGACTAGTTTCCATACTGTAGGGAATCTAATCTAATCTCGAAACGTTGATTCTCCTGCTTCTTGGATGCTGCCTGGCCTGCTGTGCTTTTCCAGCACCGCACTATCGACCCTAATCTCCAGCATCAGCAGTCCTCACTTTTTGCCTAGTTTATTAGATTAGATTACTTACAGTGTGGAAACAGGCCCTTCGGCCCAACAAGTCCACACCGACCCTCCAAAGACCAACCCACCCAGACCCATTCCCCTGCATTTATCCCTTCACCTAACACTACGGGCAATTTAGCATGGCCAATTCACCTAACCTGCACATTTTTGGGCTGTGGGTAGGAAACCGGAGCACCCGGAGGAAACCCATGCAGACAGAGGGAGTATGTGCAAACTCCACACAGACAGTTGCCTAAGGCAGGAATTGAACCCGGGTCTCTTGCGCTGTGAGGCAGCAGTGCTAACCCCTGTGCCACTGTGCCGCCCACGGTGGCATGTTTCAGGTCAAGTGACCCTGCATCAGAACTGATGGTAACTAGGAAAATATTGGTTTATATGCAGAACATAGGGTGGGGGTGGGCATAAGGAGTAAACAATAGGTGGGGATAGAATCCAAAAAGAGAGTGAAAAGAAGTTAGATAGATAAAGGAATGGAATACAATCTGGCTAGGAGGGTGAATAGCTGTCAATGGGGACTGTTAGTGGCTTAGAATGGGTTGTGTAATAACAAACCATGTGATAACGAGGCCTACTTATGGGGTTGGGATATGGACACTGGAGTGCTAAAGGTATTGAACTTGATATTGAGTTTGGAAGGCTTCAAGGTCACCAGGCGGAAAATAAATATTGTTCTTCCAGCTTGCACTGAGTTTGGCTGGCCAGATGTTGACCAGGGAACAGGGTGGTATGTGAAGTGGCAGGCAAGTGGAAGTTCCAGGATCTTTTTTGCAAACAGTGCACAAGCATTCTGTGAAGCGGTCACCCAGTCTACGCTTTGTTTCCTCAGTGTAGAGGAGACTATAAAGAGCTGGAAATACTTAACACGTCCAACAGCTTGTCTGTGGAGAGAAATAGTTAACATTTTCAGTTGAGTATGAGTTCTTCAGAATTGAAGATAAGTGATGGCTGAAATGAGGGAGGAAGGACAAAAAGAAAGGCCCAGACTAGTAAAGAGGTTAGATGACAAAGATGGTAAAAACAATGACTGCAAATGCTGGAAACCAGAGTCGAGATTAGAGTGGTGCTGGAAAAGCACAGCAGTTCAGGCAGCATCCGAGGAGCAGTAAAATCGATGTTTCGGGCAAAAGCCCTTCATCAAGAATACAGGCAGAGAGCCTGTATCTCTCCTCTCTTCAAGCTCTCTGCCTGTATTCCTGATGATGGGCTTTTGCCCGAAACATCGATTTTACTGCTCCTCGGATGCTGCCTGAACTGCTGTGCTTTTCCAGCACCACTCTAATCTAGACCCGAGATGACAAAGATGTCATGGAAGAAAATGAAAACGGAGTGAAAGTGATTGTAGTAAAGAAACAAAACATTTGCAGAGTGGTGTGAATGAAAAAGAATAAACAACTTTGTCTAAAAGCATAAAAAGCATAAACATAAGCATAAAAAGATTCAGACCAGCATATCCAAAAAAAATCAAAATAAAGGACAGAGTTCATCATCTGAAACTGTTTTACTCAGTATTCAGTCCAGAAGTCTGTAAAGACCTTAATCAGCAGGTGAGGTACTGTTCCTCAAGATGGCATTGAGCTTCACATGAACACTGCAATAGACTGAAGACAGGAATGTGAAGGTGACAAGGTAGAGAATTAAAATGGCAAGCAACTAGAAGTTCAGGGTTATGCTTATGCACTGAGGGTCTGAGAAAGGGTCACTTGACTTGAAGTATTAACTCTGTTTTCTCTCCACAGAGGCTGCCAGACCTGCTGAGTTTCCCCTTCAGAAGGCTGTTTGGGTAGAGGAGGGAATGCTAAGTTTTATAATTACATAATACTGCACATGGAAGAAATGGTGGAGAATGATCTTTTGAATGTGGTTCATGATGGAGTGGAAAATAAGGACAAAGGGAACGGTGTGGTGATTTAGGAGGGGAGGGGCAGGGGTGAAAGCAGAAATGCAATAACTGGATCGGACACAGTTGAATACCTTGTCACCTAGTTGACAGCAATCCTCAGCTAGGGTAAAAGGAAAATATTGTTGTGGAAGGTAGCATCATTACAACGGATGCAATGAAGATTGAAAAACTCGGATAATGGATTGAAGTCCTTGCAGGAGGCACAGTGTAAGTGTAATTGAAGTAGTAATGGTAGTTGATGAGTTTAACGAATGGAGTATGTTCTTCCTTAGAATTGTGGTTGTCTTCCTGCAAGTTGTGTCTTTAAGTGAAATGACTTTAATCTAATCACATTTTCTCATTAAAATCAATGTAAAAGCTGTAGTTAGGTTCTATAAGATTTTTCTCATCAAAAATAATACATTAAAATATTAGACCCTGTAAACTGAAATACTTTACTGAATTCCTTTAGTTGTACTAATAAACTTTTTAAACCAAAATAAAATTTAAAATATCCAATAAAAGAAACAGCAACTTTCTACTTTAACTCTTGCCTACTCTGACCCTGCTTACTACTGAACCTGCTCACTGACACAGATCTCACTGTTTGACCATCCTGGTCACTGTGGCCACTTCTTCTCATCAACTCTCCACCTGCAGCCTCAATCATTCCCTAACCAAATTCTTGCTCCTGATCCACCAACATGCTGCCCACTGACATAACCTCTCACTAATCCTTCTTGTTGTCAAACCCCACAATCCCGACTCTGCTGCTGACCTCTTTTCCCTTCTCAGCCTTGTGGTGAGTGAGGGAGCTGTGCTTACGCAAGGACCCTGAGGATACAACTACAATGTGGAAATTGATTCCAGCAACTTTAGTTTGGCACATCTGTACCATAAGGATTTATTTGAGCGGGGGGACCTAGAATCAGGGGATGTAGAGTCAGTATGGATAGAGCTGAGAAATTCTAAGGGTAAAAAGACCCTCTTGGGAGTTATCTACAGGCCCCCAAACAGTAGTCTGGATGTCGGATGTAAGTTGAATCAGGAGCTGAAATTGGCCTGTCGCAAAGATGTTACTACAGTTGTTATGTGGGATTTCAACATGCTGGTAGACTGGGAGAATCAGGATGGTATTGGACCTCAAGAAAGGGACTTTGTGGAGTGCCTCCGAGATGGATTCTTAGAACAGCTGGTGCTGGAGCCTACCAGGGAGAAGGCAATTCTGGATCTGGTATTGTGCAATGAACCAGAATTGATCAGCGACCTCGAAGTGAAGGAGCCATTGGGAAGTAGTGACCATAATACAATAAGCTTCAATGTGCAATTTGAGAGGGAGAGGGAGCAATCCGATGTGACAATATTTCTGTTGAATAAAGGGAACTATGGCGCTATGAGGGAGGAGCTGGCCAAAGTTCAATGGTGCAATACCTTAGCAGGGATGACAGTGGAGGAACAATGGCAGATATTTCTGTGTATAATGCAGAAGATGCAGGATCAGTTCTTCCAAAAAGGAAGAAAGATCCTAGGAGGAGGCATGGGTGGCCATGGCTGACGAGGGAAGTTAAGAAACACGGTGGCAGAGACCCGGGTTCATTTCCCACCTGAGGCGACTGACTGTGTAGAGTTTGCATATTCTCCCCGTGTCTGCGTGAGTTTCCTCCGGGTGCTCCGGTTTCCTCCCACAGTCCAAAGATGTGCAGGTCAGGTGATTTGGCCATGCTAAGGGTTGTGCTTCGGCGGGGCGGTGTGGACTTGTTGGGCCGAAGGGCTTATTTCCACACTGTAAGTAATCTAATCTAATCTAATCTAAGTAATCTAATCTAATCTAATCTTATAAAGTTAAAAGAGAAAAAGTATAACATAGCAAAGATAAGTGTGAAAACGGAGGACAGGGAAGCTTTTAAAGAACAACAGAGGATTACTAAGAAGGAAATACGCAGAGAAAAATGAGGTACGAAGGTAAACTGGTCAAAAATATAAAGGAGGATAGTAAAAGCATTTTTGGGTATGTGAAAGGCAAAAAAATGGTTAAGACTAAAATTGGGCCCTTGAAGACAGAAACAGGGGAATATATTACGGGGAACAGGGTACTGAAGGAGGTGGCTCGGGAGATCGTGGATGCGTTGGTGATTATTTTCCAGAGTTCGATAGATTTGGGATCAGTTCCTGCGGATTGGAGGATGGTTAATGTTGTACCACTTTTTAAGAAAGGTGGGCGAGAGAAAGGAGGTAATTATAGACCAGTTAGTCTGACCTCAGTGGTGGGAAAGATGCTGGAGTCTATTATAAAGGATGAAATTACTGCACATCTGGATAGTAGTAACAGGATAGGACAGAGTCAGCATGGATTTATGAGGGGGAAATCATGCTTGACTAATCTTCTTGAATTTTTTGAGGATGTAACTCTGAAGATGGACGAGGGGGATCCAGTAGATGTAGTGTACCTGGACTTTCAGAAAGCTTTTGATAAAGTCCCACATAGGAGGTTAGTGAGCAACATTAGGGCGCATGGTATTGGGGGCAAAGTACTAACTTGGATTGAAAGTTGGTTGGCTGACAGGAAACAAAGAGTAGTGATAAACAGCTCCATTTCGGAATGGCAGGCAGTGACCAGTGGGGTACCACAGGAATCAGTGCTGGGACCACAGCTTTTTACAATAAATATTAATGATATAGAAGATGGTATTAGTAATAACATTAGCAAATTTGCTGATGATACTAAGCTGGGTGGCAGGGTGAAATGTGAGGAGGATGTTAGGAGATTATAGGGTAGACCATTTAGGACAGAGATGAGGAGAAATTTCTTCACCCAGAGAGTGGTGGCTGTGTGGAATGCTCTGCCCCAGAGGACAGTGGAGGCCCAGTCTCTGGATTCATTTAAGGAAGAGTTGGATAGAGCTCTCAAGGATAGTGGAATCAAGGGTTATGGAGATAAGGCAGGAACAGGTTACTGATTAAGGATGATCAGCCATGATCATATTGAATGGTGGTGCAGGCTTGAAGGGCAGAATGACCTACTCCTGCACCTATTGTCTATTGTCTATTGAAGTGAGACAAGTTCAAGAAGTAACTATTCAATGAGACAGCAAGTTTAGTCAGGAGGACAAGGGTGGTGCTGCACAGGGATTGATTAAGGGTTCTATCAGGAAGTATTCAGAAAGCCCTCAAACCGTTCTGGTGGAAGATAGAAATGTAGAATGGTTTGAAGTTAATGGTGAAGAGAGTTTGGGTGGGACTAGGAAACTAGAAATTGTCAAAATGATGGGCCGTGCAGAAACCAAACCAAATTAGAGTTGGTGGGCTCAATGAGAAGGTGCTCATCAGAAGAGTGGGATGCTTTTGTTTCTGAATCTGGAACTTGTCACACATGCGAGACCTTTGCATGTAATCTAGTCTAAGAACTCAGAGTAGTATTGAGAAAGTACATTGCCAGAAATGCTATCATTTGGACAAGGGCCAAGGTTTCAAACCAAGGTTTGAGAAGCCTGATCTGGCACATTATGCTTGCTGGTAATCCCAGCAGTTCACCAGAGAGATGCTGACAATGTAGAGTAAAAACAAAATCAGATTGTCTTTTCTTGTTGGACCAGTGCTTTGCAACACTTAGGACTGCCATATAGCTTTATATTCAATTTAATTTCAGTATTCACAAATCTCTTAGCTGCTGAAAGTCTGAGCCCAATGGTCACCCATGCATCCATTGTTTGATGTAAATGCTGGGAAATACAGTGTATACATAAATTATATTCATCTGACTATTTCGAGACAGTTTTGCTTGGTCATTGATGAAGAGGTGGTAAGCATGCAATTTTCTGCTGCTGTTTGTTTCAGAAAGGCTAATATCAGTGAGCCTGTGAAATATCTAGCTTTGAATTCTGAGTCACAGGAAGTCTTTTTTATGAGAACTTATTAAGTTTAACAATTTTGCTCAATGATTATTAATAATGATTTATTTTACTCTAATTCTAACAGTCATACAGGTAAATAAGCAGTTTACTTCTAAATATGCTATTCTGTGCTACCAGGCAAATTTTGCCTGCCGAGAAATGCTGACCTATTATATAATTTAAACAGATTGCCGTGAAAAATCTGGTTTATACTGATAGTGATAACAGATCAGAGACAACAATAATGTAGGAGACATGATAATTAAAGCTAAATAAATGCTTCTTTTTTCATTAGCAGTCCTTTTGTTGAGGTTTAAAATGCTGCTTTTTGATAAAACAATAGTAGTGTTAATGCAAGTCATGAATCACTTATATCAGCACTTTGATGAGGTTCCTTACATTGATTTGCTCAATTTTTCATGTTTCATTCAACAGTCCAATAGAATAATAAATGGAAATGCTGCAAATGTTGGAAATCAGATAGGATATTCCAACAAATTAAAATGAAAATAACATATAATTTACTTTCTTTTAAAAATAAAGGTCAGGCATTATTTTTCAACGATGAGCTCAAAGGGGTTCAAGAAAATGTCAGAGACAATGGGTGAAATCTTATAATAGTCTGAGTGATGTGGGCTACAGTGAGGTATGTGGCTAAACAAAATGAGAAGTCTGGCAATGCTTTGCTCAACGTTGAGAGCACCTTGTTGATCTTTTATGCTTTTACTGAATGGCATGCTGAGTTTTTTTCTTGCTAGGCAATGGTGAGTTGCCAATAAGGAGGGCTATTGCTTGCTAGATGCCTAATTAATGGCACAGTTTGTCTCATACACCTAATCCATTGATGCCATTTCCACAGATATAGTCATTTGACATGTACCAGCTTTAAGACCTCCTATGACACATCTCCAAAAAATATTTAACGGATGCTTATGCACTTCCTCCTATAACTCATACTGCATTAGCAACTATCATTGTAAAAGCACACTCTAGGAAAAGCATCCAGCTCATGATCTGGACCACACTGCATCTCTGGAGCTCTTCACTCACTGTTGTAGCACTCATTCATTCCGAACATATCCAGGCCTCAGCATCTCTGCCAAGCATTGCCTTGCTTTTGATTACCTTGCTCTGATGCACTTTACCCCTCAGCCAGACCAACCAGCTCTTCTGTCTTGCTTGCTGTTCAGTGCAGACATAAAAACAGGAAGTTTATCATAATGGTCAGCAGGCCTCAGTCAAGGCAAAGCCAGCCTCCAATACTAATCCAGGGAGTTAGACACAATCTGTCAGCCACTTGAATTAGTCAGAGTAAAGATGCTCTCCACATAAAGTGAGGAGCAAAATTTCAGCAAGTCCACCACTTGTCTTGACTCTTTCTGCCCTATTTTGGGTTACTTTCTAAGCTGGATTGAAAGAGAGGCAGGTATTAAGGAGGGTGAAAGTAGCGTCAAGCATGCAAGTAACACACCTCATTCAGGTGCTGCTTTTAAGTTGGTTAATACCTCATTGTTGAGCAGCTTGGCTTGAAAGAAAATGTTGCAATTGGATCACAATTCTCACCATCAGATTTGGAGGATCTTGCAAAGGCAATGGTTTTTTGGTACATGTTTTAATTTATCCAAGTTTGAGGCATATGGGAACCCAGTAAACAATTACCTTTGTCTTAGATTTGAGATCTAGTCCTCAAATGCATTTTTCTTCGGTCAACTGAAGGCTAAGCCAGCACATTAGAGACAATGATAAATTTCATTTTCTCGGTCAGCCATCATCAAGAGACAGTCTCAAAATGGTCTACAGTTCCTAGGCTCCCACTGTTGATCGTAATTGATGGGTGGAGGTGTTTTACTGTGGAAGAGGATTTCAGTTTTCAAAGTGCTTAGTGAGAAGTCCATTTTCTCAAATGAGTTGACAATGTCATGGAACTCAGTTTCTGGGCTCACTTGCACATAAATATCAACTGCGTACTGAAGCTTTGTGACTGAAATTGGAGTGGTTTTAGATTGAAGGCAGATACATTGAACTATTTCCTTTCTGTTCTGTCAATTATTTTCACTTTTGTACATAGAGTACTTCATTGAAGAAAATTATTCGAGGCAAGGAAAATGCAAAATAGGGTTGGTGCAATTGGCACAGCCTTATTTGGTCCAAATTCTAACTAAGATGAGATTTATGGTGGTTTGTTGGTAATGATTATAGCTTTAGTATCATTGTGGTGTAGGTGTAGGCAGTAGATACAGTCATGCAGCATGGAAACAGTCCAACTAGTCCATGCAGACCAGGTTTCTTAAACTAAACTAGTCCCATTTACCTGTGTTTAGCCTAAATCCTTATAAACCTTTCCTATTCATGTACCTGTCCAAATGTCTTTTGAATGTTGTAATTGTACTCACTTCTACCACTTCCTCATAGTTTATTCTATGTACATGCATTGTGAAAAAGTTGCCCCTCATGCCCCTTTCAAATCTTTCTCCTCACCTTAAACCTATGTCCTTTTGTCTTGAACTCCAAATTTCTGAGGGCAGCCAAGTTTGAAAAGGATTCTCTGGAGGTTTTCAAGGTTGACAGAGTCAAAGGCATTTGTGAGGTCAAAAAAGGTGATGTGGAGAAATTGATGCCTTTCCTTACGCTTGAATTTTCCACACATGCCACTTGATAAGCAAAAAACAGCAGTGCGACTCTAGAAGGAGTTCTTCGATGGCTGGGTGAGGCTTGTTACTGCAGTTTGACCTGCCTTTCTTCTTGAATAAAGTTATGAACACTGTGCCTTGAGTTCCTCTGGATCTTCCCACAAGAGGAACAATGCAGTTAGGCCAGTATATATGTCCACTGTATATCTCTGTGTTTAGAGTCATAGAGTCATAGAGATGTACAGCATGGAAACAGACCCTTCGGTCCAACCTGTCCATGCCAACCAGATATCCCAACCCAATCTAGTCCCACCTGCCAGCACCCGGCCCATATCCCTCCAAACCCTTCCTATTCATATACCCATCCAAATGCCTCTTAAATGTTGCAATTGTACCAGCCTCCACCACATCCTCTGGCAGCTCATTCCATACACGTACCAC
>NC_057726.1:25964188-26028687 GCF_004010195.1 Chiloscyllium plagiosum
CAAATCATTTATATAAATGACAAAAAGTAGAGGGCCCAGCGCCGATCCTTGTGGCACTCCACTGGTCACAGGCCTCCAGTCTGAAAAACAACCCTCCACCACCACCTTCTGTCTTCTACCTTTGAGCCAGTTCTGTATCCAAATGGCTAGTTCTCCCTTTATTCCAGGAGATCTAACTTTGCTAATCAGTCTCCCATGGGGAACCTTGTCGAACGCCTTACTGAAGTCCATATAGATCACATCTACCGCTCTGCCCTCATCAATCTTCTTTGTTACTTCTTCAAAAAGCTCAATAAAGTTTGTGAGACATGATTTCCCACGCACAAAGCCATGTTGACTATCCCTCAGTAGTCCTTGCCTTTCCAAATACATGTACATCCTGTCCCTCAGGATTCCCTCCAACAACTTGCCCACCACTGAGGTCAGGCTCAACCGGTCAATAGTTGTCTGGCTTTTCTTTACCGCCCTTCTTAAACAGTGGCACCACATTTGCCAACCCCCAGTCTTCTCAGCAGGGATTCCATCTGCTCCTTCGACTTTGTTGTTTTTCAACTATTGAATGTATTTTTCAAATTTGTTCTGGATCAGGGTAATGCTATGATTGAGCCAAATGTTGAGAAAAGAAGTTAAGGATTTTCAAGCCAAGGACAGGAGCTTGTTCAGGAATTTTTCAGTGTTTTCTCCAGTGAGCATTGACTGCCCCATAATCCCGATGAGACACCTCTTCATGCTTGGAGCATCTTGACAGCACTGAAGAAACATGTCAGTGGTTTCTTTGATCTGTTAGATTTCCCAGGTTCTTTCTACCCACCATTTGTCCTCTATATTGTGGATTTTATGTTGTTCTAGTGTTTTCAACCGCCTGCAGAATTGCTGCTTTTCTCTTGAACCACAGTGAAGTTTCCAATCAGTAAACGCTTTGTTCTTTGTCTCAAATAGGTCTTGTATCCCCTGGTCATTTTGCTGAACCAGTCACAATGTTTCCTGCTAGATCCTTTTCTCAAGTGCTTGTTAAGGTTTTTTTTTTAAGGCCAACCAGGCATTTTTGCACTCCTGGTGCCTGGAAGTTGAGAGGTTGGCTATGAAGTGCTGACTGAGGAAGGTCACTTTGGTTGGATTTAGAGGCTTAAAATTTTTTTTTCCTCTGTGTTGCTTCTGCTGTATGAGGGCCAGACTGATAGAGTTGATGGACTGGATAAGACAATGAAGACAATGATCAGTGCCGCAGTCATCAGAGCCTATCATGACACAATTTTGTGAGTATTGCTGCGAAGGAGAAAGTGCGGACTGCAGATACCAGAGAGTCAGATTCGAACAGTGTGGCACTGGAAAACGCACAGCAGGTCAGGCAGCATCTGATGATCAGGAGTGCCAATGTTTCAAGCATAAGCCCTTCAAGGGCTACGAACCCTTGCTTGAATGATGATGCAATCAAATAAGTACAGGCGTCTGCACCATGACTGTGCAAAATGTCTTGTGCTTTTTCTGCTGGTGGAAGTTTCACATCTTTCCTGACTCTGGCATTGAAATTTCTAAGGAGGATTGGTGTGTTGCCTTCTGGGACCTAGAATGGGCAGTTATCAAGGTTGGTAGGATCAGCCTTTGATCTTGGCTGTTGCCTCAGTTTAGGGGCCAAAGGGCCTGTACTGCGCTGTATTCTTCTATGTTCTATGTTCTATGTTCTATGTTCTATGTAGAATGGGCAGTTATCAAGGTTGGTAGGATCAGCCTTTGATCTTGGCTGTTGCCTCAGTTTAGGAGCATATACGTGATAATAGTGGCATTTTGATTCCTTATTACAGGGAACCATGCAGCCACAAGATCCTTGCCTATCCATGTGGACAGTTACAGAGGTTCCAAACAAGCTCATTTTTCATTACAGATGCATTGTTCATTTCTGAAAAGCTCTCCCAGAAAAACATGCACCCCACCCCCAAAAAAATCAAGTAGAGCTAGCAAATGAGATACACTGGTTGATGCATCTTGTGTACATCAGAGCTCCAGTCTGACCAGTGCAGTTGTTTCCTAGTATTTGGAAGCTTCAAAACTTCCATCATCATAATAACAACCTAGGAATTTCTGGACCTAGGTACCAAAACTGAGACTTCCTGGACTGTAGAGCCCAATATAAACTAATGGTTTCATTTGTCAAGTGACTGATTGGAGTATGTATTTTTACCTTTATCTTTCCACCTTTCCCATTCAGGTTAAGTACATTTTGAAAACCAAAACTTGAATATTGTTAAAGAGACACATGTTACCACAGTTTTTTTTTGTCTTGCACTTATCACAATAAAAACAGGAATGCCAAATTTCAAGTGATCAGAATAATTTATACTACAGGAGGAAAGAGTGTTCATTGGTTGGCAAGATAACTCTGAATTGCTGAGGTGTTACCATGAGAAAAATGAGAGAAAGCTCTCAAAGTTCTAGATAATTCAAAAAGTTATAATGTTTGATAAACATTCCTTTGTTTGCAGAGAATTATTCTCATCTTATGAAAATATGGCCTTCTAATAATCTAAATGAATCATGTTTCGAATTTAACTGATTGTGTTATGTTCATTGTTAGTATATGATGATTGGAGGTGCCAACATTGGACTGAGGTGGACAAAGTTAAAAACCACACAACAACAGGTTATGGTCCCACAGGTTTATTTGGAAGTACTAGCATTCAGAGTGCTGTTCCTTCATCAGGTAGCTGTGGAACAGGATCATAAGACACGAATTTATAGCAAAAGATCTCAGTGTCATGCAATTGAAATTATATATTTGTTCAATATATCATTTCAGTTGCGTGACACTGAGATCTTTTGCTATAAATTCTGTGTATTTCAATCCTGTTCCACAGCTACCTGATGAAGGAGCAGCACTCCGAAAGCTAGTACCTGTACTTCCAAATAAACCTGTTGAAGCCTGAGTGTAATTTTTAACATTGTTAGTATAACTATTGGTGTATTCAGGATTGTTGAGCAAGTGTTGCCTAATCACAGAATCACTTATAACAGTAGAAATTTTATTTTGGATTTTGCAAGTGCTAACTAGTTGAGTGTAAGCTGTACTTTGCCAATTCATGGGGAAGGTTGGGTGCACTAACAGTACAGTGGTGGTACTTGTGAACAAGTGACAAATACTTTATTTTCTCACCAATCTCTTCTTAATTTGCCTTCAAAAATGGCTTTAAAAATTAATATGCCTTTATCATTCATTTCCTTCCAGAACAAAGTTACATAGCCGCCTCCTTATTATATGTTGAACATATCAATTAAACAGTATTATGACAATTCCCCATTATAATCCATTCTTAGATGATTAGGAGTGTCAATCTTAGTCATTTGGCGTGAGAGATTTGGCTTGTTTTTACTGTATTTAAATATTTTTCATGGATTTCTATGCTTAATGAATTGTGATAAAGTGTGGATGTAATATGAACAGCTAGATTTTGTACAAAAAAACAAATGTGGATACAATCAATCAGCAAGAAAAAGAGATCTTTCAGTTGTCTGTCAAAGCATACAATGCATCACATTGAATTCTTTTATATACAAAAATAATTTTCTTTTTAAACTTTAATTAGTTTAGCAGGAACTCTTCTCAGACATATATACCTCTACTTACTTTTGCTATTGAAATATAACAAGCTAATCAAAGCAATGTGAGAATGGGATATGATTGTCATTCTTGCAATCAGTTTTCACTTTGCACCAACATCACTCTTTCAACACATTTTGTAAGTGACATTTTCATCTTTGCTTTTATTAGTTCAGCTGATAGTCGGTTTCAACATAAAGAGCTTTTTTAAAATGGTAGGTATATTTTCTCCTTTAAAAATATCCCAGTCTATTAATACCTTTACCCCCTTACTTTTAAAATTAACAATCAAATTCAGAATTTCTTTTGCACAAATGGTAGTTAAAATCTGTATATTTATTCTCCCAATTTTCTGTGGATACTGTTTGGAGTTTTCAAAGCATGAATGTCAAGTGATTTCATATATTTTTGCAGTTAATTTCACACTTCCAATTCACTGATAAAATTTTAGCCTAATGTAGACCTAAGGATATAAACTTGCCTTCATCCGGCACTATAGCCCCTGCCTGAAGCATGACATTCGTAAATTGAAATAAATTACTATCTGCATACTTGGTGCATGTTGATCAGCACTGGTTGCACCTCCATGAAAGCAAGATAGGCAAATGCAATTCAATGCAGTCTGCCTGGCTGGCAGTGGCCATAAACAAATTCATGAGGAAGGTTGGGGTGCACTAGCAGTACAGTGGGGGTACATGTGAGAAAGTGGCAATACTTGCAAATCATGTGGAACTGAAGAAACCTATCCTGATGACATACAAAGTGATTTTCTCTTCAATTCTGTACTAGCTATGCGCGCTGCTGAAATGTCCTGTGTAGGGCTGGCCTGAAACCTAATGTTTGCAGTAGAACCTTAAGAGAACCTTTAACATATGAAAAAAAGTCAACTTGAGATTTTAGCTTGTCAGGAACACCAAAAGTGAGCGCCATAAATTTGGCAGTAGGATTAATAGTTGCATTGATTGCATGTAGGCTGATGCATTGCTAAATTTGTATGTCTTGCAGACATTATATGTTCAAGACGCAAGCACGGTACAAACCAATTTATGCCACTTACGTGTCATATTACTTTAGCCCATGCAACAGGCAAACATTGTGAATCAATGAGGCATTGTACGGTTGCCCATCATTTAAATTGTATCTTTGAGTGTTTTAAACTGGTTTTCTTGTCTGCAGATTTTCAATGTTAAAATTTAATGAATATTTGAGCGGTGACAAGAATACATACAGCATGCGCAGAGTCCTTTCCAGACCCATGATGAGGGAACAGTATATTCCAAGCTGCTAGTTCCCATTACTCTGAGAGAAGTAATAATGTCAAGTCAGTACGACATTAATAGTAAGAATATTCTGACTTCAAAGAACTAGGATCTACTAAGGTGTTAAATATTGCATGCGCTGTTTTAAGCTGGTAAAACAAAGAAAATTCTGCTAAACTTAAGTTCAAGCTCTTTAGTTTATCAATATTTTTTCAGATTTCCATGGACTCTTCTCAAGCTAAGCATGCAAAGTGTAGTTACGTGGATATCCCAACTCCTTTTGGGAAACAAGTGCTATTCAACACTATATTCAATCGACGGTCACGAGATTTAACTTTATGGGGATGGCAATGCAATGTAAAATTTAAGCTCTAAAGGCTTTTTGTGTTTCATGTGAAAATAAATTTATTAAGCTAATAATCCAGATATAACCTTTCTTTTATCATCTTAAAACAAGGCTTGTTTTGAAAATCTGTCATTCATGTTAAATGTACTCAAGCTTAAAGATAAATGTAGTTAAAATAAACAGATGAACCGATGTGTGGTAAGGAAACTTTCAAAACCATACTGTGACAATGGGCAGTGTGCATACCTAGTTATGTCAGATATTTAGATAGAAAAGTAGAAAATGACTAGGAGGAGGCCATTTGGCCCTTTGAGCATACTCTGCCATTCAATATAATCATGACTGATCATTAAGCTCAATACCCTAATCCTGCCCTGAAGAAATTTCTCCTCATCTCAGACTGAAAAGGTTTACCCCTTTTCCTTAAACTATGACCTCTGGCTCTGGACTCCCGCACCATCGGGAATATCCTTCCTGCATCTCACCTGTTCAGTCCTGTTAGAATTTTGTAGGTTTATACAAGGTCCCTCCTCATTCTTTTAAATTCCAGTGAATACAATCCTAACCAACTGAATTTCTCCACATAGGTCAATCCAGCTATCCCATGAATCAGTTTGGTAAATCTTGGCTGCAAAACATTATTCCAGGTGTGGCCTCACCATTATCCTGTATAATTGCAGCAAAATGTCCTTTTTCATGTATTCAAATCCTCTCATTATGAAGGCCAATGTGTAGTTTGCCTCTTTTACTGCCAGCTGCAATTGCATGTCTACTTTCAATGAATGGTGAACAAGGGCACCAGTGTCTCACTGAGCATGATCCTCTCTCAATTTACAGCCATCAAATAATAATCTGCCTTCCTATTTGTGCTATCAAATTAGATAACCTCACATTAATCCACAGTATACTACATCTGTTACATATTTCCCCACTCATCCATCAGCTCCCCCTGTAAACTGTACTAGTTACATCCTTGAAGAATTCCTATAGGTTTGTCAGGCTTGATTTCCCTTTTGTAAATCCATGCTGAGATTTTGCAAACCCAGTCATCAGGTCTAATGTTTTTTCTTGCCAATTTGTATGCCTGATTTATGCATCTAATGCTATCGCCAACTTCAGTCGTAAGCCATGGTTGGTCACTGTTCTCTTTGCACTCTTGCACTAGACAAGAATAAACAATTATTGTAGTTTACCCATTCATTCTTTGCATTTTGTCTTTGCTTATCATTCCTTCCAGTAACGTTTCCCAATCATCATAGCCAACTCACGCCTCATATCATTGTAGTTTCTCTTATTTAAATTCAGGGCCGTAGTCCCAGAATCAACTACATCTCTTACCATTTTGATGAAGAACTCAATCATTTTGTGGTTGCTTACTGCCAAGGAGTCTTTCAAAACTGCATTACTAATTATTCCATTCATTTTGCATTGTACTAAGTTGAAGCTGGCCTTGTCCTAGTTGGTTCCTCAATGTTTTGGTCCAGTAAATCATCCCATTTATACACTAGGAATTTCTCCTCTCCATTATTGTGACTAATTTGATTCACCCAATCCATATGCAGTTTAAAATCACTCATATTTACACATGTTCCTTTACTGCACGCATCTCTGGTTTCTTGTTTAATGCCACTTCCAGCGTCACCACTCCAGTTTGGTGGTCTTTATACCACTCACATTAATGTTTTTGCCCCTAGGTATTTCTCAATTCTACTCACACAGATTCTACATTGTTTGAACTAATATCTTTCCTTAATATTGTGTTTATATCCTCTACTGCTTTTTTCCCTTTCGTCTATTCTTTTTAAATTCTGATACCCCTAGATATTCAGTTTCCATCCCTGGTCACTTTGCAGCCATGTCTCCGGAATCTCAACGATTATCATGCCTGTTTGCATCTATTTGCACGATTAATTCATCCAACTTATTTAGAATGTTCCATTTATTCAGGCTCAAAACCTTAAGGCTTGTCTTTTTTATGTTTCTTGTCCTATTCCCATGATTTTTTTGAATGCTATGGCTAAGTTTAGCCATATGTTCATCCAATATGTCCTGTTATTTCTATTCTGACTAGCACATAGTACTGGTAGTAGTTCTTAGATCACTAGCTTCGAGATCCTACTTTTCAGTTTGCTTCCTAAGTCCTTATATTCTGCTTTTAGATCCCTATCCCCTTTTACACCCTAGCCTTGGGTACAAATGTGTACCATGATCCATGGCTATTCAACTTGCCCTCCAGAATGTCCTGTAGCTGCTTTGAGAAATCCTTGACCCAAGCACTGAGGAGGCAACATGCCATCCTGGAGTCACAGGAACACCTATGTAGTCCCAAAGATTTGCTCGTCCTCTGTGCTGCAGAGCCAATTGTGATGCCATTAATTTGCTGTTGCTGTATTCCACTGAAAGGCCATTCATAGAATCATACAGCATGGAAACAGACCCTTTGGTCCAACTAGTCCACAACGACCATGTTCACAAACTAAATTAGTCCCACTTGCCTGTGTTTGGCCCATACCCCTCCAAACCTTTCTTATTCATGTACTTATCCAAATCTCTCTTTAATGTTGTAAATGTACCTGTATTCACCACATCCTCTGAAAGTTAATTCCACACACTCACCACTCTCTTTTAAAAAAGGTGACCCTGTCCTTTTTAAATCTTCCTTCCCTCACCTTAAAAATATGCCCCTTAGTTGTGAAATCCCCCATCTTAGGGAAAAGACTTTTGCTATTCGGCTTATCTATGCCCCTCATAATGTAATAAACCTCTATAAGATAACCCCTTAATCTCCTACGCACCAGTGAAAATGTCCCAGCCTATTTTTATCACTCAAACCCTCGAATCCTGACAATATCCTGGTAAACCTTTTCTGAACTCTCTCAAGTTTAATAATATCCTTCCTATAACAGGGTGACCAGAATTGCACATAGTAGTCCAGAAGAGATCTCACCAAGGTCTTGTATAACCTCAACATGGCATCCCAACTCATACTCAAAGGACTGAACATGAAGTCAAATGTACTAAACATCTTTTTAACCATTCTGTCTATACGTGACGCAAATTTTAAATAATTATGTTTCTGAAACCCTAGATCTCTCTGTTCTACACACTACCCACGGTCCTACCATTAAGTCCTGCCCTTGTTTGTTTTACCAAAGTGCAAAACCTCGCATTTATCCAAATTAAACTTCATCCGCCACTCCTCAACCCATTGACCCAAATGATCAGGATTTCTTTATGATCTTAGATAACTCTCTTGCTGTCCACTATACCACCAATTTTGGTGTTATCCACAAACTTACTAACCATGCCTCCTATATGCTCATCCAAATTGTTGATATAACTGACAAACAAATCCATAATGGCATATCTGTTTGTCAGGGAAATGGTTACGGGGATTTCTGCACTGTCTGCTGAGTGGTCTTGTTCTATCTGGTCACCTATTCCCTTTCTGTCTACAGAGTCTTAGCCTGCAATATGACTACCTCTCTGTACGTTCTATCCATGTTTCTCTCAGCATTGTGGATGCTCCACCATGTCCCCACTCCAGCTCCAAAACCCTGGCTTCCAGCAGCTATAGCTGGAGACATTTCCTGCACAAATGCCATTCCCAGGCACTGGAAATGTGCCCGATTTCCCACATAGATCTGGAGGAGCACACCATGGCTTTGAGCTTTCCTACCATCATTTACCCCTTAAAATTAAATCTTTTGGAAGATGCTCAATATCAAATCATATCAATTTCTTTTCTGCTCCTGGTTACTACAGGCTACAGCTCTTAGGATCTATAAGCGATTAAAAGTTGTAAATATTTATCTGACCTTACCTACTACTTGCCAATCAGCCCTCTCCCTTGGAGCTTCTACTCCTCTTGTAGGCTATGACTAGTCCAGTTTTGCTGAGATGTCAGATTTTATTTCTTCCTAACAAGCAAGACACCCTTTCCAGACTGCTTCAGCGTGATGCCAACTGAGAGGAAAATCTTCCCAGACTGCCTTAAGGTGATATTGACTGAGAGGACACCCTCAGAGAAAGGGAGGATTGCAGATGCTGGTGGTCAGAGTTGAGAGTGTGGTGCTGGAAAAGCACAGCTGGTCAGGTAGCATCCAAAGAGTAGGAGAATCAACACTTTGGGTATAAGCCCTTCATCTGGAATGATGAAGGATTTATGCCCAAAAAGCCGATTCTTCTGCTCCTTGGATGCTGCCTGACCTTCTGTACTTTTCTAGTACCACACTCTCAACTGTGAGGACACCCTCCCCAGACTGCTTCACCATGACCCCAATTGCGAGGACACCTTCCCAGCCTTACAAGTTGAGCCACTGCTAAATGACTCTACGTATAATACTGTTATCTTTATCACTTTACTAACAAAGGCTTATATTTGAAACCATTCATTTATCTTCATCTGTCTACTTACAATATTCATTTATAGATACACTACTGAATATTCCAAAAGATATACTAATGAGAAACTGGCATTTCAAGGGGCTAACATTATGAATATAATCAAATGACTTTATTATAATCCATTCAGTCACTACAAAGTAAATAAATTGCAGTTAATTGTTAAAGTCTAGAATGAGCTTTGGATTGATTTATGAACTGAACAAAAATTCTGCAACACATTTTTCTTAATTTGTTTTTAATGAGTCTTTCAATTAATTTTCCTGGAAACATCTTAATGATGTTCACCGCGGGTGTTGATGAGAATCTGTCTACTTGTGACATTATGCATATTTTAGAAGATGAAGATCATCTTTGGGGTTTCACTGAACAAATAGCATTTTAAAAAATCAAGTCAGAAACCTATTCTGAATGACTATGTATTGTACGTTCATTGTTTAGAACAAATAGTATGATGATAATGTAAAATGTGGCAATTCAAATTGTTGAAGGGACTAAGAGAGTTCCTTTTATTCAAATCTCATCATGGCTAGATGTTGTATTTTTAAAGCCTGTCATGTACAAAATCTATATCCTGTCAAAGTGCAAGAGAAGGAATATTCAAAGATAAGATAATTTAATTTAGGTTACACAGCATGACTCTGTATGCATGAAGCAATGAGGACAGATTTCAGGAGGACACATGTAGCCTGGTGAAATAAACAAACTCTTGGTGAAGAATCTTAAAAGGGTTTGAGTAAAAGTATGCTATGAAGAGATTTGTGGCAGAATCATACAAGGTAATTGAGGCATATCTCTTATCAGGAGCATGACAACGACCTCACCTCCCATCACCAAACCATCATCTCCCAGACCCGTACACAGCTCATCACTTCAGGGGATCTCCGACCCACAGCTTCCAACCTCATAGTTTGGGAACCCTGCACCGCCTGTTTCTACCTCCTACCCAAGATCCACAAGCCTGACTACGCTTGGCCTGCTTCTGCCCCACTGAGTTCATCTCCACATACCTCAATACTGTCCTATCCCCCCGGTTCAGGAACTCCCCACCTATGTTTGGGATATCACCCACGCCCTCCACCTCCTCCAGATTTCTGTTTCTCTGGTCCCCAGCGCTTCATCTTCACCATGGACAACCCGTCCCTATACACCTCCATCCGTCAGGACCAGGGCCTCCAAGCCCTCCACTTCTTCCTCTCCCAACTTCCCCACCAGTACCCTTCCACTGATACTCTTATTCGTTTGGCTAAACTAATCCTCATTCTCAACAATTTCTCCTTCGAATCCTCCCACTTCCTCCAGATGAAGGGGTAGCCATGGGCATCTGCATGGTCCCCAGCTATGTCTTCTGCAGTTTATCTTCTGCAGTTACACCGGCACCACTGCCCACCTTTTCCTCCACTACATTGATGATCAATTTCTCCTTCGAATCCTCCCACTTCCTCCAGATGAAGGGGTAGCCATGGGCATCTGCATGGTCCCCAGCTATGTCTGTCTCTTTGACAGCTACGTGGAACAGTCTATCTTCTGCAGTTACACCGGCACCACTGCCCACCTTTTCCTCCACTACATTGATGATTGCCTCGGTGCCACCTTGTGCTCCAACGAGGAGGTTGAACAGATCATCAACTTCACCAACACATTCCACCCCGACCTTAAATTCACCTGGACCATTTCTGACACTTTCCTCCCCTTCATGGACCTCTCCATCAACAGTGACCAACTCAACACTGACATTTTTTACAAACCCACTGACTCCCACAACTACCTGGATTACATCTCCTCCCACCCTGCTATCCCTTATTCCCAAATCCTCTGCCTCCGCTGCATCTGCTCCCAGGAGGACCAGTTCCACCACAGAACACACCAGATAGCCACCTCCTTTAAAGACCACAATTTCCCCTCACACGTGGTTGATGATGCCCTCCAGCGCATCTCAAGCATGCCCCATACCTCTGCCTTAAAACCCCACCCCTCCAACCGTATACATCACATCATCCTTCGCCAATTCCGCCACCTACAAACGGACCCTCACCACTAGAGATATATTTCCATCCCACCCCATCCAGTTTCCGTAAAGACCGTTCCGACCGTGACTACCTCGTCATGTCCACGCCCCCAAACAACCCACCCTCCTCTCCCAGCACCTTCCCCTGCCACTGTAGGAATTACAAAACCTGCGCCCAACCCGCGCCCCTCACGCCGCCCCCCCACCCTCATCTCTGTCCAAGGCCCGAAAGGAGCCTTCCACATCCATTAAAGTTTCACCTGCATTTCCACACATGTCATTTACTGTCTCCATTGCTCCCGATGCGGCCTCCTCTACATTGGGGAGACAGGATGTCTACTCGCAGAGCGCTTCAGATAACATCTCCAGGACACCCGCCCTGTGGCCGAACACTCTAACTCCCCCTCCAACTCTGCCGAGGACATGCAGGTCCAGGGCCTCTTCCAACGCCACTTACTTACCTCATCTTCCACCTCGGGACCCTCCAACCCCATGGCATCAATGTAGATTTCACCAGTTTCCTCAATTCCCCTCCCCCCCACCTTACCCCAGTTCCAACCTTGCAGCTCAGCACCGTCCTTGTGACCCGTCCCATCTGTCCATCTTCATACCCACCTATCCAGTCCACCCTCCCCTCCAACCCATCACCTTTACCCTCACCTCCATCCACCTATTCCTCCCAGCCCCAACCCCTCACAATTATCTCTCCATTTCTGAGGCTCCCAAGCTCCCAGCCTCATTCCTGATGAAGAGCTTTTGCCCGAAACATCGATTTTCCTGTTCCTCGGATCCTGCCTAACCTGCTGTGCTTTTCTAGCACCACACTTGACTCTATCAGAAGCACCTCATGCCATCTTGAATGTTTTTTACAACTGGCATGTCAATTTTCTCACTGGCAGTAATGAGTTCACAATGAAGGGGGATTATTTCTTGTTATATGCCTTGTTAATGGCTCAATTCACCTCATTAATATTCAGCTTCCTATCTTATCAATATGCAAAAATCGCTGGAAGTCAAGGAAACTTGCTATGCGAATCAGAGTGGATGCCTGGTGGTTTCAGATCACCATTTCCTCTAACCAAACTGTATGATGGATACTGGGCACGATCATGGGCACTAGCCACATGCAACCCATGTCCATGGATAATGGCATCTAAGAACTCGCATGGCACATTCCTTTTCTACTCACAGGACACTCTGCTCTTCACTGCTTTGAGCTGCACTGGTAACTATCACTGTAATGCTGCAGCAAGGACACTCTACACTCAGAACATGGAATGGACTGGGCCACATCTCTGGACTCTCCACTCACTGTCATAGTGCTCGGTCACTTTGAGCTGCTTGAATGCTTATAACATCCCTGCTGCAATAAGGTCAGCCAGATGGACCTCAGAATGTTACCTGATTAGATCAGATTAACAGTTTCAATCAGGGTGCCCTGGCTGACAGATATAAACAGGAGTGTCGGCATTTCCATTCACTCAGAGCTGAATCAGTGTCAACGCAACGTTTGATTTGATTTATTGTCATCAATTTTACCTAAGTACAGTGAAAAGCTTTGTTTTGGGGGTAGTACAGGCTGATTGTAGTGTGCTTAGAGCGAGGCATACAAGGTTACGTCTGGACAGGAGGTGCACAAGGCAAGATCAACTCTTATTTGAAGTTAGAGAGGTCCAGTCAGCAGTCTAATAACAGCAGGGAAGAACCTGTCCTTGAACCTATTGGTGAGTGTGTTCAAGCTTCTGTAGCTTTTACCTGACCGAATAGGTTGGAAAAGATCATTATCAGGCTGGGAGGGGTCTTTGATGTTGGCAACCTTTCGACGACAACGAGAAGTGTAAATGGAATCTATGAATGGGAGGTTGGCTTTTGTGATGGCCCAGGCTATGCACACAACTTACTGTACTGTACCAGGCCGCTATGCATCTGGACAGAATGTTTTCTGTGGTGCATCAATAAAAGTTGGCGAGGGTCCTTATGGACATGTTGAATTTCTTTAGCCACCTGAGGAAGAAGAAGCATTGTTGTACCTTCTCGATCGTCGCAACTACATGGGAAGTCCAGGACAGGTTGTCAGTTATTGTCACTCCTAGGAACTTGACACTTCCAACCCTCTCTACCGTAGCTCCATAGATGTAGATGGGGACATGGCCTCCTCCGTTCTTCCTGAAGTCTTTGATCAGTTCTTTTCCTTTGCCAACATTGAGGCATTGTTATCATTGCTCCAAAACACCAAGCACTCTATCTTCTTCCTGTATTATGACTTACTGTTGTTTGATATCTGTCCTCCCACAGTGGTGTCGCCAACAAACAGAACTTTCCACGTGTAAATAAAGGGTGACTTGGGGACAGGATATGGGACTCTGGAGTTATTTCAGTGGCTGAGAGTGGGATTGATGATATATCCATCCAAAAACGCCTACTCACTGAAACCCGACTGGACTTCAAATAGGCACTACAGCTGCCTTTATTATTAGAAAATATTGCAAGTGGAGCATAAAAATTGCAGGGTTTTCTGATGGAAATGGATACCCTCGCCATTCTGGTACAGCTTGGGGAACACCACTTGAGTGAAGGCAATTGCATAGCCTCACTAAGAAAATGTCATGAACAGAAGGAGTCTAGTTCAGCCCACAGCAAAACCTCAAAACAAAGCCAAGCCTCGGCCAAACAGTTAAACTTTTCTTCAGGATCCAGGTCAGCAAGCCATTGTACTTGCTGTCAGTATGTGGACTCGAGACAGCTAAAGTGACCAACTGGGTCTGAATTGAGTAAGAGAACTCGAAGGTCAGTATCCAGGAGAGTGCACATCCTGGGACGTTCACCTACATCTTATCTCTGTGGAGTTATTTCACGTCCCTTGTTTCCTTTCCTTTGTGTATCTTGTTACCTCAGCCAGAGCAACAGGTTCATATTACTTCTTTCCAGCTATGCCGTTTAGTGCAGACACAAATGTAGAAAGCTTGTTGTAGTTGTCTCAGTCACACCTCAGTCAAGTAAAAGGAGTTAGGCCTGCTCAAGAGGTGTCAGCACACTGTGTCAAGGGCTTGGACACAGTCAGCTACACAGGGCAATAAGGGATACCTTTTCATTATTCCAGGAACAAGATGGTTTATTTCATGACAGCAATAAGTCCAGTTTATATTACTGTTGTACAGTGGCTCACTGCTGCTTCACAGTGCCAAGGACCCAGGTTCAATTCCAGCCTCAGGTGACTGTCTGTATGGAGTTTGCACATTCTCCCCATGTCTGCGTGGGTTTTCTCCGGGTGCTCCAGTTTCCTCCTACTATCCAAAGATGGCCAGGTTAAGTGAATTGGCTATGTTAAATTGCCCATTGTGTTCAGGGATATGTAGGTTAGGTGCATTAGTCAGGAGTAAATGTAGAGTAGAGGGAATGGTTCTGGGAGGGGTTCTCTTCAGAGAGTCAGTATGGACTTGTTGGGCTGAAGGACCTGTTTTCACACTGTTGGGATTCTATGAATTCTCGTCAAATCATAAGACATTGGAGCAGAAGTAGACCATTCAACCATTGAGTCTGTTCTGCCATTCCATGAGATCATGGCTGATCTGATAATCCTCAACTCCATTTTTATACCTTTTCTCCATAACCTTTTATTCCTTTACTGATTAAAAACCAGACTTTCTCTGCCATGAGTGCACTTACCAACCCAGGCTCAACATAATTACTCAAAAGCTGTACAGAATACATCTGTTCTCGACAACAGCAACTGTAAACTTAGTTTCCTCTGCCTAAAGATTGTGCAACTTCATTAGATTGGTGAAACAAATTCAATGTTGACTGTTTCAGAATCATGGTAAAAACAATGACTGCAGATGCTGGAAACCAGATTCTGGATTAGTGGTGCTGGAAGAGCACAGCAGTTCAGCCAGCATCCAAGGAGCAGTAAATTCGATGTTTCGGGCAAAAGCCCTTCATCAGGAATAAAGGCAGAGAGCCTGAAGCGTGGAGAGATAAGCCAGAGGAGGGTGGGGGTGGGGAGAAAGTAGCATAGAGTACAATAGGTGAGTGGGGGAGGGGATGAAGGTGATAGGTCAAGGAGGAGGGTGGAGTGGATAGGTGGAAAAGAAGATAGGCAGGTAGGACAAGTCATGGGGACAGTGCTGAGCTGGAAGTTTGGAACTAGGGTGAGGTGGGGAAAGGGGAAATGAGGAAACTATTGAAGTCCACATTGATGCCCTGGGGTTGAAGTGTTCCGAGGTGGAAGATCAGGCGTTCTTCCTCCAGGCGTCTGGTGGTGAGGGAGTGGCGGTGAAGGAGGCCCAGGACCTCCATGTCCTCGGCAGAGTGGGAGGGGGTGTTGAAATTTTGGGCCACAGGGCGGTGTGTTGATTGATGGGGGTGTCCCGGAGATGTTCCATAAAGCGCTCTGCTAGGAGGCGTCCAGTCTCCCCAATGTAGAGGAGACCGCATCGGGAGCAACGGATACAATAAATGATATTAGTGGATGTGCAGGTAAAACTTTGTCAAAGTAAGACATGGGGTTTCACGAGAAGTAAAGCCGGGCTAGAGGTAGATAATTTTAAGTAGACGGACATTTGATCTTCTGCACAATCCTAATGATGGAAAATATATGGGACCAGAAACTGAGTTCCTTTTTTCTTGTAATTTGTTCATGGATGTTGCTAGTGACATCCACAACCATGAACAAATAGGAAAAAAAAAATAAAATTCATTCAAGTGCAAATCAGGACTCCATAGTTTTGAACAATCTGGTTCATCTTGACACAGTGGCTCTGGCTGAAGATGGAGTCAAGAATGAAGTAGCAGAGTATGTGCTAGATTCTGTAGGTTAGAACTTCTTAAGCTTTTTTGGATGAGTATATGAATAGGAAGGGTTTGGAGGGATATGGGCCAGGTGCTGGCAGGTGGAACTAGATTGGGTTGGGATATCTGGTTGGTATGGACGGGTTGGACTGAAGGGTCTGTTTTCATGCTGTACATCTCTATGACCCAATGACTCTATGTACTGTATATCCATATCCAGATCTAACAGCTGTCCATGTATACTTAACAGTATGTCGGCCTAATGTTTTGCTCCATTCAGCATCAAAGCACATAATGCCCAAATTATAAAAGACAACTTAAGCAATGGCTTAATAGTATTACTCACCATTTAACACATGAAGTTGTTTATTCCATTGCAGGCACATAATATTTGCACTTAATGGTCGTTGGGTTATTAGTTGTTTCTTGCATAAATTTTGATTCTATTTCAGTGAGAGAATTCAGATTTAAGACTGTCATCAGTTGAGAAATCCAGCAGCTTCTCTTTTTTTATTCTTGACTAGACTGGTTGCATGGATAATGCAGGAAGAATTGTGAAGGGGTGACAGACCCAGCTGTTGCAGGGAAAGTAGTCATACAATTGCCCTGCCAGTTCAAAGAGAAGTTAATTTATATTACAATTAATACTGCCTTAAAACTGTAGTTTATTCATTGTCTTACATGTTTGATAACATTCCAGTGTTGCTTTTGCTCCATGGTGCATCATCCCAAAGTTCCTGCTTTATTTTTTATCATGAATTCAGTTTCTTTTCTGAACATTGAAGGTGTTTACATTGAGTGCTAGAAATCCTACATTTAGGCAACAGAACATATCTACAAGCCTCCTGGCCATGAGTCATGCTGACTTCTGTAACAGTGTGGGAAAATGGTCTGTAATAACAAACTCAATGTGAAATCCAAATAAATGTTTCAAAATCACCTTACAAGACAGACATTAAACCATTGTGTACAATAATAGATTGAGCTGCTCACTTGCCTTTACATTACATAAGCAGAAAGTACTCTGGAATTCAAGGGGCCAATCTTTTGTAAAGCTTACCACATTCACTGCATTGACCAAAATCATTCAAGTCAATAGACATGCTCTTGGTAGTGAGTACTTCTGTACATATATTGTAATGCATGCACATTGAGAGCAACCAGTCTGATACATGGTCATCCACAGCATCATTAACTTTGCTTAATTGGTGCAGATGTCATTACCTATGCCCAGATGGTGCCATGTAGATTTCATGAAACTGTTAGGCATCCAGAAATTTCTTCAGCAATTGAAATGGTAGGCAACAACTGGTGAAACAAATTGTTCTACAAAGATATATTAAGCCAACCTGTGGATTTTCCCAAGAGTAAAATACAGCTGCTAATGACAGTTGAGCTAGAACATTATTAGATAAGTCATTAATTCAACATAACAACCTGCTTTGATAACGAATGACATTGAGGGGATGCCGATTGATTGGGCTATCATTAGCATGGAATGCAGCCAGGCTAATGATGGTCTAAACAATCCTGTCCTCATGCTGCATAAAATGGTGTCTTTGTTTATCCAAGTCTGTTTCTTGCATCCTGGCTCCAATGATTGCCAGATGAAAAGTTTCAACTTCTCCCCATTATCACAATGTTTAAGTTAATTACTAGTACTATCAAGCATTTATTTATAATACCAATACCATGTCATGAGGATTGTTGGCAACTTACCCTTTCCAGTAGAAAGTGCATACCCCTGCATGTTCCTTCAGCTATCCCTTTCAAGGAAGCTGGGTATCACTAACGGCAGCAACATCAACTTGTCCTCTGAATAATTCACATGTTACCATCACAGCTCTTCTTTCCAAGTGGTCAATCTTGAAATTATCCATCAGTGTTCAAATATTCCAAGTTGCAAAGTTTAAAGTTTTCTTTAACAAAAGGAGAAATTGCTGGAAAAGCTCAGCAGGTCTGCAACATGTGGAGAGAAATCAGAGTTAACAGTTTAGGTTGAGTGACCCTTTCTTCTTTTGTTTTTATTAAAGGTTTCTTTATTTGATGATGATGATCCACAGGATATGGTTTCCCAGTCTGGAGAAATATTTTTTGGAGAAATATTTTTTGGGCCAACATTTCTAACCCCTTCCACATATGAGGGTATCATGAAGAAGATTGCTTTGTTACATGCTGCTATCCAAAGACACCTCTGTTCTATGACAGATGACCTTCATGCATTTGTCACTTGAATGTAGGTTCTTGAGTAGGGATTTACAAGTTCATAGCCCTGTTCCAGTCACCAGGGTCCATACCACAGGACTTAGCAAATGGCTGTTAACAGAAGCCTATGCATGACTGTTTAACTTGGGGAACTTGAGACACCATTATTGTCCGTGTGGCCTTGTTAGATATGTGGGTGGCACGGTGGCACAGTGGTTAGCACTGCTGCCTCACAGCGCCGGAGATCCGGGTTCAATTCCCGCCTCAGGCGACTGACTGTGTGGAGTTTGCACGTTCTCCCCGTGTCTGCGTGGGTTTCCTCCGGGTGCTCCGGTTTCCTCCCACAGTCCAAAGATGTGCAGGTCAGGTGAATTGGCCATGCTAAATTGCCCGTAGTGTTAGGTAAGGGGTAAATGTAGGGGTATGGGTGGGTCGGTGTGGACTTGTTGGGCCGAAGGGCCTGTTTCCACACTGTAATGTAATCTAATCTAATCTAAATCTAATATGTGGTCAGATTCAGTGACCATTGTAATACATGTTGCAGCTGGTTGTGATAGAATCTTCTTTGGGTAGATTTGTTGCTATTAGTAATCTGCAGGACTTCCTGATATTGAGTGGTGAAGAAGGAACCACTAATAAATCTTCAGCATAACATTTACCTGAGTAAACAATAAGTAGCTTATTACATAACAAGATAGCAGGTTACATTAGCTTTAAGCTGATTAACTACACTAAAACTAAATAAGAGACACATTGCTACATAGTAGACATAGTAGCTGGGTTTATGCGACATTGTTGTAGGCTGTTAAAGTGACGAGCAACTCACAACAAACTAGAATGTCCAGCTCCTCCTAGATATGCAATCATTTATATCTCAAAGGATGGAGCTAATTCAAAGCTTCTGAGTTAACTCTTTCAGACCAATTTCTTTATACAATGTTGGAGGGTTGAATTTCAACAACTAAGTCCACCTTACCACAGCAGCTGACTTCTGGTGTTTGGCACCGATGAGATGCACTGTCTTCCTTCATCTGTTCCACTGTTGTGGACCTTTTGGATCACACATTGTCTTGCATCTTCCATCTTGCCATCATTGGTGGCCTTACCAGGAGAAAAAAGTTCCCAGTGGTGTCACTGAAGGGATTGTCAAAGCAGCAAAGTAACTCCACCATGTCATTGGAGGCGATTCATTGGATCCCATCCCCTACCACAACTTGGTGCAAGTAAAATATAAAATTCATCAGTAGCTATAATGAATTAAAATTCTAGTTTGTTATGTCTGTATCATGTCTTTTTTTCAAATTTCTAATCAACCTGTTAGAACTGCTATAAGACCTCTATTGGAGATGGGGCTTGAACCCAGGCCTCCTGGTGCAGAGATAGAGACTCTACCACTGTGCCATTCTTATTTAATAATTTAGTCATACCTTTGTGTCATTAGTAGTGGTGAAATAACACCTACTTACATCATGTCATTCTGGGGTACCCTACCTGACACCAATCTCAGCCTTAATCCCACTTTGACTTCTAATCCGATAACCCGTCACACCCTGAAGTCATACTTGCTCCTCAAAAGGTCAGATTTTGTAGCCAACAAACTGCAGCAAGTTTCAAGTGAATAGCTAGGAGCAACTAAATTAAATGGCTACTTTTTATTTGATAGTTTTAAAAGTTGCAAACAAAACATCTCCAGATAAAGGCACACACATTTTCTCTTACCTTAAAAAGCAATTGCAACTTCTTTTGAGATGATGTACCTCCAAATGGCTGTCCAGCTTCAAAACATATCTGTTGTCCTCAACTAGATAGCAAGCAAATCCTCTGGCCACTAACTGTCCAATTGACCTGACATCAGGGTTTCAACCCAAAGTCCCAAATGCTGTCATTGCTCACTCACTGCCTTATTTGAACCAACTCATTTGTGTATTAAACATTAATGTAATTTCATTTTATAAGCTATTGATTATTGGGGCTAATATTAATAAATTAGATCATAGGGAAGTCATGCAGCATGGAAACAGGCCCTTCAGTCCAATCAGTCCATGCTGACCATAATCCCAAACTAAACTAATCCCACTTGCCTGAGCTTGGCTCATATCCCTCCAAACATTTCCAATTCATGTACTTATCCAAATGTCTTTTAAACATTGTAACTATAGCCACATCCACCACTTGCTCTGAAAGTTCATTCACGCTCGAATCACTGACTGTAAAAAAAAAGCCTGTCATGTCTTTTTTAAATCTTTCTCCTCTCACCTTAAAAAATATGCCCTCGAGTCTTGAAATCCCGCACCACAGGGAAAAGACACCTGCCATTCACCTTATCTATACCCCTCATTATTTTATGAAACTTTATAAGGTCACTTCTCAACCTCCTACATTCCAATGAAAAATGTCCCAGCTTATCCAGCCTCTCCTTATAACTTAAACCCTCCATTCCCAGCAACATCCTGGTCAATTTCTTCTGAACCCTCTCCAGGTTAATAATATACTTCCTCTAACAGAGCCACCAGAACTGCACACATTACTCCAGAAGTCATCTCATCTCCACTTAAAACTTCAGTGAAAGTTCTGAAAACATGAGTAAGTGACTATTTTTACCATTTCCCCAAAATTTCTGCTGATTCTCTGACAATGTAATGGCAGGACATCGGGGAAAACTTAAAAGGAAATCATGGTACATATGTCTGCCAAGAAACAGATCCTTGTATCCTTCTAGCAGTCAGAAATTTAAAGTGCCAAGCATTTCATGTGAAAATGACATAGGGTTAAGGTAAAGAACTTTAAGACCCTTAGTAAAGCCGGGGCCAAAGTTCATTTTTCTGAACACAACATAATAGATTCCACAGATTTATTCCTTTGCTAGTATGTAAGTTTGGTTCAAAAGTTGGATCTGACTCTTTGCATGTAGTTACAATGAAGGAATATCATTCTTGCAAATAATTGGACCGATTAGCAGATCTGATCCAACGAAACAAACTTAGAGTTTATATAGTGATGCTTGCAGATAATTCTTGGTCTTTCTGAAAGGACTGTTGCTGAATTATATGATTTATGCTAGCAGTTACCAAGTTCATTAGTTTAGGAAATGGAATTAATCTTGGGAATTTACTAACAGATGGTGTTATGTTCCTTTGCATTTGTTAGCAGACAGTAAGGGTCAGGAGCTTTTGTATTAACATCAAAACAGTATACACTGTATTAGTAAAGTGAAGATAGCAATGCTTTCTGTTGCATACAGTGTTGAAATTTCTACGATTGGTGATGTCTGTAAGTCTTTAGATTTTATGCTTTCTTTTTAACTTAGTGATATTGCATTCTAATTTCTTTGGGGCTTTTGGATATTCCCACTTCCTAGAAGAGATGTTTTAAATTACTTGACCCATATTAACCTAGCCTTGGCACTTTTCCAAAAAGAAATCTTTAATACATTGGGGGACTTGTTTGTGTTTGGCAAAACTTTGTTGGTGAATGCTATGGTCTCCAAAATTCAGACTTGTTAAATGAATTAGATATGCTTAATGTCTCTATAGAGAGGAAGCATTTGACATTACATTCAGAAGGTAAAAAGAAATATACCATAACCGCAAAAACCTAAAATTCCAATCTTTTGGTTCATTTCCAGTAAAACCTGAATTGGTGGGATATGAATAAATACATAGGAAAATTGCATAAGCTCTCAAATGAATGTAAGGATTGCATTGTGTCATTAACTCATACTTGTACTCTGCATTGCATCTCACACTGTAACTGATGCAGCTAGCAAATGTTCATTGGCTGCAAATAGCAGCAGTATATCCAAATATCACAAGTGAGACAAATTGCATCTGCATCTGTTAAACTAAGGGGGCGTCATGGTGGCTCAGTGATTAGCATTGCTGCCTCACAGCACCAGGGACCACCTGGGTTCGATACTAAATTACCCATAGTGTTAAGTGCATTAATCAGAGGGGGTGGGTCACTCTTCGGAGGGTCAGTGTGGACTGTTTGGGTCGAAGGGCCTGTTTCCATACTGTAGGGAATCTAATCTAATCTAAAAGTGTGGTATAGCTGCATTAAGTGGTACTAATTATTTTCAAAATAAATCTGCATTTTAATACAGTGAACAATGGCTCAAAACCAAGAAAGCATGCACTAAGATTTCCAGATAAAACATTGGAAGCTTCATGTTATGAAAAAGGTGGAATATCAAAAAGATGACTTGAATTCAGAGTTCATCATTCTCCCCAAGCTTTTTCTTTTCCCTGTTTGTTCAACCAATTAGACAAGTAGTTAAAGAGACATATCAATTGATCACTATGTCTTCTTCCCATCTAGCTTCCCCATCTCAGAAATGTCTGACTACACTTGTAAAGTCAATCAGGAAACTTTGTGATTCTTCCAGACTGTGTATGTGTTGCAGTTCACTGGCTTCAGGATGATTGGTTTGAATTTTGCTCATGTACCCATAGTAGATTGGAAATGATTATACTGCAATGTTCAAAGTCAACAAATAAATGAATCAAACTGGACAGACCACTTGGCATTGACTTAGCCACCAGAGATGACAACAGCAAATACAGTCCTGTCAGCCTTGCAATGTCCTCCTTACTAATATGTGAAGGATAGTGCCAAAATTGGCAGAGCTGTCTCACAGACTAGTTAAGCAGCAGCCTAACATAAACATATTCACGGTATCATACTTCACACACAATGTCCCAGTCAACAATATCACCATTCCTGGATTTGGAGATGCCAGTGTTGGACTGGGATGTACAAAGTTAAAAATCACACAACACCAGGTTATAGTCCAACAAGTTTAATTGGAAGCACACTAGCTTTCGGAACGATGCTCCTTCATCAGGTGATCAAGGAACATCGCTCCAAAAGCTAGTGTGCTTCCAATTAAACCTGTTGGACTATAACCTGGTGTTGTCTGATTTTTAACCATTCCTGGATATGCCCTGTGTCATCAGAAAGCTTTTGTGGCACAGTGGTATACATCCAAAAAGGAATTGTCATAGGAACCCTTAACATTGACTCCAGACCCCATAAAGTCTCAGAGAATCAGGCCAATCATGCTGGTTACCCCATAATGCCCCACATACTGGAGGACTCCAACACTAAGAGTGATTTGGCAGCAACACAACTAATTAATCTGATCTAGTCCTAAAGGACATAGTTGCTCAATTTTGTCTGCGAAAGTTGGTGAGGAAACCAACAGTAGGGAAAAGATACATGATCTCACCCTTGTGCTAAATGGACAGATTTCAAACAGATCTAACAGATCCATGAAGCCTTGACGGCCATCAGCAGCAGCCAAACTGTACTTAAACAAAACACAGCATATCCTCCATTCTACCATTACCATCAAGCCAGGGGATCAACCCTGATTAAATGAACAATGCAGGATGGCAAGCCAGGAGCAACACCAGACATACCTAAAAATGAGGTGTCAACCTGGTGAACTGATAGAGCTAAGCAATAAGACTGGATCAGATATAGGCTCTACAGCTCTTGCCACATTTAGTTGTGAATGTGGTGAATAATTAAACAACCTGCTGAAGGACATCACTTTGGCAACATCCACATCCTCAACAAAGAGGGAGTCAGTAGAAAAGATAAGGCTGAAGCATCTGCAATGATGCTGAGTGGATGATCCATCTTGGCATCCTCCAGAGATCTCAACACCACTGGTGCCAGCCTTCAACCAACTTAATTCAGTACATGTAAGAACAAAAAATGGCTGGAGGCATTGGATGCTGCATAAGTTATGGGCAGTGACAACATTAATGCAAAAGAACTATGCCCCTAGCCAAACTGTTGCTGTACAGGTACAACTCTGACAATGTGAAAGATTACTCACTTATGTCCTGTATGTAACTAGCAGGACACGTGCAGCTTGGCAAATTAGCACCACATTAGTCTACTCTTGTCACTCAGATGGAAAGTGTCAAGTAGCACTTAATTTGTAAGAAACTGCTAACTGCTGCAAAGTTTGGGTTCAACCCGGAGCACTCAGCTCCTGACTTCATTATAATCTTCATTCAAGCATGGACAAAAGAGCTGTGTTTTAGGTGTGAGTTGACAGTCACTGCCCTTGATATCAAGCCACATGTAACAGAGTATGGCATTAATGAGCCCCACCAAAACTAAAGTCAGTGGGAAGCAAGGGGTAAATTCTTTGCTGGTTGGAATCATGCCTGGCACACAGAAATATTGTTGTGATTATTGGAGGTCAATTATCTCAGCATGAGGATATCTCTGTATATGTTCCTTGGGTAGATTTTTTTATAGTTAGCAGGAAAATCGATGTTTCGGGCAAAAGCCCTTCATCAGGAATCTCCAGCATCTGTGGTACTCACTTTCACCATTTTTATAATTAGCCTGTTCAAAGACATTATTACACATCTCTGGAGCAGGTGGGACTTGAACTCAGATTCAAAGGTAGAGACACTACTATTGCACAGCAAGAGTTTCCATTTCTTCAGGATAGTGTCCTAAGCCCAACCATCTGTAGCTGCTTTATCATTGATCTTCCCTCCATCATAAGGTCATAAGTATGGAAGTTCACTGATGATTGCACAACATTTAGCAAAATTTGTGATTCCTCAGATACTTAAGCAGTCCCTCTCCAAACAAAGCAAAACCTGGACAATATCCAGGCTTGAACTGACTAGTAGCAGCTAACATTCATGCTACAAGGTGCAGGCATTGACCATCTCCAACAAGAGAGAATCAAACCATCACCTCTTGAAATTCAATGAGATTACCATCACTGTATCTCTCACTGTCAACATCTTGGGAACTATTATTGGTCAGAGACTGAAGTGGATAAGCCATATAAATACGGTGGCTACAAGAGCAAGTCAGGGTCTAAGAATCCTGCAATGTGCAGCTTATCTCCTGCCTCCCCAAAGCTGGTTCAACGTCAACAAGGCACAAGTCAAGAGTGTGATGGAGTACTCCCCACTTGCTTCGGTGAGTGCAGCTCCAACAATACTCTGGAAATTTGACACCATCCAGTCAAAGCAACCCATCATCACATCCACAAACATTCACTTCCTGCACTCCTCTCATTGATCAGTAGCACTAGTGTTACCATCTACAAGATTCACTGCAGAAATTCACTGAGGCTCCTCAGAAGGCACCGAAGACCGCAACCAGCTGGAAGGACAGGGCCAGTAGATGCACAGAAATAGAGCCACTTGCATGCTCCCCTCCAAACCACCCACTTGTGCTGGAAATGTATTGTCGTTCCTTCAGTGTCACTGGTTGAAAATCCTGGAACTCTGTCCTTAACACCATTAGCAGCAAACCGCAGTGATTAAAGAAGGCAGCTCATTACTGCCTTCTCAAGGGTAACCAGGCATGGGCAATAAATGCTGACACAGGCAGCGAAGCTGGCATCCCATGAATGAATAAAAATAATAAGGAACTTGGTGGGGAAAATGCATAAAGTCTGTGTTTACTTTTTCTGTCATTTGTTTGGCAGTGGATGGCAACAAACTAGTTCTTCAGGAAAAGAAGTACACTATTATCAAAGTCATGGTAGTCATCTTTTCATGAGATCCTCTCACTGGCTTTGAGATCTGCAATTATGCTTTCATTGTCCCCCTTTATCGCTGCTATTTCGTGTGTTCTTTGAGGCAATTCGTTCGGAATTGGATTTCTGATGCAGCCTGGAAAATTGGTTTGCCCCTTCATAGCGTATATGGAAAATAGTCAGCTGAATAATGCCTTTGAGAATTTGGTATATATTTTTTCAGTGCCCCGAAACATAGAACATAGAACAGTACAGCACAGAACAGGCCCTTCAGCCCACGATGTTGTGCCGACCATTGTTCCTCATGTAAGGTAAACCTAATGTACGAACTCTCAAATTTCTGTGATGATATGCATGTCCAGCAGTCTCTTAAATATCCCCAATGACCTCACTTCCACAACTGCTGCTGGTAACCCATTCCATGCTCTCACAACTCTCTGCGAAAAGAACCCGGCTCTGACATCCCCTCTACACTTTCTGCCAAACAGCTTAAAACGATGACTCCTCGTGTTAACAATTTCTGCCTTGGGAAAAAGTCTCTGGCTATCAACTCTATCTATGCCTCTCATTATCTTGTACACCTCAATTAGGTCCCCTCTCTAAAGGACAAAGTCAGTCCACATTTCAGCTGGTACTAGGTAAACAGAGAAAATATTAACTGAAGGCGTTATTATGGAAGTTAAGGGATGACATGAATATTGTGTATTATGCTATAATGTAATATTTGTGAAGAAACTATTGGAATGGCTTTGTTCTAGTCCTGGAATAATTAAGGCTGGAAATGAGTGATTCATTCCAATTTTTTCTTTAACGAACATATAATGATTGTTGATTATTTGCAAAGTTCATTACATTTTAATTAAAAGTATAAACCAAAAAGGTGATTAAACAATCGTAATTAATTTGAGTAAATTGGCTGAAATTTATCCCTAGTGCGTTTTGAATTGTGTAGAGTACTTAGAGCTGATTGATTTAACAAAGAGAAAATCATAATTGTTTTGGGAATTATGCAATTATGCTAGACTAACAATTGTGTTTAATTGGTGTATGCCCAGTTTTAATTAGTATGCATTGTTTCTTGTTGTCCTAATATCACAATAAAAAATTAGCAATAAATTTATATAGCTAACAAAATATAAGTAGTGAACTATAGATTTAAGAATATTATTCATGCAATGTGTGCTTTAAGTTCTCATTTTGTAATTGGAAATATGTAGAATATTTTAGAGGTAACTTTCACTTTGGGAAGCAGAGAAATTTGCTTGCTCATTTCACTTCAAAAAGGTGAGTGAAGGCGAAGTCTCCCATGTGGGATAAGCCATGAAGCCACACAGAGCAGTTCATTCTCAACTTGAAGGGTGACATTAGCTGATCTCAGTAGGAGTATCTATAAATTACACTTAGTCTCAGCATCCCTGAGGAAAGAAATCAACCAGATGATCTACACATTAGTTGGAGGTGCCGGTGTTGGACTGGGGTGTACAAAGTTAAAATCACACAACACCAGGTTATAGTCCAACAGGTTTAATTGGAAGCACACTAGCTGGTGTGCTTCCAATTAAACCTGTTGGACTATAACCTGGTGTTGTGTGATTTTTAACTTTGTACACATTAGTTGTTTATCTTGATAACTTTTACATTGGTTTGGTGCCTCACAAAACAAAAAGAACTCTCCAATATACTTGCCAATTTTTTTTAAAAAACGGCTGGAACAACTATGTGATAAATGTGTTTTCTGTTTCCTTGCCATGTTGCTTTCCGAGAATCCATCAAAGCCATCTCAAATCCCCACTGTGGTGGAAGATGCACATGATTTGAAGGATCAAAAGGATTCTGCAGTATAGACAATATATCATAATTTATTTCTAAATAGATTACTCAACCCAGTGGTGAATTTGCAGGTGATTTCGGTTTCTGAGTTGTATTATTGGGAAATTGAAGTGGAATTCCAAAATTCATTTCAATTGGTATTCTATAAAGTTATGGCAAAAGAAACTTGCATCTATTTCAGCTGAACTGGGTTTGAACCCTGCCAACAGATGTGAAAGGGTAGTTGTGTAATGCATGATGCTATTTCAAAAACCTTGCTTTTATATGTTTAAATTCAATTTCCTTAAATGAAAATATGTAATGGTTGAAGCAATCTCATTGCAGGCTTCAGAATTAAATTAATTTAAAATTGCAGTTAAACCTAATGAGTGAATTGACAGGTTGGTTCCGTATTAGTCAGTTCCTCTTTGTATCAATGTCAGCAATATAGCCGGTAGGTATAGAATCCACCCATAATGTTAGAAGAAGACATTTCCTATTGTGCTTCCCTTGTTCTCATGTTCTACAGTACCATTAATTAGCTGAAAATCCCAGCAAGTCTGGGAGCATCTGTGAAGAGAAATCAAAGTTAACATTTTGGGTCCAGTGACCTGTCCTTAGAATCAGATGCAAAATATTAACTTTGATCTCTCTTCACAGATGCTGCCAGACTTTCTGAGCTTTTGCAGCAACTTCTGTTTTTGTTTCTGATTTATAGCATCTGCAGTTCTTTCAGTTTTTGCCATTAATTACTTGTTCACTTGACCAGGTGCCACACAAGAGGCTGCTGCATAAGATAAAGATGCATGGTGTTACGGATAAAGCATTAGTGTGGAGAGAGGATTGGTTGACTAACATCAACCAAAGAGTGGGGATAGATGAGTGCTATTCTGGTTGGCAATCAGTAACTAGTTTTGTGCCTCAGGGATCAGTGTTGGGACTGCACCTATTCACAACCTATATAGATGATCTGAAATTGGGGAGCGCATGTAGTGTGTCAAAGTTTGCAGATGACACTGAGCTGAGTGGCAGAGCAGAGTGTGCAAAGGACAATGAAACTTTGCAGAGGAACATGGATTCTCAAAGTGAGTGGGCAAAGATCTGGCAGATGGAATACAATGTTAATAAATGTGAAGTCATCCATTTTGATAGGAATAACAGTAAAAAGTATTATTACTTAAATGGTACAATGTTGCTGTATGCTGCTATGCAGAGGGGACTTGGGTGTCTAATAATATTTCAATTGTAATTGTGCAATTTTGCCAGGGAGCACAGAAGCCAAAAGTAACCTGGATGAGAGGTTCATAATTTTTTTTAAGGATTGTTTCTTAGAAGAGCTCCGAAACCAACCAGAGAGCAAGTTAAACTAGGTCTGGTATCAGGTAATTAAATAAGATTATGGGAAGCCATTGTGAATGGTGGATTCTTGCCTTCAGTTTGAGGAAGAGAATAATGGGTCCAAGACTTCTTTGAAAAATGAAATTGTATATGAGAAGTTATGAGAGCATGAAAGTAGAACTGCAGAGTGGTGTTGGCAAATTTTTTAATAAAAGTCAATAGCGATGCAACAGTAGGCTTTAAGGGGATATTTAAGCAAACATAGAACAGATATATTCTAATATAAGAAAACTTCCAAGAGGTTGACCCGCCACTGATGGTTAAATAGAAAGTTAAAGTTAGTGAAAAAGCATATAATAGTGCAAAGACAGGTGGCAGGTCAGAGATTATAAAAAGAATAACCTAAAACCAAGTAGAGAAAATTAGAACTACTGCACTTGACTTGCTATGCTGGGACCTCTGGCTGAAGGCTTTGTCCCTTGACTCAGCTAAGGACTATACCCCTTAGGGTTTTGGACATGGTCATTATGTCAATATACTTGCAGTGTATTTGTTAAGTATCATATTGATACTTGGTCTTGATGTTAAATTGATATAGTGTTGCAATATGTCCAGCTCCTTGACTGATCACTGATGGTAAGTTGCCTTCTTTGTGCCTGTGTAAAAAACAAGGCAAAACATAAATACCTTACAGGAGCCTTTAAGCTCTAGCTTAGAAGCAAAGTGCAAAAAGGAAAGACAGAGATATTGAATGAGCATAAAAAGAGCAAGCAAGAAACCCTGAAATGCATTCTGATTGAATCATAAGCTGGATGCTTATCCCTGTACACAAATTGTGCTGGCAACAGCATTATATTGAAAGGTGCTGGTGCACTCCAAAGTGCAGAACCATATTGGAAGTGGTTAGGAATATGTCATGAGGATTTGGAAGGCTACTCAGTGTCTGATGCCAACATCTGTGGACAGGGGTTGCAATGGTTGTTCCCGTGGAGCATGCACTGAAACTTTGGCGACTGCTATCCACGACGGAGGCTGATCCAAGACAGACACTGCAGATCAATGAGGTAAGATTAGACAATAATAATATGCTAAGGCATGCACAAGAATCCATAAATGCCTTTTGCCTCTCACTAGCAACATTCTCAGCCTACTGGTCAAAGCTTGGTTGAAGAATCAGACATCTTCCGCTCAAAGTCGAGACCCTTATTCTGCCAATCTCACCCTGTATTCCCAAACAACTTGCCAATGCCCACATAGGTCTATGCTACATAGTTTAGACTGGAGTGACAATGAAGGACTAGCATTATAGTTCCACCTCAGAATGGTGCTTGGCTTGGAGGGAAATTTGCAAGTAGTGGTATTCCCATGTATAAGCTGCCATACATATAGGTGGTAGAGATTTCAGGTTTAGAGGGTGCTGATGAAAGCGTCTTGGTGAGTTGGTGCAGTGCATCTTGTTGATAGTACACACTGCTGCACTGGGCTCATGAAGCGCTTATGCCCAAAATATCGACTCTCCTTCTCTTTGGATGCTACTTGATCTGCTATGCCTTTTAAGTGCTACATGTTTCGACTCTGACCTCCAGCATCTGCAGTCCTCACTTTCTCTCAGTCACAATGACAATTTGTGGTAAAGTATAGAGGAACTGAAGATGCCAGTCCCAGAAACACGACATCAGATGATGACTTGGGGCATCGGTTGTGGAAAACATAATAAACTAGTGGGATTATGGTCAGGAATTTGCGTTGAGTCCAGACAGGGGAGTCATTTATAGGCAGTACTGCTTCAGAGCACCAGAATCAAAATGACATCAGATATGTTTGAGTGGCACAGCGATTAGCACTACTGCCCCACAACGCCAGGGACCTGGGTTTGATTCCAGCTTTGAGTATCTGTCTGGCGTGGAGTTGGCACATTCTCCCATGTCTGTGGGTTTCCTCCAGATGCACCAGTTTACTCCCACAATCCAAAGATGTGCAGGTTAGTGAATTGGAAACGCTTAAAAAAAAGTACCCTGCAGGGTCCAGGTATGTGTAGATTAGGTGTGTTAGCCATGGTAAAAATCCCATGCAGGTTTTATGGGGATTGGACTGGGGTTGGTGCAGACTTGATGGGCAGAATAAACTCTTTCTGCACTGTTGTGATACTATGTTTTCACTGCTATTGAAGTATGTTATGTTATCTCTGAAACTGGTCCTCTTTGTGCCTAATCTTGGCCTGGAATCTGTCACGTTAATTGGAGGAAAGTATGGCAATGCATTTCTCACTGTACTTGATCAACTGGAAAAGACATCATTCACGGGACGTCTCTGGTTTGTTCCTATAAAACAGGATATGAAGGAAAGGGAATGGAGCTAAGGTTCAATTCAATTAAATCAATAAATAATGTTGCTTGTCCTAGAGTAGAACTATGGATATCCGGTCTATGATTATGGTGCCAGGGCAAGGAAGCCAGTTGAATTCACAGAAGCTTGGATAATAAGGATCAGTATGGTGAAATTCATCACAATGGGCTAACTGGCAATATCGGAGAGTTTATTGGAGTGTTGCTCTCAGTGAACCAAGTGAGTTTGCTCACACAGTTTTAAGTTGCTGGCATAATTATGAATGTTTCACATCTCCATTCTGTCACATTTGTGTTCTCCTATATTTACCATTGAGGGAAATAGTTGCCATTGTCAGCACTTCCAGGATTCATGTCATCACCGTCATAATTAAGGAGCAACTATGCATTAGGTCAATTGTTGCCAGCCACATAGAGTCCACCGGGTAGAAGGGAAATTATAGAGGAAAGCTTCTGATAACACATTCATGGCATGGATGATACTTCATTGCAAAAGCAGCAGATGGATGGAAACACCACCCCAATAATTTTCTCTCCAAGCCACAAACCCTTTCACTGTTTTTGAGTCAATATCATGAAATCACTGCAGGTGTTCGTGGAATGCAGTCCTTCAAGAAGGCAGCTCACCACTAACTTCTCAAGGACAATTTCGGCTGATTTAGCCAGCAACACCTACATCCCATAAATGAATTAAAATAAAATAAACACTGAAGAAGAATTCTTGAAATTGATTTTGAGAAAGCTTGACCAATTTGAAAGGTTAGTCTATGGGAACATTGCATTCAGGTAGAGAATGTCACACTATTGAAAAAAAAGCACTGACTGAAGATATATTTGGGGACTTTGGGGGAATTCAAACTGAACAAAGCGGACTGGTATAATTACTAATGAAGTTCAACATTTGCTGAAAGTGAATAAAATCGAAAATGGAAATAAAGTAAATGTTTTCATCACCATGAGGCCAAATGATTTTGAAATGATGTCTAACCAATGCTGTACAGAAGACCCCAAGTACTGTAAAATATAGTGAACGCAATGACCTGGACTAATATTATGGTCCAACAAAGAATGAGATTGCATTGAGAATTACAGTCCATGAAAGGAAGCAGTTATCAATGAGTCTGTTCATATTACATTCTTGGAATAAAGAAAATTTCTCAGCACTTTGGACAAGAAAACAATGCTGAAGATACATTTGTAAAAGGCCTAAAGATCAATAAAAACCTGACCAAGGTTTTGAGAAAAAACATTAAGCTAATGTCAAAGCAGACCTGTGATGAGGTCACGGCCCAGGAAATAGCAGAAGGAAACTTGCATGTTGCAATGGAATTCTCTCCTTTTACAGCAGAAGAGGTTCATTTAAATTCAAAGTGAGCAACAACTAACCTCACAGCTCCAGAGTCTGAAAATTTAGATGCTCTCTATGCTATAGTAGCCACCAATAATTTAAATGCCCTAATTCTGTTGAAAGTCCCCAACTGTGGCGAAGTTGATTATATCTGGACAACACACAGGGGCAGAGGAAGCAGTCATGTTCCAGATTATGGTGAAGCTTCAAGTCATAGTAATACACTGGATTAAGCTGTTTCAGGAGGAAACCCTTAAAAATGCATTCGATAAAATGTACCAGCAGAAGTTCCTGTCATTGAATGGGAAGATCAATAGTTAAACTCTGTCACAGGATAAGAAGAACAGTGCTTGTAAGATGAAAATAATATGGCTGAAGATAAAATTCCAGTGCCAACAGCATAAGTGTAAGTTGGAGATTCACAACATTGTTACAGCCGCAGCAGTGTCTTTAATTTCGAAAGGAGAGTACAAGAATTTTCTAAATTCTATTCCCTTACACAAAACTGGTGTTAAAAAATTATTTATTTAAAGGATATGGTTATCATTGACAATTCCCTCATTTATTGTCCTTTGTTAATTCCCCACAAGAAGTTAATGATGTGATGCCTACTTGAAATGCTTCTGTCCATGTGGCATTGGTACATCCAGTGTGGCATTAGGAAGGGATTTCCAGGATTTTGACAGTGTTCCAGTAAGGTCAGGTTAGTGTTAAGGTGAAAAATGATACATTCTACTGCTTACAATTGGTAGTTATGGAATGGAACAAAATCTCCATTTTGAGAAGGAATTAGCTGAATAAGACACGGTTATACTCGGCTGAGTTATTTTTTTTAAGATTAGATTCCCTACAGTGTGGAAACAGGCCCTTCAGCTCAACAAGTCCACACTGACCCTCCGAAGAGTAACCCACCCAGACCCATTTCCCTCCGACTAATGCACCTACCACTATGGGCAATCTAGCATGGCCAATTCACCTGACCTTCACATCTTTGGACTGTGGGAGGAAACTGGACCAAACCCACGCAGACACGGAGAGAATGTGCAAACTCAACCGAGGCTGGAATTGAACCTGGGACCCTGGTGCTGTGAGACAGCAGTACTAACCACTGAGCCACAGTGCCATCCTGAGTAAGGATCCATAAGAGTATGTCTGATATAAGAAAACGGTAAGAGAACATAATCTGGTCTTTGAGCAAGGAGAACCAAATGATAAAGTTAAACATCACAGGGCAAAAGGTCAAGTTAAATGACAATATATAGACAACATTTTTTAAGGTCAGATCAGTGTATTACGCATAGTTAGAAGAATATATAAGGAGCTGAATAGGTTAGAAAGAACAAGGGCAATTAAGAATATAATAGTTCAAAAGCAGACTGAGAATTTTGGACTAATGACGATTATAAGTAAAAATGAAATACAGTGACTGTGAATGATATTTGCTGACTGCCTATTGGTGAAGACTGGTTTATCAATTTGGCCAACAGAAAGATGTTTAATAACATGGGCTGATCAAATACATACATGCAATTAAGATGAACTGAATATGGAACTACTTACCATTCAGAGGCACATTTTTATACCATTGGGGTGTCTCCTGCTTTTACAATTTTCTAGAATTCATGACTCAGATATTAAGAAGGATAATAGGAGTATGTTGCTTTTTTGATGGCATTTTGATCAACAGTGAAACTGAGAAAAAGCATTTTATAAGTTGAAATGAAGTTCTAAGTAAGTTCAAAAGTATTGCATCAAAATGAAAAAGCACAATTATTACTTCATAGTGTCAAATGTAACATAGCTGAGTCAAATAATGAAGGTGAGTGAAGTTGGTGAATCCAAATCCAGAGATAGTTGAAGACATTTGAAAACAAAGAGACCAGACATTAAAGACTTGGAAAATGCACACCAATCCCTATAAATGTTCTACGTTTACCCCTGACTGATACATTTCCTCCATCATATCCAATTGTTCAAAGATGAAATGGATTCAGTGTGGTCTAAGGACATTTTGTTATATTCGACTCGGTTGGAGAAGAGGTGTAAATAAAGTTGGTCAACAATGGCTGTGTCACAACTGTGTAACTGTAGTGTATATCTTATAAAGAAAGCTAATCTGACTTTTTTTAAAATTGGCACAGCATCTTCCAAGATAGCTTTCAGAACACACTTGATTATACCTGTTAAATAACTTACAGCCAAAAAGAGAAACTGTTTTTACTTCAGCATCAAGCACAAAGGAAGATAGTTAGAAATCAATTAATTTTGCACAGCACAATGGGGACCTCCTAAATATGAGAATTCAAAGCTTCTGTGCAAACAGGTGACAGAAAGAACACCACAGGAATTATCATCATAATTGAGTTTGCTTTATTGTACAACAATTTATCAAAGTTAATGTAGCTGTCATGTATGTTTTGGTGATAAGACAGACTGTGAACCACCATTTTAAGAGACCTTCAAGAAGAACTCTGAGACAGACCATCAGAGGTGGAAAGTTCTCAGTCAAAAGGAGCACAAGAAGAAAGGGAACCCAGCTAATGGACTGCTGTACTGAACCAGGCTACTAAAGCCAATACTTGCAATGCCATAGAGACAAAATCAAGGAAACTTCACTCCCTCCTAGCATATGTTCTGCTCAACCCACCTGTAGGAGAAACTTCCATTCTTTCAACTGTATGAGCCATCACAGGCTCACCACCAACTTCTCAAGGGCAAGTCACGATGGGAAATAAATGCTGGCAGTCCAGTCATGTTCATGTCCCATGAGTGAATAAAAAAAAAAATCACTTTTTCAGAATGTAAAAGACCCTGCAGAAGTATTTGAAAAATCACAGGGAGTTCGCTCAGTGTTCTTGGCATCATTTTTCCTGTCTCAAACACAAAAAAACTGATCATTCGCTGTTTCTGCAATTATTCATAAATTTACCTGCAAAGCAACAGTGAATGTAATTTCAAAGTAATCAATTGATTGTAAATCAATTTAGGGTATATGAATAGGTGATACAGAAATGCAAGTCTTTTTAGTTAGCATTACTTGACCTTACTTCTTTTTGATGTTGTTGCTCCTAGTGCAGTCAACTTAAGGTGAAACAGAAGCACATTCTTAAAGAAAAAGCATATTCACTGACTTGTCATTTACCCAATACCCTTGACATTCAATTGCATTGACTCCCACAGCTACCTGGATTATACCGCCTCCCACCCTGCACCCCACAAAAATACTATCCCCTATTCCCAATTCCTCCCCCGCCGCCGCATCTGCTCCCAGGAGGACCAGTTCCACCACAGAACACACCAAATAGCCTCCTTCTTTAAAGACTGCAATTTCCCCTCCCACGTGATTCAAGGTGCCCTCCAACACATCTCATCCATGTCCCACACCTCCGCCCTCGAACCCCATCCCTCCAACCGCAACAAGGATAGAACCCCCCACTCCTCACCTTCTACCCACCAACCTCTGTATACATCACATCATCTGCTGACATTTCCGCCACCTATAAACGGACCCCACACCAGAGATATATTTCTCTCCCCACGCCTGTCCACTTTCCATAAAGACCGTTCCCTCCGCAACTATCTGGTCAGGTCCACATCACCTAACAGCTCACCCTCCCCTCCCAGCACCTTCCCCTACCACTGCAGAAATTGCAAAACCTGCACCCACACCTCCCCTCTCACCTCTGCCCAAGGTCCCAGAGGAGCCTTCCACATCCATCAAAGCTTCACCTGCACTTCCACACATGTCATTTACTGTATCCATTGCTCCCGATGCAATCTTCTTTATATGAGACAGGATGCCTTCTCACAGAGCACTTCAGAGAACATCTCCGGGACACCCGTACAAATCAACCCCACCGTACCATGTCTGAACATTTCAACTTACCCTCCCACTCTGCCGAGGACATGCAGGTCCAGGGCATCCTCCATCCACACTCCCTTACCACCTGATGCCTGAAGGAAGAATGCCTCATCTTCCACCTCGTAACTCTTCAACCCCTTGGCACCAATGTGGACTTCACCAGTTTCTTCATTTCCCCTCCCCTCAACTTACCCCAGTTCCAAACTTCCAGCTCAGCATCATCTTCATGACCTGTCCCACCGTCAATCTTCCTTCCCACTTATCCGCTCCACCCTCCTCTCCAACCTATCACCTTCACCCCATCTCCATCCACCTATTGCACTCTCAGCTACCTTCTCCCCAGCCCCACCCCCCTCCCATTTATCTCTCCACCGTCGAGGCTCTCAGCATCATTCCTGATGAAGGGCTTTTGCGCGACACATTGATTTTCCTGCTCCTCGGATGCTGCCTGACCTGCTGTGCCTCTCCTCAAAGGCTGTCCACCTTCAACAAGTCACAAATGTCAGGCAACGCTTCCCACTTATCTGGGAGTCAAATAATACTTAAGAAGCTTGACAGCATCCAGCATAAGATCAAATTGCTTGATTGTCACCCTATCTAACATCTTCAATACTTAGATTAAATTCCCTCTCGTGTGGAAACAGGCCATTTGGCCCAACAAGTCCACATTGACTCTCTGAAGAGTAACCCACCCAGACCCATTTCCCTACATTTACCCATGACAAATGCACCTAACACTATTGGCAATTTAGCATGGACAATTCACCTGACCTGTGCATCTTTGGATTGTGGGTGGAAACCAGAACACCTGGAGGAAATCTACACATACACGAGGAGAATGTGCAATCTCCACACAGGCAATCACCTGAGGCGAGAATTGATCCCAGGTCCCTGGCGTTGTGAGGCAGCAGTGCTAATTACTGGAGCCACTGTGCTGCTCTAAACCATGCCACCCTTCACCACTAATATATTGTGGCAGCAGTATGCACCATCTTCAAGATGCACTGTAATAAGTCACCAAGGACCTTTAGACAGCATCCTATAAACCTGCAACTTCTACTTCCTAGAAGGACAATGGCAGCAGATACATGGGAGTATCACTACTTCAAAGTTCCTAGGTACCAGATATGACTCGAACTATTGGAATGTTTTTCCCTGATTCCCATTATCTTTGTGTTCACACAAGACACACACCATTCTGACTTGAAATTAGTTCTCCATTCTGTCAAGATTTCTGTGACAAAATCCTCCCAGACAGGAATCTGGTTGTACTAAAACAACATGAATTACAGCAGTTCAGGAAGACAGCTCATGAGCACCTTCTAAAAGGCAATTGGGTATGAGCAATAAATGCTGGCCCAGCCTTTGACATGCATATTCCACTAATGTATTTATACATAAAGTTGATATTGATGTTTTCCTTAAAGTACACCGATTACAACCACATAAAAGATTGCTGGGTCACGCAGTGGAAATAGATTCAACTGATGAATTATACAACTGCCTATTCAAGATTCAGCTTAATGCAAAAGGGAAATAATTTGGTTAGGTTGCTGATGTGAATCCTTGTTGGACGCCCATATAAACAGGAAGGAGGCGGTGGCATTAATTCAGAAACTCAGCTAATGTTCTTGAGACCCAGGTTTGAATTCCACCAGAGCAATGGTCGAGTTTGAATTCCATTAAAATATCTGGAATTAAGAATCAACTGATGACCATGAAACCATTATTGATTGTCAGAAAAACCCATCTTAGTTGAAGACAAAAAAAACTGAAGATGCTGGAATCCAAATTAGACAAGAAGGAAGAACACAGTAAGCCAGGCAGCATCAGGAGGTGGAGAAGTCAATCTTTCGGTATGTAACCTGTCAAAAGCTACTCCTTTTTTCCTAAAAGCTGTTTCTTTTCTCAAGGATACTATGTCTTTGGGTATTTTCAGAGTGGTCGTAAACAGCTCCCGGTTCTGATTAGACTGGTTTGGTACGGAGATTAAAGGGTATTGAGAGGCCTTTTTGTTTGTATGTAAACAGATGAGACTTCAGGCCAAACTGGTCACGTTTTAGAAGTGACCTGTATAATGAAAGGGGAGCAGTCAGCTCTCTAGCTGAGCAATTCAGTTCGACAGCGAGTTGTGTGGAAACACACTTTCTCTCTCTCCTTCTGCCCTTCTAACTTCAACCTGTAAGCATTTGTTCCATTGTTACTGTTTTTAAAAGGTGGTTTGCTTATTTAGACTGTTGTGTATATTCGGAGCAGCATAATTAAGTCTAGTTTGGATAGGCTGAGTTCTGTAGGGGTTCTTTATTCTGTTTTTTCTGTTTCATTGTGTAATTTTGTGAATAGATTTTTGTTTGTTTTCAAAGCTGGTAGTCAACCTAGCTAACTTACTCTGGGTAATTTTCACAGTACACTTACTGAAACAAATTGCAAAGTTATGGGCTGGGCTGCCTGCTTAAGAATGCTTTCAGGGGTCTGGCCTAGTTCAGATTTGCGGCTCTTTGCAGGGTATTAAACAGCGAGTGGTAGGTGCTAGTATCTTCATTTCGGGTATTTGTTTGGTTGGGTAGACAAAACTTGGGATAGTAATGGCTCTTTCAGTCGCCAAACATATTCTGAAAGTGGATGCGGTAACTATGGAAGTTTTGCAAAAGGTGAATAAGACCAAGCTGCAGGAATGAGCAGAGAAGCTGGGATTGGACCTGCCTGCTTCTGCGAGGAAAGGAGAGATAATTACAGCAGTAGTTCAGCATTTAAACTTGCTGGAGAAACAACCAGAATCCATAGAGATGGCAAGAATTTGATTGCAAATGAAGCAGCTGGAGTTAGAGGCAAGAGATAAGGAAAGGATGGCAGTGGTTAGCACTGCTGCCTCACAGCACCTGGGACCTGGTTCGATTCCTGCTTCGGGTGACTGTATGTGTGGAATTTGCACATTCTCCCCGTGTCTGCGTGGGTTTCCTCCGGGTGTTCCGGTTTCCTCCCACAATCCAAAGATGTGCGAATCAGGTGAATTGTCCATGCTAAATTGCCCATTGTGTTAGGTGCATTAGTCAGGGGTAAATATAGGGTAGGGGAGTGGCTCTTGGTGGGTTACTCTTTGGAGGGTCGGTATGGACTTGTTGGGCCGAAAGGCCTGTTTCCATACTGTAGGGAATCTAATCTAATCTAATCTAAAATGAAACAGTTTGAGTATGATTAAAAGCAGAAGAGAGGGAAAAAGAGAGAGCATCAGAAGAGAAAGAAAAACTGAGACTTAAAAAGGAAAGTCAGCTTAAAAGAATGGAGATAAAAGTTGAAGGAAGGCCCCAAAGTTAAGGAAAATTATTGCATGAATGGTAAATGTTTTTGCTGGAGAAGAGAATGTTTAAGGGTGATCATATTGAAATATTCCAAAGCTTAAAGCATATATGCAAAATAAGTATATATTTACATGTTCACCCCACTGTTTCCATTGGCTTCTAATTTTGTATCTAGTGCTACTTAAGTGGTGTGCTCAAGCTCCTGACAACAAATTATGCACTACATACTCAGACCATACAACCTGTTTTCTAGCATATAGCACTGCACCAAAAAATCTTGAATACTGATGCAAGATGAAGGTGTCGTGACTACTGCCAGGAGACTGGGCATCAACCTGCATGGTTCCTTGCCTATCAACTTACTTTAGCTGCACACAGGGAATGGAATCCCTTCACAGTTCTGTATATGCTTTGACGTAATTGCAGTCAATTATTCCTTGCACTTGGACAAGGGAAAGGAGGTGAAGTTATTTCCCCTGACAAAGAGAGTCTCAGTAAAACCCCTGATGCAGCAACTTGCTGCAAATAGAGTGAAGATGTTGATGCTGCCTGTGACAGCTGGGAATGACAGTAATGCATAGAAACTCTGGCCACAATGACCTTGTCAATGAAATGTAAATACGAACATTTACAAAAATCCATAGGTTCTTATTGCAATTTCCTGATTCCTTCAAGTATCAAATATCAATACTTCTGATGTTCAAAGCCAGAAACTCCCCTACAAAAGTTCCAAAAAATTCTTATCTTTGCCAAAAACTGAGGCACTTCCCAGACTATTTCTACAAGGCTTGAAGTCTAAAAACACAGGTACTGTTCATGAGTACAGTGGCAAAACTTCCATTAGAGTGGAAACACTATTGGTATCTATGTATCTCAGGCAGAGTCCAGGGACAAATTTGGATGAATTTTCTGAGCCCCTGAACGTTATGGGTAATGGTGAGTCAATTGGGGAAATAAGACTTCAAGAGAAAAATGAGATTCTCAATGCTGAGATGAACAGGTCGGATTTTCCACTCAAGGTTTGAATGTCAAGATAAGAAACCCGCTCATGAGTAGCAAAAGGACCATTTACATTCATTAACATCTCATTGTTATCTATTCTCACCTCACTTATGTGCAGTTTGTTATTCACCCATGCAGTGGAGAGTAACAAGATGGCTACAATTCCTGCCATGATAGTCAAAGCAGTTAACTTGCAGTTCCAGCTCACTGCTTGCTCTTCCAAACCTCCAACTTAGTCAGCAGTCCCCAAGCTCCATGGACAAGAATCACCCACATGCACTAATCACATAGATTGAGAATGGACACATACCAAGCTCACCACATCATCATGGCACATCTCTGATGTATTTAGATTACAGCTACCCAATGCCTCATCTCGTCAAAACCCCCAAAGACTGAACAGCCTGCGCATGAGAAGTTTACAGTGCTGAGTGATGTGATCATTCTTTGACTGTAAATTTGCTGTTGCTGGAAAGCCAAACAGCCTCTGTTTGTTCCCAGCAGCAAATAATATGTTTTTTAGTTTAGGTTTTTCTTCACTCTTTCTGTTGTTCAATAAAAGCTAACATTTTTAACTGTTTGAAGGCTTTCCATTATGCAATGCTTCCGCAATGAACAATGACAAGACATTTGGACATTAGGAAAGAGTAGCACAACTTTGGTCAGGATTCTAACACGATGTTTGTATCTGTTGTTGCAATGGCAGTCAATTAGACAAATAATGATAAAAAATAGCGATATGTGTATGAATATGAGTGTTTTTTATTTGCTCATGAGACTTGGGCATCACTGGGTCGCCAGCATTTATTGTCCATATCTAATTGCTCTTAAGAAGATAGTAGTGAGTCAGCGGATGGGACATCAGATTGATATGTGTCCTGTTGTATATTACACACATGGATTCAGTGTAATCAGCTGCCGTAACTATAACAAATATATCAACAAAGAGGGCAATGAATTATGATTTTGCATATCACATTTAGACACATTTAATTTTTTTTAAGTATTCCAATTTGAAAATAACCACAGCGAAGTTTTAGCCTCAAACAAAATAAAGTTTAGCTTATTTCATAACCACTGTTGAATGTTACTAACTAAAATGGGATACAATTATTAGCTAAAAAGCAGATGCAAAGATTAAAAGTATGTACAGGTAAGATCGGTCTATTATCATTACAGGTTTGTTGCTTATTTTTAAGATTCTTTTTCCAAGTTGAAAGGATTGAAATCTTAAAATCAGAATTCAACGTAGCTTCTGCATTTGAAAGAATGGAGGATTCTCCTACATGTGGATTAAGCAGAACAAGTGCTGGGAGGGAGTGAAGGTTCTTTTATTTTGTCTGTGTGGCATTGCAAGTATTGGCATTAGTAGCCTGGTTCAGCACAGCATTCGTCATGGAGAAAGTGAGGACTGCAGATGCTGGAGATCAGAGTTTAAAAATGTGGTGTTGGAAAAGCACAGCAGGTCAGGCATCATCTGAGAAGCAGGAGTCGACATTTCGGGCATAAGCTCTTCATCGGTAGTCCTTTAGCTGGGTTCCCTTTCTTCTTGTGCTCTGTTTGACTGAGAACTCTACATCTCTCATGGTCTCTCTGAGTTCTTCTTGAAGTTCTCTTAAAATGATGGTTCACAGTCTGTCTTATGACCAAAATTAGAATGGCTGCTCCATTAACTTTGAAAAATTGTTGTTCCAAAACAAAAATCAGTTATGATGGCATCCTTCCTATCTCCTGTTTGCTCAGAAGCTTTGAATTCTCATATTTAGGAGGTCCCCATTTTGTTGTGCAAAGTTAATCGATTTCCATCTTTCTCCCTTTGTGATTAATGCTGAAGTAAATCACCAGATTCTCTTTCTGGCTGTAAGTTATTTAACAGGTATAATCAAGTGAGTTCTGAAAGCTATCATGGAAGATGTTGTGTCCATTTATAAAATGTCAGATTATCTTTCTTTCTAAAATATGTATTAGAGTTTCCCAGTTGTGACACAGCCATTATTGATCAGCTTTATTTACACCTCTGCCTCAACAGAGAAGCCAGTATAACAAAATGCCCACAGATCACACTGAATCTGTTCCATATTTGAGCAAATGGTATAGTAGAGCAAATGTTTTAGTCAGGGATGAACTTAGAACATTCATGGGGTTTGTTATGTATTACTCAAAGTCTTAATGCCTGTTCTCTTTGCTTTTGAAACCCTTCAACTATCTCTTGATTTGGATTCACCAATTTCACTCACCTTCATCAACTGTTTGGTGACTCAGCTACTGTGACTCACTTCACACTATGAAGTAATAATTATGCTTTTAATCCTGAATCTATACTCTTGATTTTAGTCTAGAACTTCTTTCATCTTACAAATTGTTTTTCCTCAGTCTCACTGTCAAAATGTCATCTAAAAAGCAATCTACTCTTAATAAAACAATCGTCACTAGTAGGCAGACAGTAAGTATCGTTCTCATTCAGGAGAAAGTAAGGACTGCAGATGCTGGAGATTAGAGTCGAGAGTGTGGTGCTGGAAAAGCACAGCAGGTCAGGCAGCATCCGAGGAGCAGGAGAATTGACATTTCCCGATTAAGGGCTTATGCCCAAAACTTCAATTTTCCTGCTCCTCGGATGCTGCCTGACCTATTGTGCTTTTCAGGCACCACACTCATCATTCTCATTCACTTTGTTTCACTTTTGCTTATTATTTTCATAAATTCAAACAGCCTGGTCTGCCTTTAAACTATTACACTCTTAATTGCCCTCTTCTTTCTAACGTAATAAGCTCTTTACTTAATCTTATAACTGCATAGTACTTAACCTTACAAAATTTTGTCTCTATGTTGTCATTTATCTCGACTTTGGCCTTGTGATGCTTAATTTTATCATATGGTTCTCTTTCACAAAGAACACATTATGTTCTCATAGCACTTTGTAAGTGCCAGACGTACTGTTACTCATTTCTACTCAAAATAAATCAGTCGAATTTAACCATATCTCCTTATGCCACTTCCTTCCCAGCTTGAAGACTTTGTTTCATTCCATGACTACCAGCTGCAAGTAGTCATTTTTCACCTCAACACTAACTTGACCTAGCATTGGAATAATGTCAAAATCCTGGAACTCCCTTCCTAATGGCACTCTGGATAGCCGCATTTAAAGAAGGCAGCTGATCAGTACCTTCCTGCGGCAAAATAAAAATGGGCAATAAATGAATTGTGCATGCTTTATTGTCTTGTATTCAAATGAGTACTGTGAAAAGTTTATAAGTCGCCACTTACAACACCATCTTGGTAAAAATGTACCTAGTTGCAATCCTTAGTTATAGAATATAAAAATGAATTTAAAAATTTACATTACAGCTATACACAGTATGACCATAGGTCATAAAAAACAAAAGCAAAGTTAAGAAGACTAATATCACAATCTGTCTCCAAAGGCTCTCCACAGCAGACCAACACAAGGGGCCTCCGTGTGATCTGACTACTGGTTCCTGCTACACTCCGCATTGGGCCACTATCCCCACTCCCACACCAAGCCACTAGGCTCCTGTCTGCACTGGTTGCTGGCGCCTCTACTCCGGCTGCTGGTGTCTCCGCCAAAAGCCGGCACTGCTTCAGAGGCTGGGGCCAGGTGTCCGGGACCGAGTGAAGGGTGGAGAGATGGAGAAAAAAGAGAAAAAATAACGAGCAAAGAGGAGGAACTCCAGCTGGGGCATCCTACTCAGCTGCCGTCTTACCTACAGGCAGTTATGAAATGCTGGACTTGTCAGTGCTAACCATATCCTTGAAAGAAATGACTTTATTAAAAACAAATAAGTTTCCCACTGGTTTTGGGAAAGGGAATATAGTTTAGAAAATTCTTGTAATTTCTTGTAGAATAGAGATAACAGACACTGCTGCAGCTGTATCAATAATGGAAATAAGTTGTGAATTTCCAACATACACTTATGCTGTGGGCACTAAAATTTTATCTTCAGCCTTATTATTGTGATTTTACAAGCACTGTTTTTCTTCCTTCAATGACATGAACTTCTGCTTACGCATTTTATCAAATGCATTTTTAAGGATTTCCATCCTCCTGAAACAGCTTAATCTGGTGCATGACTGTGACCAAGAGCTTCACCATAATCGGAAACATGACTGTTTCATTTTCACCTGCATGTTGCCCAGATATGACTTCCTCACAGTTGGAGACTTTCACCACGATTGGGGCATTTATATTATTGGTGGCTACCATAGCATAGATAGCACCTAAATTTCTGACTCTAGCTGTAAAGTTAGTTGCTATTCGCAACTTCCTGTAAGTGAACTTCCTCTGCTAGTAAAGGAAAATAATTCATTTGCAACATACAGCATTTTCTTTCTGCCATTTCTATGGCTGTGGCCTCAACCCAGGCCTGCTTTTTCTCAAAACCTTGGTCAGGCTTTCATTGTTCTTTCAGCCTTCTACAAATGTATCTCCAGCATTGTTCTCTAAAGCTGTTTCTTATCTATAGAGCTGAAAAATGTTCGTTATTCTAAGAATGTAATATGAATAGACTAATTGATAACTGCTTCCTTTCATGGAACGCAACTCTCAATGCAATCTAATTCTTTGTCAGGCCGTAATATGAGTCCAGAAGGTCATTGCTGACACATGGTACTTGGGATCTTCTGAACAATATTGGTTAGATATCATCTCAAAATCATTTGGCTTCTTTGCAATAATGAAAACATTTACTTTATTCTCATATTTGATTTTATTCACTTGGAGCAAGCGTTGAACTTCCTTAGTAATTATACCAATCCTCTTTGTTCAGGTTGAATTCCCCAACATTCCCAAAAATATCTTCAGTGTTATTTTTTTCAATAATGCAATGTGCTAACTGTATCTGAATGCAATTTTCACACAGGTTTATCCTTCAAATTGCTCAAACTTTCTTAAAATTAACTTCAAGAATTCTTCAGTGTATTTTATTTTAGTTCATTTATGGGATGTGGGTATTGCTGGCTAAATCAGTAGATATTACTTTTGAGAAGATGGTAGTAAACTGTCTTCTTAAAGGACATCTGATGATGCAGTGGCTTTAAGAGTTTATTTTATCCTGTTTCTTTTTAAAGATAGGTTGTAAGGCAGAAGTGCCGAGCAGTCTACCAAAATCACTAGCGTAAACTGCTTATGAGGCCTTGGGTTTCTTTTAAGTTGGAACAATGGAGGCATGCCAAACAGCCCAAGTAGCACGAGATACACAGATCTAAGCAATGCCAATTGTTCAAATCTGAACTCTGCAATCCAGCCACAGCCGGTTATCATTCGTGAGGGACAATTAAACATCACATTGGAGGGGAAGGCTGCACAAATACCTCCATCTGCTATGATCAGGGAGCCTAGCACATCAGTCAGAATGACAAGGCTAACACTTCTTTAAGTATCCTTACATAGAACTGCCAAGTGGACAATCCATCTTAGCCTCCTCCTGAGGTTCCCAGCAATGCAAACAGCAGCCTTCAACTAATTTGAATTGCTCCAGATACTGTCAAGAAATCATCTAAGTCACTGGATGCCACAAAACAAATGGACTTTGTTAACATTCAAGCAACAGTACTTAATAGAATAGAATACAATACAATAGTCTTTATTGTCACGTATACTCCAGTACAGGAGTACAGTGAAAGATTTTTACAATGGCTGCCCTTAATGGCACTATCTAGTGCAAGTACCTAGGTACAAATCTTGGATACCAAAGAGGAATAAAAGGAAAAATAGTCGCATTACTTACAATGTCTGGAAAGTAAGTTAGAAATAAGACAGTTATAACATAGTTAAAAGATTGACATTACAGTTCGGTAAAGAATTTCAAATAGCAGCAGCTCAAAACGTGGTCTGACCGCCGGTCCAACAACTGTCCAGCTCCACTCCAAGCCTCCAGTCCACTCCGCACCAGCACTCAGCAGTAAGTTGCGCTGCTCGGGGACTCGCTTGCTCCTGGGTTATTCCGGGACTCAGATTTCCCGTCACACTACTCCAGGACTCCTTCCCCTTGCAATGCTCTGGGACGCAGTTGTGCTCCAGAACTAGCCCCACACCTGGCCAACCTGTTTCAGTATAGTTGCAATATTAGCATCTTCTTGGCAATGTGGAAAATTGCCCAGTTGTTTCCTGTCCATAAAAAGCAGAATATATTCGACCTGTTCAATCACTGCCCCCCACAGTCTATTCTGTATTATAAGTAAAATGATGAAAGGTGTCATTGGCGTGCTATCAATTGATACTTACTCAAAAATAACCAACTCGGTGACACTCTGGTTTGTGTTCCACCAGGCTCACTCAGCTCATGGCTTCATTACAGCCTTGGTCCAATCATGACAGAAAAGCTGAACTAAAGGTGAGTAGTGAGGAGGATGGCCATTGGCATCAGCCTTGACCAAGTGTAAAATCAAGGAACCATAACAAAATGGTCAGTGGGAATTGGAAGGAAGCACTCCATTGCTTGAAGTCATGCTAGCACAAAAGAAGATGGTTGTCATCGTTACAGGGACAGGTCAATCATCTCAACCCCAGGACATCATTGCTGGAGCTCCTCAGCACAGTGTCCTGGGCCCAACATATCTTCAGATTCTTCACCAATGATCTTCCTTGCATCAGAGCTGTCAGAAGGTTAGAGATGTAAATGTTCACGATGATTGCACAACGTTTAGTGCCATGCAAAAGTGTTCTTCCAAATGCAGCATGATCTGACAGAATTTGGGCTTAGGCTGAGAAGAAGTAGGTAGCACTTGCGCCTTACAGTACCATGTAATGATCATCTCAAACAAGAGAGAATCCTTTACATTCACGAGAGTTTCAATAGCTGATTTTCAATAGTTTAGAGATTATCAGTAACCAGAAACTGAACTGGCCATATAAATATTTTGGGTACAAGAACCATTCAGAGGCTGGGACTTCTGCAACATGCAACTCATCTGCTGACAGCCCGAAACCGGTCTATCATCTACAAGGCATAAGTCAGGAATGTGATGGTGTAGTTTCCACTTGCTTAGATGAGTACACTCCCAATAATATTCAATAAGCTAAGCTCCACACAGGGCAAAGCAGCAAGCTCAATTGGTACTCCATCCTAAACTTTAAATATTCACTGTCTTCACCACTGACACACAATGGCACATGCTTATTACCAAGAGGCATTCCATCAACTCAACAAGGCTCCTTAGATAGGATCTTCCAGATCCCTCACTGCTAGCACGTAAAAGGACAAGGGCAGCAGGTACAAGGACATACTTCTCCAAATCACAAGCTTTCTGGGTTTGGAACGTTATTGCCATTCCTTTACTGTTGCTGGAAAATCCTGAAACACCCTCCCTAACAGTACTGTAAGTGGTTAGCAGTTCAAGTATGTAGCTCATCTCTACCTTTCTAAGGGCAATAAAGGATAGGCCTATCCAGCAATGTCCCAATCCTGTCAATGAAACAAAAACTTTGCAGGGTTGTCAGGACTTGCCATTGTTGTTTTTGCTGTTGGTGGACAGTCAGTTTCATCCCCTTCTTTGACTATGTAGCAATTTCTTACAACTGAGTGGCTTGCTAGGTTTGATGTTTGTCATGTCTTATCCAAACTGATAATAGATTCCAAATTTCAGTTCAGTATTCCCAGTGTGTGCCAAAATTTCAATCTAATGCAAATGCGATCAATGGAATATTCCAGTCGAGTCTCTGCCTGCAGCAATTTACTGTACCAGCCATAGAAATACTGTGATGTGATGTGATCTTGCACATGTGTATATTGTATTCCAACTAACTGTGGGGTTAGCCACAAAAACAGCTTATTTTCAGAACTTTGAACTTCATTGAAAACTTAGCATAATGATTCTGCTGAGTTAAGATGGACAATTTACGATACGATTTTTAAAATTAATATTAGCAGCAACCATTATGTTCCAAGTATATTGTGAAAGGAGGCATCTTTTGCATGAATTTCTGGTGTTATATAATAACACCAGATTCTGCCTTTTGCAAAGAAGGATATACAAATATAGTTTGGAATTTCTTTACATTGTTGAAATAAATATGTTGTACACGTGGCAGTTTTTAGCAAGCAACTCGTGTCTTATTTCCTCTGCTTCTATTATGAAAATCTATTGAACTCAAATTGCATCCCTGTTTTTGACCACTTATACCAAATACAAAACAAAAACATATATTGTTAATTTCCATAGTTCTAGTTCCCTTCAACATTGCAACTGCAGATACCTGATCCCTCTAAGATGTTGATGCATGGTTGATGACACACTTTAATCAATGGCGATGAAAAAGAATGTAACTGTCCAGTGTTCCTTCTTCACAAATATGCCAAATCAAAGGACCTCCAGGCATCCAAAATACCAGCAGACTCATTGCAGTACCTCCAAAATCCAAGACTCTCTCTCCACCTGCTGCCAGTTCATTGAAACTTTTCTCTTGTCTTCCCAAGTCCACTTGTCCTGATTGTAACTAAAGAACAGAACTGCCTCTAATGTAAAGCCAATTCCTGCTCCACAGTACCTCTACATATCAGCTACCAACTTGTAATTGATGTTTCTTGAATTCAAGATGTTAAAGACAATCAGAGATGTTAGAAAAATAAGCAAAATTATAATCTTAAATAGAGACCATTCATTTACAGTTATTGCAAAATGATGGACCTAATGGTGATGTTCAGTCCCCAAAGTATCAGCAAACATTTCAGAAGGAACTTTAATTAAAAAATTGAATAACTATGTCATATTCAAACATAGTAATCCAATTATCCTGGATTATTCCTAGATTTCACAAGCATATCTCTTGTTGTAAACTCACCTGTGGAATATCATAAGAGCTTAACTGGTAAGAAATTAAAATTGAACATTTCTTTGCAATATAACAGTTAATCAACGTCATCACCACATATCCTAACCCTAGCCCCTGCCTTTAGACACCCTTAATATTAATTTAAATAGAGTAAGGTAAACTGGTCACAAGTCATATCTGTAATGCAGACTTCCCATTAATTACAGACTGTAATTCTGTCTTCAAGTCTTCAGTGTTCGTCTTTAATCTCTCTCAGCCTCATTGCTTCTTCGGCTCACTGGAACAAATTTCAACATAAAAGCTATTCTTGTCACTTATAATTTATCATAAATTTATATTTCCAAATTAATTTCAAATTAAAATCAATGTATACATCGTGAAAATCCATTTCTTCATGGTTGTTGCTCTCCACAATGGTTGCCTCCTGCATTATATACAAAAATTGCATAAATCATTTTGAATCTCATGACCTTTTTAATGGTGCTGATTGGCCCTCCAATATTTGTGACTTTTTAAACTATCTGGGTAAATAATGTGGACCCAGTCTGCTCTGAAAAAGGTGTTACCCCCATCAAGACATATCACCTTTAAAAAAGAGAAATTTGAGCATCCAGTTGTGAGCTGAAAGGATAACATGATAATATTTCACGCTTAAAAGTATTTACAATAATAAAGTCCTAATGTTCTAAAACAAAACAACAGCAGGCGCTGAAGATCTGGAACAAAAACAATAAGTGCTAGAGCAACTCAGCAGGTCTGGCAACATTGGTGGAGAGCAAAGCAGATTTAATGTTTCAAGTCTAACATCACAATTCACCAGAACCCCAATAAACTAGGAACACTGTTGCCTAAACATTTTTTTTGTAACAATACATTATTTGGTCTGCAAATTGAGCTTTAACCCAACCAAAAGAAAAACCCACTATCAGGTACTTTAAGTAAATATTCAATTCTCCCAAAAACAGTCCAAAGTTATTCTTAACCTCCAAGGGTGTACGTGCAAACTTCTTCTTTCCCAACATGGAAACTTTTAACTACAGAACAGGCTTTCACAGTGCATGTTTTCCTGGAGCTTGCCTCTAACTAAATTGAGGCAAATCTTTCATGCTTGTTTTAGCTCCTCATAAATTTGTTTATTCCTAATTGACCATGGGTTCCCACCCACTTAGCTATGCAGTGAACCTTAGAGACTTTCAGATCGTAGCTGCTGTCCTTTGCCAGACTCAGGCAGACTAACTATGTTCATGGATTTTTAAGGGTATCTTATAAGGCTGAACTCTACGGTAAGATGAATCACATGCACCTTCTATATAGGTAGATAGCTTTGAATGCAGAACTCTTTTATTTCGGAATTAAATTGACAGCTTAAAACACAACTATTTACAACCAGACAGTCTTGACACTTCCAAGGATTCTGTAGACTCAGATGATGCATTTTAGCATAGAGGTTGCTGCCATTATCTCCAAGCATAAAAATCTTACACTCCCCTCTGCTTTGTAGTTCTCTATATGCTAACCCGTGAAACAAATACATGAAGATGTTCAATCACATCCTCCCTATAATGTGGTGACCAGAACTGAACACAGTACTCCAGATGTGGCCTAAACAGCATGTTGTACAATTCCACAATAACTACCTTGTATTCTACGCCCTGGCTCATAAAGGCAAGTAACCCACAAGACCATAAGTTATGTTTTCGGCATTTGGCCCATCCAATCTGCTATGCCATTCGATCATGCTGACACATTTTTCAACCCCATTCTCCCCATAATGCGTGATCATTTTACTAATCAAGAACCAATCTATCAATGTCTTAAATACATTCAATAACTCTGCCTTTACGGTCATATGTGACAATGAGTTCCAGAGATTCACCACACTCTGATTGAAGAAATACCACCTCATCTCAGTTCTAAAGAGTCACCCTTCAACCTGAGGCTGTGTCCCCGGGTTCTAGTCTCTCCTACTAATGGAAATATCTTCTTGAGGTCCATTCTATCCAGGCCTGTAAGTAGGCTTCAATCAGATCCTCCCCTCGTTCTTCTAAACTCCATCAAGTACAGACCCAGAGTCTTCAAAGGCTCCTCATATTATAAGCCGTCCACCCCGAGGATCATCCTTGTAAACCTCCTCTGGAGACCCTCCCACTATTTCATGCACACACACACTGACACACACACACACCTCTTCAAATGAATACCAACATTGCATTTGCACTGCAAACTGAAGCTGTGTGTTGACCTTATGAGAGTCCTGAACTAGAACCCTCAAGTTTCTTTGAACTTGCGATTTCTGAAGCCTTTCCCCATTTACAAAATAGTCTATTCCTCTATTCTTCCTGCTAAAATGTATAATGTCACACTTTGCTACATTGTATTCCATCTGCCATTTCTTTGCCCATTCACCTTACTTTTCCAAGTCCTTCTCCCTCTTCCCACTTCCTCAACACTACCTGTCCCTTCACCTATCTTTTTCTCATCTGAAAGTGTAGCAATAATGCCCTCAGTTCCTTCATTCATATCATTAATATAAGACTTCCATTTTTTGTGCCCACACTATCTTTTCAACTCACCATGTGCCCGGATAACCACTGTCGATCCAGAGCTGCCCTGCATGGTTCCTAACATTTGCCCAGACATGGTAGACAAGGAAAATTGGTGCCGTCTTTACAGGCAAGGACCTGAAAGTCCTATTGGATGGGATGGTATAGACATAGGACTTCCTGTTCCCATCGGACCAGCATTGGAGGCCGCAACATCAGATCATACCAGTCTCGTCTAAGGTTTCTACCAGGATTAGTACAATCTCAACCATCTGAAAGAATTCCCAGCACATTGGAAAAAAGATCACTGTCTTTCTCCACTCTGCCAGTTGAAGTGTGACCATCGTATCTCTGAAACCTCATATACTCTATCTCTGCCATTTAGCCCCCTCTCACTAAGGCTCATTCTTTACCACTGTCACTATTGTCAACAACTTTTTCCCTCACTAGCTCTCACCCAACCCCAACAGCACTAACTTGCATGCCCTTCTTGCTGCCCACTTATTCACTCGGGAAACCTCCTCACCTGCACAAAAAGTAATGACCATGCCAATGGGTCTCATCTCCTTTTATAGTAGCCTCTCACCATTTTAAGGGGGAAACAGCCCACAGTAGGACAGAAAGATTCAGTGAGGTGGTGGACTGCCCAACATTCAGCTCCTCACTCCTTAGGTGGAGAGTATCCCTACTCTGACCATGTTCATTCCTGGACTGGTATTGGAGGTTGCCTTTGAAATACTATATCAGGACTCCTTGAAGAAAGGCTGCCCTCTTCGACTTGACTGAAAACTGTCAAGTTTCCCGGCTTTATTTCTGCGCTAAAGGCAAGGCAAGACACAAATGATATGAGTTTTGTATCTCTGGCTGAGAGCGCAAAAGACATAAAGGCAAGGCAAGACAATGCAAGACAGGGGTTTTGTGAGTATCCAAGTAGGCTCAGTGTGAGTGAGTGTTACGAGAGCAAACGAAAAGCCCAGAGATACAGTTTGGTCCAGTCCATGAGCTGAGTGCATGTGTTCTTGCTGTAGGATTAGAATGACAGTTGCTGCTGCACCCTGAGGTGCAGCATTGAAATGCATCCTGTAAGTGAATTGGAGATGTGCCATGAGTGTTCTTAGAGGCTGGCACATCAGATACTAAATGTCCATTGGTGGGCAGTATGTGTGGCCAGTGCCCTAAACGTTGTGTGTCTGGTTTCCAACATGGAGGCTGCTCACAGCCAGTGGTGAGTTGCAGTCGATAGGTAACTTCTCTGACTTCTATGTCGAGAATTCTCAACATCACATTTGTTTGGCCTTCCTAGCCTCTCTCTGTCCTCCTTGTATTTTATTGTCCCACATAACTTTATGTTATCAGCAAACATAACACAGGATCCCATTATCTCAGTCATTCATAGAGATTATGTCCAATGCACTGCCATCGGAAGATAGAGAGTGGTGGTGGAGGATTGTTTTTCAGACTGGAGGCCTGTGACCAGTGGAGTGCCACAAGGATCGGTGCTGGGTCCTCTACTTTTTGTCATTTACATAAATGATTTGGATGCGAGCATAAGAGGTACAGTTAGTAAGTTTGCAGATTACACCAAAATTGGTGTAGTGGACAGCGAAGAAGGTTACTTCAGATTACAACAGGATCTTGACCAGATGGGCCAATGGGCTGACAAGTGGCAGATGGAGTTTAATTCAGATAAATGTGAGGTGCTGCATTTTGGGAAAGCAAATCTTCGCAGGACTTATACATTTAATGGTAAGGTCCTAGAGAGTATTGCTGAACAAAGAGACCTTGGAGTGCAGGTTCATAGCTCTTTGAAAGTAGAGTCGCAGGTAGATAGGATAGTGAAGAAGACAATTGATATGCTTTCCTTTATTGGTCAGAGTATTGAGTACAGGAGTTGGGAGGTCATGTTGCGGCTGTACAAGACATTGGTTAGGCCACTGTTGGGATATTGCATGCAATTCTGGTCTTTCTGGTCTCCTTCCTATCGGAAAGATGTTGTGAAACTTCAAAGGGTTCAGAAAAGATTTACAAGGATGTTGCCAGGGTTGGAGGATTTGAGCTATAGGAAGAGGCTGAACAGACTAGAGCTGTTTTCCCTGGAGCATCGGAGGCTGAGGGGTGACCTTATAGAGGTTTACAAAATTATGAGGGGCATGGATAGGGTAAATAGGCATTATTTTCCCTGGGGTTGGGGAGTCCAGAAATAGAGGGTATAGGTTTAGGGTGAGAGGGGAAAGATATAAAAGAGACCTACGGGGCAACTTTTTCACACAGAGGGTGGTACGTGGATGGAATGAGCTGCCAAAGGAAGTGGTGGAGGCTGGTACAATTACAACATTTAAGAGGCATTTGGATGAGTATATGAATAGGAAGGGTTTGGAGGGATATGGGTCGGGTGCTGGCAGGTGGGACTAGATTGGGTTGGGGTATCTGGTCGGCATGGACAGGTTGGACCGAAGGGTCTGTTTCCATGCTATACATCTCTATGACTCTATGCTGCTGTACAGCTCATGTCTGTCACAGAGTCAGCTCTGAAACATTTCCAGGACACACTCATCCTGTATCTGTGTGTCTGTCACTCTCTCGCTCTGTCTCTGAAATTAATTTCCCCATACCATTACTGAGGATGTTAGAAAATAGCTCCATTCCCTCTAAACCAGTTTGAGATACACTGAAGATATCAGGAATACTGTGGACCACTTCCAGTAAACAGTGTCTGCTTGGATCTTCCCAAAGTATACTACTCATCCTTGTTTACTTCATTGTGAACTTTGGTGTCATCTGCAAATTCTGATGATATGTCCCGTTTTATGGAGTTAGATACAGAGTAGAGCTCTCTCTGCAGTATCAGCATTAATGACTCCTGAGATAGATAAAGCACTGGGATCTCTCTGGATGACGTCACAGTCAAATATGTGAAAGACAAGCATCTTCCAGGCAGAAATGCAGAGCTAAATTCAGTTTAAGTAGCTTACATCACACACACAGAAACAAAGTGGAATGAGAACAACCTCTCTTTCAATGTCAGCAAAGTTAAAGAACTAATCATTGACTTCAGAAAGAAAAGAGGATAACATGGCCTCATCTACATCAACAGAACTGAGGTTGAGAGGGTGGAGAGTGTCAAGTTCCAAGCAGTGGCTATAAATGACAACCTGTCCTGTCTTCCCATGTAGATGTGACAGTCAAGAAGACACAACAGCGCCTCTTATTCCTTAGGCAGCTCAGGAAATTTGGCATATTCGTAAGGACCCTCACCAACTTTTACACATGCATCATGAAAGTGTACTACCTGGCTGCATAATGGCCTGATAAGGCAACTGCTCTGCCCAAGCCTGTAATAAAACTACAGAAGGTTGTTTGCACAGTTCAGGCCATCACAGAAAGCAAACGTCCATCCATGGATTGAGTATAGGAGTTGGGAGGTCATGTTGCGGCTGTACAGAATATTGGTTTGGCCACTTTTGGAGTATTGAATGCAATTCTGATCTCCCTCCTATAGGGAGGATGTTGTAAAACTAGAAAGCGTTCAGAAATTATTTATGAGCATGTTGCCAGAGTTGGAGGGTTTGAGCTCGAGAGAGAGACTGAATAGACTGGGGCTGTTTTCCTTGGACCATCAGAAGTTGAGGGGTGACCTTATAGAGGCTTATAAAATCATGAAGGGCATGGATAGGATAAATAGACAAGGTTTTTTTTCCTGGGGTGGGAGTATCTAAATCTAGAGGGCATAGGTTTAAGGTGAGAGGGGAAGATATTAAAGGGATATAAGGGGCAACTTTTTCAGGCAAAGGGTAGTGCGTATTTGGAATGAATTGTCAGAGGAAATGGTGGAGGCTGGAAAGTTTGCATCTTTTAAAAGGCATCTGGATGGGTATATGAATAGGAAGGGTTTAGAGGGATATGGGCCAAATGCTGGCAAATGGGACTGGATTTATCTTGGACATCTGGTCGGCATGGGCAAGTTGGACTGAGGGGTCTGTTTCTGGGCTGCATATCTCTGTGACACTATTAAGGGGTGCGTTGCAGTATTAGTAAACTATTTAATAAGCTATAGTCCCCCTTAGCTAGCAACTCATTGATGCCTGACAAAAAACCCATCACACTGTTTGTCAAAAGCATAAAAGATGCAGCCAGTTGCTTGCAACATCAAGGCGAGCATTGCCAGACTTCTGATTTGATTCTATCACCAATTCCGCCGTAGCCCATTTCACTAAGGCTCCTATAAGACTAGTTTCTATCCTTAGAGTTTCAAAGGTACGGGGTGAATCAGCCAAATCTTTTAAAATAATACATTGATTAACTGGGATAGATTTAGAGATACTAATTCCTCATGTGGGGGGAATTCAAACATGATATAATATTAAAATTTAAGTTAGGCAATTCTGGAATGAGATCAACAAAAAAATTTGCAATATGGTGCTGTAAGTCCAAGATTCTATTCCCCCAAAACATGTAAACATGGTTAGTTAAAGTTTTCAAAGCTGAGATTAATTTGATACCTATTAGTCAAAAGTACAAATTGAATAGTGTTATTTAAGTGTTTATAATGTACCATTTCTTTTGGCTGATCATGAACAAATTATGTGACTATCTGTTGTGTACAAATCATTACATCTTCAAATCCCAGTAATAAACATGTTAATATCATTTGTTCTTTGCAATGTAGCACTATCAAATTATGATACCGAAACCACCACATGAAAGAAACTGATTTCCACAGTTATGAGACATACTTTGAGGTGGAAATTTCCTTGATGGTATATAGTTAAAATGATCATGGCTGCCTATAAACAAATATTAAAACATAATCCCTAAGTATTCTTTTAATGAAATAATTGTCAGGCAACATATAACTGTCTTTAAATTCCAAGAGATTTTCCATCAGTCTTGCCCTGCTTCTTTGACTGGTTTTGCCAATTTCCCATAGAACTTGTGGAGAAAACTCTGCAGGCATTTCAAATATGATGAATTATGTAAGTGTTGGCCAACCAAATGCTTTTAGTTTTGGATCATAACTTTAAATGTTTGCAACACTTGCTTGCTTGGTCATCTGTTATTAACTGTTAACATAGTCACTGAATAGAATTGAGAAGTTATTGAAACACAAGATAATTGTCCCAAACTTACATTTTAAAACCCCAACTTTAGAATTGTGTTTAAAACTCAACATCAGTGTATTGTAATGAAATGCAAACAATGAAGTAACATTTAATAGCTATAAATGCAGACACAATGCTTAATGCTTCATAGGTCTACAACAATAATTAAACTACATATCCTAAATTTTATCCATTTCATCATTGTTACCTGCAATGTAATATTCCAAGAACTGCGTTTTCAAAATATACTACTAAGTATTTTATTTATTTTAGTGTTGTTTCTGCATCCAGTCCTAACTTACATCTAGGACTGTTCATTTTCAAAACAGCAACCTATATGCACAAAAGAAATGCATGAAATTAGTTTTTTATTAATTGTATTGATAGACAGCACTGACATATTCAGTGTAAGGCGGTCATAGTAACAGCCAAAAGCAGGAAGTGCTGGATAAACACAACAGGTCTGGCAATACCTGTAGAGAGAAAAACAGAGTAAATATAACTCTTTCTCTTTACAGATGCTGTCAGACCTGTTGTGTTACTCCAGCTTTTAAACTCTCTATTTTTGTTTCAAATTTCCAGCATCCACTGTGCTCAGTGTTTCTTATAGCAACAGAGCCTTTGGTTTGCAATCAAATAGATTATATGGAACAGACAAACATTTTTATCTTGCCTTCATCAGCACACACTGCAAGGAATAATTAAGATAATTATTATAGAAAATACATGAAATAAGTAAAAACATTCAAAATTCTATTCTTATTCAGTATGAAAAATGTTTTTATTTCACATTGATATTTCTTGCAAATTCTCATGAGTGCAAGGCAAAGAGCTTTCTTTCTTGGTAATCTAGGATTAACTGTCAACATAGTCACTGAATCCTGCCTTTTCCAATGAGACAAAAGTGGATAACATTCCAATATTCAGGAATTAGCACTTCAGTTGTCCTCACAAACTATAATGCAAAAACATAAGAAATGTGGCATATGACCCAAAATAATTAATAAATCAAAATGTGTCTCGTTACCAAAAGGTGAACAGATATCAGTTCTTTCTGATGCACAATTGCAAGTTTTGAAATCACTTGCTCAGGAATATAATTAACTGTAAAGTATTAGCATTAACTGGTGAATCTGCTATTACATATCCAAGGTAATTAGCAGCATGCAGTGCATTATAGTATGGGCTTGCTAAGTCAAGACAGCAATTATCTGTCTTGGATTCCAGTCAGAACCTGAGATGTATCTGTGCTGCAACAACAGTCTCTATACTCACCTTCGTTGAACAGGTATGTGTTTGTCCAATCCCTTTAAAGAGAAATCTCTCTTCAACAAATTCACTTATTCCTATTGCTCTTTGCTTTTGTCTTTATCCTTCATTCATAAATTTTCCTGTCTGCATTTTTGTTTTTTTTCATTCCTTATTTCTTTTAATTTGCCTTTTTCTCTTTCTTAATTCTGTTCTATTGGCTTTCAGTGGAGAAGGAAGCAATTGTGTGTGAGGACAGTAATCAGAGTGAGAGTGGTGTTGAGGGGGATTGGGGGTACAAGGTGAGTGCTCCTGTTTTTTTTCCATATTAGGTAAGTATTTGTAACAATCACTTTTTGATGGGGGCTTCATGTAAACCCAAGTTCTGAAAAAAGTGTCATATTGATCACAAAACTATCTCTGGTTCTGTCACCATAAATGCTGCCAGACTAGCATTTTCTGTTTTTATTTCAGATCTCCAGCATCCACAATACATTGCTTTTATTATTCATGCTGATCACGTTTTCTGAATCTAGTTGATGCAATATCACTGTTGCTTTTCTAAAATTTTCAGAAGGTGTTAAATTACTTATTTGCAAATGTTATTAGTAAGTGTATATCCCAAAGCTTGGTGCAAGGACATGATCTGGACACTGCTTTTCTGCCTTCATCAATATAATGGACAGGTATAGGATGTGCTTTGGTGTCCATTTATATCTGTAAAACTGGCGCATTATCAACCTCTGCCTTTGCCATGAACCGTCATTGTAAAGATATGTGCACAAACTTTAAAAGTATACAGATAAAATGGCAAATTCCATCTGCATAAGAATGTTATTCTACATGGCCTAACCTGAATATGATGCCAAAATTGCAATTGAGACACAGTGATGTCTTACAGCTATTTAGGTTAACTAGGAGCATTCTGTGAGTTTTAATAATACTTTATGCTTGCAGGACATGTGATTGTATGCAGTCAGCTTTGCTCTTGAATCACCATAGCAACAGCCATTTCTTTGAATTATGTTTTATTCTAGACTTGCTTCAATAATTGGGCATAAAATTCTTTGAAAAGAGCACGTGAATTACATACAGACCAGTTTTGAGAATTTAAAGGCATTCTGTTAAAAATTGAATCAAAATTTGTGAATTTTTTTTGTAGATAACTTTAAACTAATACTGTGTCTACATGTAAAACAAAACATTTTAACTCTTAATAATCTTGGTCCAGAGAACATAAATGTAGACCGAACTGGAGCATAGGAATAGGAGGCAGGCCATTCAATCATTCAATCCTGTCGTATTGTTGGAGATCATGGCTAATTATCTCCACACTGCCACTTTCTCCCACAATCTCTTATCCATTAATGTCCATACAAAACTCTCTAGAAAGCTATTGGTTTCCATCTTGAACCTATTCAATGATTGAACATTTGCAATACTCTACAATAGAGAATCCTAAAGATTTACCAGACTTTAATTGAAGACACCTTCTCAACTGGTGTCATTAATAATTTTTTAAATATTACAATTGGGCCCCATATCAAACCATTTATATAGATTCTGAACAGTTATGGACCTAACACCAATACTTGCAATACCCCGCCAGTAACAGCCTGCTATTCTGAGAATACTGTGTTTATTCCTACTCTCTGCTTTCTATTTATGAACAAAATCTCAATCTATACCAGTCTAATTCACCTCTTTTCATCATTCCCCTCCGAAATCCCATGCCTTCTAACTTTATTTACTGATCTCATGTGTTGGGCCTTGCCAAAAACCTTCTGAAAGTCCAAATACAACACATCCACTGGTTCTTCTTTGTCTATACTATGAGTAACCTTCTCAAAAAACTTCAAAGAGTTAGCAAACATAATTTCTCTTCCATATATTCGATGAGACGCTGCAGTTTTGCCATTCTTTTCTAAATGTTCTATTATCACATCCTTTATAGTGGTTTCTCACATATTTCCTATTGTTGACTTCAAATTAACAGATCTGTAGTTTTCCATTCTCTCTCTTATCACCCCTTATTAGAAATACAGTCATACTGCATTTTCTAATTGTTTATCCAATCTAAATGTAGAATATCCTTGGATATTCATTTCCCAATCTTGGCTACCCTGTGATCACATTTGTGTAATGGTAATTAATTCATATCCATTTACCTCAATTTGCGCATTCACATCACTGACCTTTTTTCCCAAAAGCTCAACCTATTCATCCAGACTGCCTTTAATCCAATATTCTTAACATTATTCTTCATTTTGTTCTTAATATATGCCATTGCTTTGTGTGTCTTCGATGTTTGCTTCCTAATCTTCAAAATCAAATGCTGAATTTGATGCCCAGAGCTCCATAAATTAACATAAAACTGATTCTAAACTGCTGGTAATTGGTATTCTGTGTAGCATGTTTAGTAAAGTAGAAGGGGATCACAGAAATATTATTCCTGATACTAAAAGGATTTTGTGAAGAAAGGTAGTTGGCTGCCAAGTTTCATGATCAAGGAACATAGGAACAGGATTAGGCTACACAAACCAACCTGTGCTCATAATTTAACCATAATGCTGTTTAACCTATGGTGTACATCTTACAAAGTCACTACATCATGAGCCGTGGTGAGTAAAACTAAACCAGTACTTAAAATGGAGTTTGATCAAGGCTCAGTATAAGCACATTCTGTATAAGCACATCACTTTTGTAATCTAATCTCCGAAAATGAAGGTCAGCATTACATTAGTATTTTTAATTGTTATACCTTTGTCTTCCTCAAAATAATGAACACTATCTGATAAGGTGTGGGTCAGCAAGCCAGCCTTCTGTCCAGCAAAGTTGTTATCTATGTCCACAGACATGTTTTCACTTTTCTTTCTGAATATGACAAATATACTCTAGTCAGGTACAAAAACAGAAATTGCTGGAAAAGCTCTGCAAGCCTGGCAGCATCTGTGGTGAGAAATCAGCATCAACGTTTCGGGTCAAATGAGCTTTCCTCAGAACAGTCCCGACCCGAAACATTAACTCTGATTCTGCCCACATGTTACCAGACCTGCTGAGCTTTTCCAGCAATTTCTGTTTTTGTTTATGATTTACAGCATCTGCAATTCTTTTGATGTTTATTTACTCCTGTCAGGTGCTTGATACTACATTATCCAAACACATGCAAATATCCACAACAATAGAGCAGAAACATACCAGTTAATGGAGAAGTTGCACTTTGTTGACACCACGTAAGCTGCTATTAGCTTGAACTCCACATTAAAATAAATGGAAATAGACTAAATCTCATACATACTTTTGACTTAGCAACAGATGGGCTGGTAACTTCACTGCATTCCCAAGCTTCATTGTTTGCAATAAATTGCATTTTCTTTATCCAAAGGTTTTTAGTTTTACATTTGCATTGGACAACACACATGATAAATTGCACAAATATTCTGATACCTCTTGAGCTACTTTGAAATTACTTGCTCCTCACTCCACTTATCCTTTTTGGGAAGTATGTTAAATAAGTAAGCTAAAAAAAAATCTTCATACTTTATTCACAGCCCAAATCAACTGGACTAAATAAGGGGCACAGTTGGCATCACCTGCTCTGGTTTAGCAAATGATATATTGGCCACATTCAACTTTCCTATTTGTTATTCACTTAGCCAAATTTGAAATGCTAAGTGCGTGAATGTGAGCCGCAGATATCATGTCAGAATCTAATATGTTAAATTGTTGAAGTAGTCTGTGCCCATGAACATTTGAAGATGTTACTGAGCACGGTAACATTGAAATTTGGCCCCTTGCCAAGGATCTATTGTTCATCCTATTGGAAGGATGTTGTGAAACCTGAAAGGGTTCAGAAAAGATTTACAAGGATATTGCCAGAGTTAGAGGATTTGAGCTATAGGGAGAGGCTGAATAGGCTGGGGCTGGTTTCCCTGGAGCTTCAAAGGCTGAGGGTGACCTCATAGAGGTTTATAACATCATGGGGTTAATAGATAAATAGACAAAGTCTTTTCCCTGAGGTGGGGGTGTCCAGAACTACAGGACATAGGTTTAGGGTGAGGGGGAAAGATATAAAAGGGACCTAAGGGGCAACCTTTTCACACAAAGGATGGTATGTGTATGGAATGAAGAAGTAGTGGTGTATGTATGCCAGAGGAAGTAGTGGAGGCTGGTACAATTGCAATATTTAAAAGGCATCTGGATGGATATACAAATAGGAATGGTTTAGAGGGATGTGGGCCAAGTGCTGGCAAATGGGACTAGATTAGGTTGTGATATCTGGTCGGCATGGATGAGTTGGACTGAAGGGTCTGTTTCCCTGCTGTACATCTCTGTGACTCTATGCTGCTCCTTGACAGTGAGTGTCATAGTTACAATTGTTATAATTCTGAGGTTGATAAGATTATTAGATTTGAGGATTGCATATTTTGGTTTGTTAGATTTATTTTGGAACAAGTAAGTTTCAGAGAGAGGCCAAGTACAATAATCGCTGGACTGTTAATGCAGAAACTCAGGTAACGTTCATTGGGCCAGGGTTTGAATCCTGCCATGACAGATGGCAGAACTTGAATTCAATAAAAATCTAGAATTAAGAGTCTAATGATAGCCAGGAAAACCAATCTAATTCACTAATGTCCTTGAGGGAAGTAAATTGCCATCTTTACCTGGTCTAACCTACATGTGACTCCAGATCCACAGTAATATGGCTGACTCAACTGCTCTCTGGGCAATTATGGAAGGGCAATAAATATTGACTTAGCCATTGATGTCCTCACCCTGTGAATGAATAAAAAAATTATGACCTGTGCTGGACTCTGTCTGATAGTAAACCTGGGTAGTTTAATTTTTAGAGATCAGCCAAAGACTCTGGTTATCTTATGGGAGGAAGGTCCAAGGTATTTACAGTTGAAGAGAATGAGCGCAATCCTTGAATAGACTCTGCATCTTCCAAAATCCCAGAGGATAACAAATTGTAAACAGCAGTGCTGTGCTGATCCATTTACTTCTAAGATGAAAGGGAAAGATTTTTTTCAAAATTCAGTCATGGTTTGTTGACATCACTGACTAGGAGAGCAATTATTGACCTCCCTAACCGCACTGGAAAAGCTGCCTTCTTGAACAGCTGCAGTCTTTGAAGTGAAGAAACACTCACAGTCCTCCTAGAAAGTGGATCAAAGATGAATAACTATCATTTCCACATAGATACAAGACAAATCTTTCCCATTGCCATAGGGAAGAGAGTAGAGAAGGCATTCTGGTATCAGCTCACAGGCTTCCAAATAAACCCTGGATTATTTTGAATAGGTGGAACCTGCTGTTATCTTCTTTAGTCTGCAGTCATCTGAAAGGCTGAAAAACTCTACAGCAATGTTCTGAACCTGACATTTTTGACCTCCAACGCTGACAACTGTTTTGAGTTGTTTTCCCTAGAGTGTTGGAGGCTGAGGGGTAACCTTATAGAAGTTTATAAATTCATGAGGGACATCAATAGGATAAGTAGACAAGGTCTTTTCCTTGGGGTGGGGGAGTCCAGAACTAGAGGGCATAGGTTTAGGGTGAGAGGGGAAAGATATAAAAGGGACCTAAGGGGCAACATTTTCACACAGAGGGTAGTGCATGTTTTGAATAAGAAAGTGATGGAGGCTGGTACAATTACAGCATTTAAAAGGTGTCTGAATGGGTATATGAGTA
>NC_057726.1:26029187-26087375 GCF_004010195.1 Chiloscyllium plagiosum
CCCCCCCCCCCCACTATCTCTGTCCATCATTTCTTTGGCCAATGACCACTGAGAATTGATTCACCTTACCTCTTTAGACCTCACTGCATGTATTTTCTTTTGATGCACTCATTCCCCCTTCCCCTTTAGTTTCAGTCTCCCTCCTCCCATTTCCCTCTTCCCACTACACATTATAGAATGATAGATTTTTACAGTGCAGAAGGAGACTATTTGGCTAAGGGTGTCTCTACCAGCTCCAGAAGGTGCTGCCTAACTTAGCCCATTCTCCAGGCCTATCTCCATCGACCCCTAAATTTGTCATTTTCAGTATAGTGATCAGGGTATCTTGGATCATACGAGAACATTCACATCTCTACCTTGTAAAGGCTGTGGACACCCATTATTTCCTATTATCAGCTATTATCAGCTGATGAATGAAAGATATTTTACTGGTGTCTGTTTTATATTCCCTTGCCTGTACCATCTCTGCTCTTAGACTACAGGAGTCATGACCATCTGGGTTTCCCTAGAGTTGAGCCCAATATATGGAGGGGGTGCATTCCATCTCTTGTCACCATTCATCATGCTTCTCCCGTGTCTAAATTGTGTTCTACAGCCATATGCTGTTGTCCAGATTTCTGTATGGCCTCAAATCTGGTCCTTTGTTTGGTCAGTTCCTGTATCTGTTTTCTCAATCCTAGGTAGTGTACCTACTAAATAAATCACCAGTGCATTAGCCTCTCTGTCTTTGCTTTGGAATTTCCATGTGAACTTTTGCATCTCTGGCTATCTCTTGGGTTCCAGCCCTGGTCCGCCATCCTATTGTCTAATTTCTCCTCTTATCCTTTGAGAATTTAGGTATGGACAGCTCAGTCCCTAACTAAAAGTGTCAACTTTAGACAGTTAGTTCTGAAAATGTCATGCCAACTGGAAACTTTAACTCTGTTTTTCTCTGTCTGCAGATATTGCCAGACCTGCTGAGTTCCTCCAGCATTCATTGAGTTTGTTTCAGATTTCCATCATCCACAATATTTTGATTTTATTTTTTAGGCATGTTCTTGTTTTCACCCACAACAATCTTGTGCCTCTTCTCCCTAATTCTACTGGATCTCATTTCATCTCTGGTCCCTGCAATATTGCTCCTATCCCTAGGATTCTTTTAGATATCTATTCCTATTCCAAATCTGAATCCTACAATGCTCGCTCCTATTACACAGTATGTTTTGACCTACCCATCAGTGATTCTGCCCTACCAGTTGTGTGTTAATCCATCTGGCTTTGTGTCCTATCCCCTTGTCTGCTTTCACCTTACTACCTCCAAGCTCAATCCCAATGGTAGGGGAGGTGATGGCCTAGTCGCATTATCACTGGGCTGTTAATTCAGAGAGATAAAAACAATGACTGCAGATGCTGGAAACCAGATTCTGGATTAGTGGTGCTGGAAGAGCACAGCAGTTCAAGCAGCATCCAAGGAGCTTTGAAATCGACGTTTCGGGCAAAAGCCCTTCATCAGGAATGAAGGCAGTGAGCCTGAAGCATGGAGAGATAAGCTAGAGGAGGTTAATTCAGAGACCCAAGTAATGTTTTGGGAACCCGGTTCGAAACCTGCCACAGCAGATGGTGGAATTCAAATTCAATAAAAATCTGAATTAAGAGTTTAATAATGACCATGAATCCATTGCTAATCCCATCTGGTTCATAATCATCCTTTAGGGAAGGAAACTGTTATCCTTATCTGGTCTGGCCAAAATATGACTCCAGGCCCACAGCAATGTGGTTGATGCTTAACTGCCCTCTGGGCAATTAAGGGTGGACAATAAATGCTTACCTAGCCAACGATGCTCTAATCCCATGAGTGAATAGAAAATAAACTCAATTAGCCCCCAGACTCCACCTTCTGTAAGAGTGGTAAATGATGATATATTTCTTCAGATATCCTGGCCTCTGATGAATTATTCTGTCGACCATGCCAATTCTGAGTTGACAATAGAGACAAAGGCAGTTGTTGATTCGGTCAAAACAAGAGTTTATTACAAGCATTCTTCATCAGGGAGTTAGACCCCTTGATTTGAGTTACATATTTATCTGCCCTACAATCATTTGGTTACTTCCAATGAATTTGGTTCATTCCAATGAACACAGGCAATACAATATTTCACCACTCCTTATGAAACAAAGAATTGATACATTTTCTTTGTAAGACTAACTAATTCTTCCCCAGTACGCATTCCATTTCACTTGTGTCTGCTGTCTAACTAATCCAGTTCCCAATGATGCCAATTCCAAACCTGCTGGTGCCCTTTTTGTTGAAAAATAGGTCTCCATTTTATTCATCTAGCAATTTTTAATCTCCAGGTCAAATGGTTCTTTAAGCTTTACAACACCGCATATTCTAATCTTGGAGTTAAAGTAGGGGCTTTCTTAAGCAATGATCTTTGCAGTTGAATATTACAAGTGGTCTCCAATAACAAACAAAGGGTCAGGTACTCTCTCATGACACACAAAATGAAACAAAGGACTGCAGATGCTGAAGATCTGAAATGAAAGCAGAAGTTGCTAGAAAAACTCAGCAGGTCAGTCAGCATCTGTGCTGACAAAGCAGAGTTAACATTTTGAGTTCAGTGACCCTTATTCAGAACTTAAATGAGTTCTGAATAAGTATCACTGGACTCGAAATGTTAAGTCTGCTTTCTCTACACAGGTGCTGATTGATCTGTTGATTTCTTCAGCAATTTCTGTTTTTGTCTCATGACACATTCTTACAAAAAACTTTGCTCTTCTTTTCTGATAATTCAATGTTCTATTCAATAATTTGAATTATAAATTCATTGTATGTGGTCTAAATGGATGTGTGCATTGCCGTTCATTCAATATTGTTCCATGCAGGTTGCAAAGAAAGCAGAAGAAATACAAGTAACTAACAGTATACATGAAGACTTGAAAGTAACTGCTGCACAATATGAAAAGACAATCTGTGAGCTGGAATCAAAATTCCATCAGGGCCAGAGTAACCAGGAGCATGCTAGAGACAAGGTATCATGACAATATTTAATTTTATTTGACAAATGTGTAAATATGCTTCCCTTTACAGAAGCATATGATGATAATAAAATTTAAATAATAACACAATATAGAGGATTTGAAATTCAGTTTGTTGATCAATATTCATGCTGGATTTGGCAAAGTTTAAAAAGCTGCTACAAAATGGAATAACTCTTAGGTGAACCACAGAAAATGTTTACGTTATTGCAAGAAGTAGAAAATGCACTGAAAACAATGCTACATTTGGTGTTGTCACCTCAACAAAGCTACAGGAGGGACTTTGGTTGGAATTGGTCTTATGCAGCTGACAGTGCACATATAATAGGATAGCTATCAATGTGCCCTTCCATTTTCTTTCCAGCAAGGGAAGTGACAAGATTACTATTGTTTAGTTTTAATTGTACAGTAACATTTTCTGAAAGGCAATGGCACACTATTTTTGTAACGTGTTAGAGAAAATAGTGACATTTTTCAAAACAATTGAATTTTGCTATCATTATTAATTATTTTTGAAAGCAAAAATTTGCCAGTATGAATCTTCAATTTACCCTGATGCTTGCACAATAGTTAACTCATCATGAAACAAAATATTTTATTGACTTATTTGTCAAACAGATCTAACATGAACGAGGAAGCAGAACCAAGAGTCAGCTGTAATCCAATGAAGATGGTTAAGCTAAAAGATGCATTTCCTATAGGATTTAATGGAATAGCTTAGATTTATTCAATCATCAGCCAAACCTTGTGATTCCAAGCAAATTGAACTGCAATTTCAGTTCCCAATATTTAAACATAGGAAAAGTGACCTGATTAACAAAACAACTTTTGCCTGCCTTTAATACTTGATTACAAAAATATTACACTTCTAGTTTCTTAAGTATTATATGATATATCAACTGAAATTTTCTCATTTGTTACTTGCTTATACGATAATCCTTGAAGTCCTGACGTGTGGAGGACAGGAATGCTGAGAAACAGAAAAGAGTCTAGAATATGTCACAAGGTGTTATTGACTTTTTTTAACCATCCCCATTTACCTAGCTCTGAGGTTGTTTTTCCATGGAGGATGTTGTTGCATTACAAAAAGGACAAGCCCTCTCAATAGCCCTTCCTGTAACTCGGTTACCTCAGATCATTTGAACTCAGTTATGTTGCACCCAAAAAAAACTCATAACCCTTTAAAAACAATCAATAGCTATTTAACAGCTATAGATGGCACCATGCTTCCTGCATCTGTTCTATCTTTTGTACATTGTCCATTGTAGACCACTGTGCTAATATGGCCATGACTTACTTCATTTACAAGATAATGCATGGCTTAGAAAGGGTGGATGCTGGGAAATTGTTTCCATTAGGTGGGGATACTAGGACTCGTGGGCACAGCCTTAGAATTAGAGAGGATCAATTTAGAATGGAAATGAGGAGACATTTCTTCAGCCAGAGAATGGTGGGCCTGTGGAATTCATTGCCACGGAGCGCAGTGGAGGCCGGGATGTTAAATGTCTTCAAGGCAGAGATTGATAAATTCTAAATCTCGCAAGGGATACAGGGAGAATGCAGATAAGTGGCGCTGAAATGCCCATCAGCCATGATTGAATGGCAGAGTGGATGGACCGAATGGCCTTACTTCCACTTCTACTTCTTATACCATTACACAATGTCAACCCTGAACATTACAAGAGTCAGACAACAAGTAAGAATTTCTGTTGATTCTCTTGATTTACAGCAATTAAATATGTGGCCTCAGATTACCTAAAAACCAGATTCACCTTCACAGCAGATTAATGCATTATATGTTCAAAATGCTTAAGTTATTATAAAGCAGTATAACACTCGAACTTACAACAGAAGATTATCCAATGCATTAAACCTAATTTTAAATCAACAGCAGGGCTGGGAAAGATAACAAATTAGGAGAAATATCTGAGGTCATCTTTATTGCAACCTCAACATGCTAAAGCTGTTTCACAGTTAAAATAATTTTGAAGAATCATTATTGTTACAAAGTAAGCATGCATTTTTAGGACAGCAAGATCCTACACAGCAATTTATTGATTATCATATAATCAGTTTCCAGTGGAGCTGGTTGAAGAAAAAGTAATATTAGACAGAGGGAAGTGATTGTAGGTGGTTTCACCTAAAGGCCACCATGCCTCAAGCAACAGGCGAAGGTGAGAAGGATGAATCTTCATGGTAGCCTAAGTGGATGTGGGAATTGAACCTATGCTGTTGGTGTCACTCTGCCTTGCAAAGGCCATTTTACCACCAACTAGCTAACCTACCTCCCTTAGGCATTGCTAGATCTGGTTCTGTCGAATGAAATGGGCCAAGTAGATCAAGGGGACAGCAATCATAAGGTTTAGGATATCAGTGGAAAAGATGTTGGTTAATCCAGAATACGAATAATCAATTGGTAGAGTAACAATACCAATAGGGAAAGATTGTTTGGGCACATTCAAGGTATATTCCTTCAAAATGGAAAAGTTGGACAAAGAAAATCTATAATTCCTCAGATGATAAAGAAAATAGATGAGATGAGGAAAAACCTTTTCACAAAATGAGTATTTAGGATCTGAAATTCACTGATGGGGTGTATGGTGGAGGCAGGTTCAACTGATGTATTCAAGAGGGAATTAATGATCATTTAAATAGAAATAGTGTACGGGGTTACAGGGAATGGCAGGAAATTAACTCTACATAAGAATGCTCGGAGAGTGGGTGCAGATATAATGGAGCTAAATGGCCTCCTGCACTGTGATTCCAGGATTCAAGGAATGTCACTGTGTCCCAAGGGACCGACTAGGAAAAGATGTATGGGGAAATGGGCTGCAAAGAACATATAGGACAGAGAGTCCATCTACCATGGACCTACTCTAACCATCTTCATAGTCCCCATATTAGTGGGAAGAGAGCAACACAGAGAGAGGAAGATTCAAATATTGGCAGGAATAGAGTAAGAACCCCACAAGTAGCAAAAGCATTGGTATACGTGGCTCAGAAGGATAAAAAGATACACAGCCTCTTGTGCAAATAAGGGCATGTACTCGGGAGAGAGTCCAACATACACAGCTCAATAATCTGCAAATGTCCAAGTGGCAGAGTCAGTACCTAAAGCATTCCAATGACTCTTTCACCACTTGATTTGTGTTGAAACTCATGGGATATTAGTAGCCTGAAGAACGTCATGGTTCTCAACTTGAACTTCTCCAAATCTTTGCACGATTCCACTGGAATGGTCTGAGATCTCATAGACTGCAGCCCATCAGTGCATCAAGGGGTTTCAAGAGGATTGCTAACTATATGTACTAATGAACCAAGCAGGACAGTTAGGTGGAGGGGCACATTGGTTTTTGGAACATTACTGGACACCCCTAAAATGTCATCAGCTGCACACATGGATCCTGTAGACTAGCCAGTGGTCTTTGTCAACAGGAATGGCTTCCATGCATCAATATACAACTGCTCCATGAGAATTAAAAGTGAATAGTTCATGTAACTGCATAGTTGTCAAGAAACAGCCAAGTTTACCAACATGCTTTGGTAGTCCATGGTTTCACAGCTTTTACGGGACATGCATTCAGGGATGAATTCTTGAAGACAAGAGCTATCCACTGGAGACAAGGTTATTCACACCTCTATGGAATCTGGCACTGCAGCTAAGGAAGGGTATAACAACTGCTATAGGTCCACTGATGAAGGCATCAAGCAGACCATTCTGTAGCTGATGATGTGATTCAAGTGCCTAGTTCAAGCCAGTGGATCCCTTAACTAGGTCCAATTGTGGTGGTCTCCCATGCTTTGTGCAACTTAGGATTGCAGAGAGAGAGGCTGCGCATAATAAGGACATCATCATCTGCCACATCTCTTCCCACAAGTAGGATGTGAAGCATACTGCTAAGAGGAACCCCTTTGACCAGAAGCAAAGTCAATGAGCGGCATTCAAGGGAGTTTCATTGCAATCTCACTTGTTCTAGATTCCTGTAACACGTATGACTTAGAACCATCTGTGGACCAATCCATACCTTTATGTGTATCTCCTGTCATCTTCATTTTGTACTCCATCAGTAGCACCTAAGTTTCAAGGATGCGTTGGCAAAGCTGAGGAGCTGACCAGATACAATCAACTGAAACACCACCAGCCTATTTACAGAGCAAGACCAGGAGGATCCTGGCATGCTGCATTGGTCACAGCAACTTGAAGCATGGGGACTAAGGAGATGTGTTCAATATGGGATGCCCTGAGAGGAGTTCATAGGTGCAAAAGGTAAACACACCTCCTCATTTGGAATAACACTTGTACCCCCACCGCTGATCAGAGAAGGAAGAACTGTTGGTCACCCTAGATGGCTGGACTCTCTGGGCTTGCCACTGCTGCATAGAACTCACTTACAAGGTATTGGCATGCAGATTTGCACATATCTCTGACTGATTAATCTGCTGATACTGACTCACTATAAGGGGTGCCAAGTAAATATCATTCGCCTACCTCGCAAAACCTGAATGAACATCTCCAAATCTCTGCATAGATTTACAGAGCCTCTGATATCTCTGTCAGACGTATCTGTACCTGTCATTGTGCCACCAGAAGTTGCCATCTTGATTAACTATAGAAACATGTTGTCAGCCTGGGGCTCAGCTTGAGTCAAGAGTGTGGTGCTGGAAAAGGACAGCATGTCAGGCAGCATTCGAGGAGCAGGAGAATCAATGTTTTGGTCAAAAGCCCTTCATCAGAAAGGCCTTGTCAGCCTGGGGCTCAGCTTGAGCCTGGTCTCCTGAAAACTTCCAATGGTCAGTAGCCTCACTCATAAAAGCCTTCATCAGCTGCTTCAGTATGTCTGTGATACACTCACCAGCGTATGACTCTGAGTCTAATCACAAGCACATATGCACTGACAGGAAGATTTCTGAGCTATTGGAATGTGCAGGTGGTTGATGTGATGGGTCCCTACTTCTCCTTAGAGATGAACAGGTTGCCACTAATCTGTCTAGCTGGGTGTCCTTGGTGATTATCAAGACCTACATGTGAGCACACAAATCTTTAGGGGTTAATATCTTCACATTTTCTTATCTCAATCATGTCTGAAGTGAGAAACTCCAAATGTACAGTGGTAAACACATGAGCACGAAGCCTCGTGAGTCCCAATGTGCCAGTGGCCTATGGTGACCCTCCTGGTTTCATCAGGAGCAATCACTGAGCAAGCCTGAGACCCAGTCAGTTTCAGGTTTCCTCATCCTCTTACTTGGGGCAGAATATACAGATCAGGGAGGCCTGCATTGCTTTTGGCCCTCTTTCATTTCTCCGACAAACAGAAGGAACACTGTTTTCCCACAAAGACTGGAATGCTTATGCTGGAGGCACCTTTTTGGCTGATGATGGAGGTTCATAAATGCTTCTACCATACCTCTATTTTTCAGGAACTTTAGGTGGATCAATAAAATAGATGCTGTTGTTAAGATATAGATATGTATCTGAAAGAATGCGCTGCTACTGACCCCTGAGTCACATGCTGAGTGGTCACTCTCTCCCACCTAGCAAATCCTCCCATGTACCACATTCAAACCACAAAAGGGAAAGTTCCTCTTGGAAGAGCGAAGTGATTAATTAACCACACTCAGATGTGGACACAACTCTACAGCTGCTGACCTATTCTGCAATCTCCATCTAGGTATTTTTAGTCGGAAGAGAGAGTCTTGTCTTATTCCACCGTGAAAAGGATCAACTTCCTTGCTCTGCAGCCTGGAGGAAAACCTGCAGGGAGGCAAACTGTGGAGTTGCCAGTGTCTTCACTCTGCCATGCTGTTGCTGTGGTTCTGTTCGACGAGCTGGAAGTTTTTGTTGCAAACGTTTCGTCCCCTGTCTAGGTGGCATCCTCAGTGCTTGGGAGCCTCCTATGAAGCGCTTCTGTGGTGTTTCCTCCGGCATTTATAGTGGCCTGTCCCTGCCGCTACCGGTTGTCAGCTTCAGCTGTCCGCTGTAGTGGCCGGTATATTGGGTCCAGGTCTATGTGTTTGTTGATGGAGTTTGTGGATGAGTGCCATGCTTCTAGGAATTCCCTGGCTGTTCTTTGTTTCGCTTGCCCTATAATGGTAGTGTTGTCCCAGTCAATTATTTTTACCTATTAAATCTTAAATGATATATCATACTAGAATTACAATTCATGTTGCTTGTCGTCTGCGTGTGTGGCTACTAAGGATAGCTGGTCGTGTCGTTTCGTGGCTAGTTGATGTTCGTGGATGCGGATCGTTGGCTGTCTTCCTGTTTGTCCTATATAGTGTTTTGTGCAGTCCTTGCATGGGATTTTGTACACTAAATCACTCTGCCATGTTATAGCATATTCCTATACTTCTATTTCATATTTTCCACTTTATAGATCAGGACGAAAGAACTTCTGCACCCTTGGTCAGGAGGAGGGGCCTTCTGCACTAGAATTTGTATGCAAGCATTTCAAATAATGGAAGCAGGGCTGTCAGTCCTTTAAATATGGCACCAGCACCCTCTTTTGAGTCAGCTGTCATGCCATTGACGCCTCATTGTTTGTCTCAGATAATTCATCAGTTACCACATGATCTTGTTCCGCCAACCAAATGGTCCTCCAAGATTAGCGACACCTGCTTCCATTTCTGCCACCAGGACCTGGGTCTCCATCAAGATTCAGCCTTACGTACTAATGTGATGTGGGGCTTTAGACACCATTTTTCTAACCAAAGCAAGATAGACAATATATTTTTTTAAATTATTGTTTACTAACTGCATGAAAGTGAACATGTATTCTTTAAATCTAGTTAATTATACAAAAGTTTTGATTTATTCATCTTGATTACTTATTACAGTGAAGAGGTACTTGCAATTATTTTTACCTATTAAATCTTAAATGATATATCATACTAGAATTACAATTGATGTGATTGCATTTTTCTAATTATTTCCTATTGGTTCTCAAGCTCTACATGTAAATAAGTAAACAATTAACAAACACTAAGTGAAAAAATAAATGCCTATTCCATTTTGTTTGGTAATATTTTATCAAACTGCATCACTTAGTAAACAGAAAGAAACATAACAAAAAGTCAGGTAAAATTAATATTATGTTTTACTTGTATTTTTAACCTGGCAGTGATCATGTGTAATTTATTCAGTGCTAGAAGCTATTTTACATAATCAGAATCATAGTATTAGAATTATGCTTCCATATTAAATCTTTATGCATTGTTGGATTTGTAAAATTTGACATGTTGTAATATGTTTTTGAGATCTTTAATAATGCTTTAGTTTCTTTTCAGATGGTTTCATATTTATTGAGGGATTTGTATTGTGTTATTGAAAACCTCTTATTAAGAATGAATTTGTAATCCATGTTATTTGGATGTGTGGTCCTGCTTCAGTGACTACATTTTCCATGAAAATCAACAGATAGGTGACCTTCTTTCTAAGTACAATATAGTAGTACAACTAATAATATTTACTTTTCCAAAATATCTGAATAAAGGATAAGCTTGTTACAAAATCAAAGTTCTAAATCACAGATTGATCTTTTGTAGATTCATTATGCTATTTGTTTTCACACCTTTTTAAAGTGAAATAAAATAGGGTATAATGGAATATTTTGGAACTCTTTTGAATCAATGTAAATAGGTGTTTTATTTTTAAATGGAAATAATTGCACAGAGGCCAGTATCCCATCACCAACTCACCCTTTATTTACATATGTAGAAAACACTGGCTGTGGTCAATCAGCTTACAGTCAGCCCCTGTCAGACAGGAGACTCTGAATTCCTTGGTTTTTTTTTACTATTAAAGTTGTACTTTATTCATAAAATACAATTGTAGCCCAAAGGCTGGATTGCAGTGTAACACAGTCAAAATATGATTTTTTGGATTTAAGTAATCAGATTAAAGCATGCAAAATTGTAGTATCAATATTAAACAAATACATTTGGCAGGTAACAGGACAGCAGTGAATGTGATATTAAAAGAAAATCACTTTGAATTAAAACATTAAAATTATAAACCAATATATTATTCCAATTTACAGCCACTGATGTCCATAGACATTTCATAATTTAGACTCTTAATTGAGGAATTCCTTGTTTATCTTTTTTTTTCTTTTTTTCTTTTATTTTTCTCTTTTTTTTAGACAAACACCCGAGTGTCCAGTGACAAGCAGAGCCCTTCACAAAAGGCAAGGCTGTGTGATTAGCCAAGAGGTTGTGTTTTTTTTTGTTTGTTTTTTTTTAAACTAACCCCCACACTACCACCTAAGTGCGGTAGTGCTTATTGTTCCCCAGCACTCATGGTGTGTGTGTGTATACGTGTGAGACACAGTGAAAGACACAAAGTGCACAAATCTTTATTCAATTTCCACCACCAGGAAGATAGGAAAACACCCGGGTGGCCAGTGACAAACACTGCCCTTCACATCAAAGGGCAGTGCTGTGTGATCAAAACAGTGAAAGGGAGGGTAGGGACTAAATCAAAATAGAGTTGGAGGGAAATTCCTCATTTTTTTTTCTTTTTTTTCCGGCCCTATCTCCTGTTTATTTTTTTTTCTAGGGACTCTCCTGGTTATATATTTTTTTTTCCTTTTTTTTCTTTTTTTCCCAGGGTACGTGTGCGCAGGTGTGACACACAGTGAAAGACACAAAGTGCACGAATCTTTATTCAATTTCCACCACCAGGAAGATAGGAAAACACCCGGGTGGCCAGTGACAAACACTGCCCTTCACATCAAAGGGCAGTGCTGTGTGATCAAAACAGTGAAGGGGAGGGTAGGGACTAAATCAAAATAGAGTTGGAGGGAAATTCCTTGTTTATATCTGTCAGCCAGGGTCCCCCAATTGGCCCAGGTTAACAACCTCATACAAGGATCTCATAGTCAGTAAGATCCACCTGGTTCCAATCACTGCAAATATCCGTCGATGTAATGTGGGCATTGGTGGCTAGACCAGCATTTGTTTCCCTTCGTTAACTGTCCTGGACAATGAGGTAATGTGCAGTCTTCTTAACTGTTGCAGTCCATCTATTGCAGGAATGAATCCTGTTTTGATAGGAAGGGAGTTCCAGGATTTTGATCCAGCAGCAGTGATGAATTTCTGATATTGTTCCAAGTCAGGTTGGTGTGTGACTTGAACGGGAATTTGCAGCTGATGACATAAAATGTCTTTTGTTAGTCATGTACTTCCAAAATTTTTGCTTTTTTTGTTACATACTTTGTTCATGTTTTTGGTTTAACATTGACCATTTAAATTGCCGTGTTGACATTTCCGTGCTAGTTTACAAAGTCAACTATAACAATAGAAGGGCATCTATAAGCAACATACATTGTGGGCCTGCATTATCTTCTTCCAGTGGACGTCACCTGCTTCTTATTTCTTTTCTGTGTTTGTCTTGTTTGAACCTGGTCTCCAAAGCTTACAAAGCTCAGTCCACACATGTGTCAAGCTGATGCATCCATTTGCTTGTGGATTTATAGCTCTTTCCCATTGAGTATCAGTGGGACCAAGGCATCTCTGCCCATTGCTGCAGGACTAAAGTCATTGCCAGTTATGTGCCACATTTCAGTATGTCAGTAAGCAATGTTGCATCATATGATAGGCTGTATATGAATGAAAATGTGAATGCACCAAAGATGCCAGATGTACATGGCAGGATGCATCTGTGTCCAGTTAAAGTTTGGGCATTCATGGAAAGCAATGTTGTCTCTATCAGGTTTTGTGAAGACTTGACCCAGTAGTGTATATTCCTTATCTTGACTGAAAGGTAGCATTTCTGCATGTTGCTCAGAAGACTATGTTTTCAGGCCAGCTCGAGATTTTGAGTTCATAGACCAGACATAATTCAATGCAGCACTTATCATTTCTTTGTTTGGATGAACACAAAGGGTGGAATTTTACTAACACATGAAAGGTATGAGCTATGGTGAGTCAATATAATGGTAGTACAATGAAAACAGAAATATGAGATTCTCAACATTGATTAGAAAAAGTCTGATTAAAACCAAGGTTTTAATGGCTAGATGAAAGTCTCATTAGTGAGTGACAGCAAGCATACTTTTTGTATGCATTAACATCTCATTATTGCCTAACCTTATCTCATTTTCATGCAAGTTTTCTCAAGCAGTGGATTGAAACTAGACCACAGCAATTCCTGACAGAGAAGTCCGAACAGGACCTTAATGCTATCGCTCACCCTTGTCTTTTCTGGGCCTCCATCTGATCTAACTTCCTTACACAACAGCTAGAATATGGTATCAAATAAGCCCCAGTCTCTCAATTTTATCAGGGCACATTTCCAACTCACTTATAAAAACGGTTCTCCACATTAATACCGCACATCAAAGCTCACAAACACCTACATTGCAATGCTGCTGCCAGTCTGCTTTGCATGCAGGGACAGGCGCTCATCTTATGGATCAGAATTGGATGCATTCTGTTCTATTACGTTACTTTCTTATCATTCACTCATTGTGTGCCTATTTAGATGTTCTTAACATCTATTCCTTGCTTTACATCACTTTTTTACATATTGCTGCCCCATGCCAAACTTCCAGTACTTCTGCCTTGCTCTTCATGCTGATTACCAATGTCAAAATAGCTATGGATCTTGACCTCACTCAAGTCAACAAGAGCAGTAAGGACCCGCTTCCAGGCAGGCCCATGCCTGTGTGTTTGTTCCACTACCATATAGACAAATACCATCATTGAATCATTGAATTTCCTGCTACAGATAACTGGAGACTGCAATGAGGCTATGGGATTGACAACGTAGATCCATGAGAGCTACAACATTATTAGGGATTAGGGATATAATGACATTTGTCAGACAGAACAAAATCTTCAGTATCAGCCAGTGAGACACAGTCAAGACTTCCTTCTAAGCATTGTTCAATGGAACTGAATTGTGTCACCTTTCACTGACCTTTTGATTTGATGTTGGAGTGATCAGCATCGCCTGTGTAATTACAACTACAAGTGCGTTTAGTGGTTTGATCCTTCTATGCTTTTCATGTTGTTTAATAAACATTAAGGTTACAAACTGATGATATGACAAGCAGAACTGATCTAAAATATAAGAAGCAGAGTTGATATTTAAGGATATAACAAGCAAAGTTAATAATGTAGATATGTTGTATTTGGATTTCCAGAAGGCATTAAATAAAGTGCCTCCCAAAATGCTATTGCACAGGATCGGACCTCACGTATTGAGGATAATGTATTAATATGGATTGAGGATTGGTTAACACACCAAAGACAGAGAATAGGGATCATGTGGAAAGACCTGTCTAGTGGACAACCAAGGATCAGTCTTTGAGCCTCATTATTGTGTACTAATTATTTACTAAATGATTAATAAGTTGGAGGATGGGACAGAGTGTATTACATCTGAATTTTCTAATGTACAGATGTATGTTATCACATATTGTGATGACTATTTCAGGAATCTTTGATGTGGATGTGCCATTGTTGGACTGGGGTGGACAAAGTCAGAGGTCACATGTTAAATTGCCCATGGTGGTTTACTCTTTGGAGGGTCAGGTTAGGCCAAGGGCCTGTTTCCACTCTGTAGGTAATCTAATCTAATCATAACAAGATTATAAAACTGAAGGAAGCCTATCTCCTCCAGTTTGAGTTTTTTGAATAAAGAGCTAGAGCTTTTTCAACATTCAGGGAATAATCTGATTTGTATATAAGCCTGAAAATTTGGATGCAATATATAGAATTGAGAAATAGTGTACTATCATTTGACAGAAATTGTGATTTTGTATTCAGAGACACTGTTTTTGCACAAATTATAGGTATTAAAATCAGTGCCTCAATTTCCCTGTAGTTTTATGATTATTAGGTTATTCTGTTTGGTTGTTGTGCTGATCTTAGAGGATTCATGGTTCTTTGGCAATGTTTCCGTGCAAAACAAAGAACAAAAGAAATTAGTCTCATTGGACACTGTTATTTTGCAGTAAGATGTGACATTTAGCCTATCTCAGACTGATTACTTTGCTATCTTCTTTAAAAAACCATAACTTGTTATAGACTTGCAGCAATAATATTTAAACTAGCAAACAATTGTCTCTCTCTTGGTTTCTTTTTTAAATTCCTTTGATTTTGTTTAACAGGATATAATTCAATGCTGTTCACTCACAGGTTAGTGAGGTGGAAGATTTAATACTCATTTCCAGTGTTGTTCCGTATCTGGTTTACAAAAAAAATGTTACATGAATTAGAAGGGTTTCTCAGACATCTACTACTTTTGCTCAACCCTAATGACATCTAACATTCTCCAAACAGGTTAATTGCAGCCCACATCTCTCAAAGGAATAGTAATGAAAGCAGCAAGGCTCAGCACACCCTGAGTTTAATAGATTTTATTCCTAAATAACAGTAGTACAAATACAAATTATCGATTGATCAAGACTTTACCGATGATTGGAATATTAAACAATTAGTGATTCATGTCAATATACAACTTGTTGATGTTACAGGGTACTTAACATCGCATATGTACTTTAGAAATCTGCTGAAATTGTTCTAAAGTATGTATTTTAAGATATTTATTTTAAGATCATAGATTTGAATTAATCTATTTAGTAATTCATTCATACTAACTTCTTAACCCTCTACTTGTTGATTTTATTTCATTCCCTTAATGTCCCTTTTCCTTTCCATCTAATTGTATAGTTATTGTATGTAGCTCCCCCATGCCTCTGTTAGTTTCTATCAAATTTATATTCATCAATTGCAGTTGTTCTCCACAGATGAGGTATTGTTCTCAAGACTCCTCACAGCAGCAGCTTCCCTGTATTTCTTATAATGAAAACTGCACATGGTTCTATGTTATAATCATCAAAAACACTTTTCTTATCCTTCCTGTATTGTATATATAAGACTGTAGTTACTTTTAAAACTGACATAACTCGTAAGTGGATTATTTAAAGTGACAATATCCATCGAATGATACTCTGCATCATGCTGGTACTCTGGGTTATTTGAGTTATGTCAGAGTACATGATTCCCCATTACATATCGTCATAAAAGCAAGGCACATGAATGGTAGATCATTCAGAACAACTGAATACCTAACCAGTCAATCAATAAGTAAATTGATTTTGAACTCCTCTTGATTATTATCTCATGCTCTCATGGTGACTGATCTTCATCGCACAGCTGCCTGTTGATACCTTTGCACTAATAAGTGAATAACTTTAAAATGAAAGCAAACAAAAAGATAATAAAGTATAGTTATATGTGTTCACATGATGTGTTATGAGGTAACTAATTTTTATGCAAACCATTCTAAATATAATAATTTATTTTGGATAATCCATAAGCTGAAAATTATCTTGGTTAAATTGACATGAATGTGGAGCGTGGTATTGGAAAATTTAAATAATTGCAAAGAAGAGTTTAAAAAGCATACATACACATCAATTTGGGTTAAAGATCATAGAAGATTAAGATATTTTATTGAAACTAGTCAACATCTATTCATCTTTCAACTGCCTCTCATACAAATTACTCTCAATTATTTTGAAACAATTGCTTTAGCATGTGTTTATTTTATGGTTGCTCGTGATAAGGTTGCTGTTGGCACTGTAATGCTTCACTATAGCTAAACTCAAAGTGCAACACTATCTAGGGCTTTGACTGAAATTTGCGCTTCTATTCATGAGATTCTTAAGTTTCAAGATCAGGTTACATGATTTATCCATATGCTATACAACACAGCAACTCAAAACAGTGTGTGCATCCAACACCATCAGCATTCTACATATCCATTGTAGTACGAATTGCAGTCTATGCCAGCGATTAATGGAAGAGAACAGCAAACGTTTCATGTTAAGCTGGATGTGTTCCACCAGTGTTGTTTATGTAAGATCCTGGGCATCACTTGAAAAGATAGCATCACCAGAGAAGAAGTGTTACGTAGGACTGGGCAGAGGCACGTACAGCATGTTATGACAAAGACATGATGGAGACTGAGAAGATATGAATTTCATCTCCTGGACAAGTGCTCCACCAGATAGCTGTTAAATAGACACACCAGATGAGAAAAGAAGTCCAGGCCAAAGAAGTCCTGACAAAGTAACTTTAGAGAGGATCTTTAAGGGTGGAATTCCATCTCGGCTGCAGCAAAACAGATTGCAGTGCATCAGGACCAGTGGATGAATCTTGCACCCATTATCTTGCATGGACCAGACAAAATAAGTCTAGGTGTTCATGCGGCATGTGTTTCACATAGCAAGCGCTAAAGGCCGCAATTTATTACAACATGGAGATTTTGAGTTCAATTGCATTTAATAACTCAGTTGAAACTTTATTGCTGGAACAGCACAGCAGGTCAGGCAGCATCCAGGGAACAGGAGATTCGACGTTTCGGGCACAGGCCCTTCTTCAGGAATGAGCAGAGAGTGTTCAGCAGGAGAAGATAAAAGGTAGGGAGGAGGGACTTGGAGGAGGGGAGTTGGAAATGTGATAGGTGGAAATGTGATAACCTATCACATTTCCAACTCCCCTCCTCCAAGTCCCTCCTCCCTACCTTTTATCTTCTCCTGCTGAACACTCTCTGCTCATTCCTGAAGAAGGGCCTGTGCCCGAAACGTCGAATCTCCTGTTCCCTGGATGCTGCCTGACCTGCTGTGCTGTTCCAGCAATAAAGTTTCAACTTTGATCTCCAGCATCTGCAGACCTCACTTTCTCCTTTAATAACTCAGTCTCAAGTACTTGCATTTTTCTTTAATTATGTACATCAAACATTAAATTAGCAATCTTGCACATTTCACATAATTCATGTTGTGCAGTAGGCTTTGAGCATGATTACAGGAGTTGAGGCAAATTGACATGAGGCAATAAGGTTATTAAAATGTTCCCACTCCCTGCTTCCTTTCCTGAAACCTCATTGTGATCAAGTGCTGGGGTGAATAACAACTGGCATGAGCAGCATTGGAAGTCATTTTTTTAAAAAAACATGGATTATAAGTGTACTAGCACTCCTGAACCATCAGGACACACTTCTATGATATTGGAGCTCCAACTTTGGATTGAATCTCGATCTTGAACAGGAATGTAAATCTAGGGGTTGGTAATAGAAAAAGGCTGAGTTTAGATTCCCTACAGTGTGGAAACAGGCCCTTCAGCCCAACAAGTCCACACCAACCCTCCAAAGAGTAACCCACCCAGACTGACTTCCTTCTGACTAATACACCTAACGCTATGGGCAATTTAGCATGGCCAATTCTCCTGACCTGCAAATCTTTGGACTGTGGGAGGAAACCCACACAGACAGGGGGAGAATGTGCAAATTCCACACAGACAGCTGCCTGAGGCTGAAATCGAACTGGAACCCTGGTGCTGTGAGGCAGCAGTGCTAACCACTAATCCACTGTGCCACCTGAGTTGAGGAGGGGGAGAGGCCACAACTTGGAGATCCGGAGAAAACACAACTTGGAGGTGAAGAGGTGGCAAGGCATTGCAATTAGGAAATTAGGAAAGGGAAAAAGACCACAACCAAGACGTTGTGAAGGATGAAAAGCCACATTGGAAAGCAGCTGAGGTGCCAATTAGGGTTCTGGAAGCAAAATTAAAACAGCTCTCAGAATGTTCAGTAAGCTTACAGACCCCATTATTTTACCCATGTTAAATCAAAATTGCATTAAACAGGCGGCTTTAACCAAGGACTTGTTGTACACATTTTTAATGTGCTGTGTCTTAACTAGATTACAGTGTACATGTGTCGACTGCAATAAATTTAGCACTTCTTCTACTGCATTCCAAAATGAAATTACAACCTAGTGAACAATGCCTAAAAATAATCCTTTCTTTCTCCTCTTGTCTTTTTGATACATTTGTCACTGCGTAGTGCATAAGGTTATGGTCAGTTCTCTAAGGGAATGTTAACTAGCATTGCATGTTACTCATTTGATGTCACATTACATAAAGCAAAAAGCCATAATCTAGGGCACATGTTGATCAGTAACATCCGTTTGTTTTAAAGTGAAACTATTCAAGTGAACACTTTCATTTGTGTGATGTAAACTAAATGATTGCTCTGTTCATTCATGCCAACGAGGAGGTAAGATTTAAATTATATGTATTTGGTTTTACAGATGATAAGACTTGAACGGACAGTCAAGCAGCTTGAGGAAGAAAGGGTCCGACTGCAGGAGCACTGTAATGAATTGGTGGAAGAAAATGGGCAGCTTCACGCACGACTGGAAGTTGAGAATTTATCAGTGCAAAATCAACAAAATATTATGGCAATGGAGGTCATTAAGAGAGTTATTAGGTTTTTGACAATTAGGCCTTTGACATAAAAATATAAAGGGAAAACATCCTTTCTATTGTCGTTCATGCTTTGGACCTTTCAACCAGTTTCTACCGAAACTCATTTTACTCAGGAACTGTACTTGTGAGACAAACAGAAGAGTCGACTTGTAATTCAACAAAATTTTATTCACAAAATACAAAAGAAAGGAAAGAGGCACTATAGCTTTATAGTGACCAAAGCCCTGCTCTTTTGTGATAAAAATCAATTATTGTACCAGTTGCAATGTTAGGTGGTTGTCGCAATCTTTATGTAAACTACTACTGGCTACCAGCTACTACATGCAGTCATTCTCTATTTAAGTAGTACTAGGTTTTTTCACATTAGTAAACAACTTCACATTTTCCAACATTCAGCTCTATCTGCCAAATTTTTGCCTAGGAGCTCAATCTATCAATATCCATCTGCAACTTCTTTGCATCCTCTTCATAATTTACCTTTCTACCTATCTTTATGCCATCAGTAAATTACCATGACTTCACTCCCCTGATCTAAGCCATTGATGTAAGTTGTAAAGAACTGAGGCCCAGCACAGACCCCTGGGGACTCCACTTGTTCACATTCTGTCTCTCAGAAAATGACTCATTTGCATATACTGTTTTCTGCTAGCCGGCCAATCTTCTATCCATGCTAGTATGTTACCCTCTACACTTTGAACTCCTATTTAATACAGTAACCTTTTATGTGATACCTTGTCAAATATCTGGAAATCTAAGCACAGTGTATCCACAAGCTTCCTTTTATCCCAGCATGTTATTCCTTCAAGGAACTCCAGTAAGTTGGTTATGGGCGGCACAGTGGTTAGCACTGCTGCCTCACAGCGCTGGAGATCCGGGTTCAATTCCTGCCTCAGGCGACTGTCTGTGTGGAGTTTCTTCCAGTTTCCTCCCACAATCCAGAAAATGTGCAAGTTAGGTGAATTGGCCATGCTAAATTGCCTGTTGTGTTAGGTGAAGTGGTAAATGTAGGAGAATAGGTCTGGGTGGGCTACTCTTCAGAGGCGTCGGTGTGGACTTGTTGGGCCGAAGGGCCTGTTTACACACTGTAAATAATCTAATCTAAATATGCTTTCCCTTTCTCAAAACTAGGCTGACTCTTCCTGATTACCTTGGGTTTTTTTTTAAGTGCTCAGCTATAATCTCCTTAATGATCAAGTTTAACACCTTCCCCGTGACAGGCACCAATCTTGCTTTTCCACGGCTTCCTGCTTGCTGCCACCCTGTTTTCTTGAATTTGAGAAGTTATATTTGCTACTTTCAAGTCTAATGGGACTTTCCAGAATCTAGCAACTTTGGTGAATTTAAATCAATACACCTCTGTTAAAATGAGTATAGTGGCCATCGCTAAGGGGAAGATGCTGGGAAGTTGAAAAATCTGAAGGCAGATAAATCACCCAAACCAAATGGATTACAACCCAGAATTCTGAAGGAGGTACTAAGGAGATGGTAGAGACATTGGTAGTGATCTTTCAGGAATCACTAGAGTCAGGGAGGGTTCCAGAGGTTAGAAAGTAGCTAACCTAACACCCCTGTTGAAGAAGGGAGGAAGATAGAACACAGGAAACTATAGGTTAGCTTGCCTGACCTAGGTCATTGGTAAGATTTTAGAATTCAGTATTAAGAATGAGATTGCGGATTATTTGGAAGTGCATAGTAAAATAGGATGGACTAAGTATGGCTTTGTCAACGGGAGCTCATGCCCGACTACTATGTTACAATTCTTGAGGAGGTAGCAAGCAAATTAGACAAAGGAGATCCAGTAGATGTAATCTATTTGGATTTCCAGAAGGCCTTTGATAAGGGGCCGTATAGTAGGCTGCTAAATAAGATAAGACCCCATGATGTCAGGGACAAGGTACTAGCATGGATAGAGGATTAGCTTACTGACAGAAGACAGACAATAGGGATAATGGCTTCAGAAATCTTATGAAGGCAAATGCAATGTTGGTATTCATTTCAAGAGGGCTAGAAAACAACACCAGATTTGTACAGAGTAAGGCTCTGGTCAGACCACATTTAGAATATTGTGGGTAGTTTTGGGCCCCACATTTAAAGAAAGATGTGCTGGTGTTGGAGGGAGTCCACAGGAGGTTTACAAGAATGATCCTGGAGATGAAGGGTTTACCAAATGAGGGTCAGTTGGGAAATCTGGATCTGTACTCAGTGGAGTTTGGAAGGATGTAGGGAGATCTGATTGAAACTTACGGCATACTGAGATGCTTGCATAGAGTGTACATGGAGAAGATATTTCTAATAGTAGGAGAGTCTAGTACCTTGGGTGGCACAGCCTCAAGGTGAAAGGATGACCTTTTATAACTAAGATGAGGAGTAATATCTGGTTCTGGTGACTCTGTGGAACTCATTGCCATAGAGTGCTGTGAAGGCCAGGCCAATGAAGTATTTAGGACAGAGATAGATAGTTCTTGATTAGTAACCAGGTTTTTTAATAAACAAAATTATTGTTTTATGATTGAAACACAACTTTTTCAATAAAGATACAATAATTGGTTAATAACAACAGGCAAGAATATAGAAGTGGAAATTTGTATCCTTCCAAATATCTCCCAAACAAATACACTAACACACTTATACTCACCCTTCAAAAAAGAGAAAACAAAACAGATTTCACTGCAAAAATTAGCTTTTTGAGAAAGTAAATACTTTGGTCAATGGATTATCTTGAAGGTAAAAAGATAAGTGTTGAAAGTTCCAAACATCAATTGTTTTAATATTCTAGCACATGTGTTCAGTTCACCAATCATGCACAGTTTTCTTTGAAATCTTACAGACACATACTTGCTAAGGGAACACAATATTGAGATGTTGCTTCAGTCACCTTCAAAAGAATAAATGTATTTCATCCTGAACTGAACAAGAGGGTTTTCACTTCAGAAATGGCAGAAATCAGCTGGACAGCTTGTTCTTAGCAGCTGAATTGAAGTAAAGCTTGCTTCTCAGCAAGCTTACCTCCAATTAAAACAGATAAAACAAGAGCATCTTAAGAAAAATGCTGTTTATAAAAGCTCCAGCAAAGCAAGTAGTTGTTAGCAATCATGTGACTTATAGGAAACTTTATTTTGGAAAAGCTCCAGTGACAACAGTAAACTTTCAATTAAGTTTATTGAAGATTTATTAGACCACTGCCTGGAATGGGGAAGTCAATTTATGAGGAAAGATTAATCAGACTAGGCTAGTATCTGCTGGGATTTAGCAGCATAAGAGGCAGCTTGATTGAAAGATATGAAATTCTCAATTTCTTGAGTATATGTAAAAAGAATGTTTACTCTTCTGAGTAGAACTAGAACCTATTTTAAAGAGACCACTCCAGAGTTTTTTCATTAATCTTGAAATAAATTCCTTTTCCCATAATCATTCAAAACTTAAGTCCTCCAAGCAATATTAAATTTAAAGCACCCATCTAACCTCATGTGACAGAGGGCTAGGAACCAGAAGAGAAGACTAATAGACAGTGAGGTGGAAACTAGAGACTGTAAGGAACATGTTCATGCAGTTAGCATTACCAAGGGGAAGAATAGGCAGAGAGCAAATGAATGCAAAGGAACTGGTGGTCTGAAGTGCATATGTTTTAGTGCAAAGAGTATAGTGGGTAAGGCAGATGAACTTAGGGCTTGGATTGGTGCCTGGGAGTATGAAGTTATTGCAGTCACAGAGACTTGGTTGAAAGAAAGGCATGATTGGCAACTAAATGTTCCACGATATAGATGCTTCAGACAAGACAGGGAGGGAAGTAAAAGGGGGGAGGAGTTGCATTGCTGGTTATGGATGATATCACGGCTGTGCTTAAGGAGGACACTATGGAGGACTTGAGCAGTGAGGCTTCATGGGTAGAGCTGAGAAATAAGAAGGGTGCAGTTACATTGTTGGGGTTGTACTACAGGCCTCCCAACAGTGAGCGTGAGGTAGAAGAACAAATAGGTAAACAGATTATGGAAAGATGTCGAAGCAACAGGGTGGTGGCAATGCGAGATTTTAATTTTCCCAACATTGACTGGGATACACTTAGTGTCAGAGGTCTGGTTGGGGCAGAATCTGTAAGGAGCATCCCAGAAATCTTTCTGGAGCAGTATGTCATTAGTCTAACTAGGGAAGGGACCATATTGGAACAGGTGTTGGGTAATGAGCCAGGCCAGGTGGTAGAAGTTGCAGCGAGGGATTTATTTGGGAATAGTGACCACAATCCTGTAAGTTTTAGAATACTTGTAGACAAAGATGAGAGTGGTCCTAAGGGAAGAGTACTAAACTGGGCCAAGGCCAATTATATCAAAATTCGGCAGGAGTTGGGAAATGTGGATTTGGGGCAGCTATTTGAAGGGAAGCACACATTTGATATGTTGGAGGCTTTCAAAGATAGTTTGAAGATAGTGCAGGATAGGCATATCCCTTTGAAAACAAGGTATAGGAAAGGCAAGATTCGTGAATCGCGGATGACAGGAGATATTGTGCAACTAGCCAAGAGGAAAAGGGAAGGGTACAGGCAGCTAAGAACAGAACAGGCTTTGGAAGAATATCGGGAGAGTAGGACCAATCTTAAACGAGGAATCAAGCAGGCTAAAAGGGGTCATGAAATAACCTTAGCAAGCAGTTAAGGAGAATCCCAAGGCCTTTTATTCATATATAAGAAGCAAAAGGGTAACTAGAGAAAGGGCTGGTCCACTGAAGGATAAGGAAGTTTGTGTCGAACCTGAGAAAATGGGTGAGATTCTCAATGATTACTTTGCATCAGTGTTCACTGAGGGGAGGGACATAATGAATGTTGAAATTAGAGATGGAAGTTTGTTTACTCTGGATCACATTGACATTAGGAGGGAAAATGTGTTGGGTAGGCTAAAGGATATTAAGGTGGACAAATCCCTAGGACTGGATTGGATCTATCCCAGATTGCTGGGGGAGACAAGAGAGGAAATAGCTGGGACCCTGACAGGTATCTTTGTAGCATTCTTAAACACAGGTGCAGTGCCGGAGGACTAAAGAGTTGCTAATGTTGTCCCCCTGTTCAAGAAGGGTAGTAGGGATATTCCAGGCAACTACAGACCAGTGAGCCTGACATCAGTAGTGGGAAAATTGCTGGAGAAGGTACTGAGGGATAAGATCTATTTATATTTGGAAGAGAATTGGCTTATCAGTGTTAGGCAACGTGGTTTTGTGCAGGGGAGATTGTGCCTTACCAACTTAATAAAGTTCTTTGAGGAAGTGACCAAGTTGATAGATGAAGGAAGGGCTGTAGACATCATATACATGGACTTTAGTAAGGTGTTTGATAAGGTTCCCCATGGTAAACCAAAGGAGAAAGTGAAATCACATGATGTGCAGGGTGTTCTAGGTAGGTGGATAAAGAACTGGTTGAGCAACAGGAGACAGAGAGTAGTCGTTAATGGGAGTTTTTCGAAATGGAGAAAGGTGACCAGTGGTGTTCCACAGGGATCAATACTGGGGCTACTGTTATTTGTGATATGCATAAATGATCTGGAAGAGGGCATTAGTGGTCTGATCAGTAAGTTTGCACATGACACTAAGATTGGTGGAGTAGCAGAGAGCAGAGGGGACTGTCAAAGAATACAGGAGAATATAGATAGACTGGAGAGTTGGATGGAGAAGTGGCAGATGGAGTTCAATCCGGGAAAATGTGAGGTGATGCATTTTGGGAAGTCTAATTCTAGAGCGAATTATACAGTAAACTGAAGAGCCTTGGGAAATGTTGATGAGCAGTGAGATCTGAGAGTTCAGGTCCATTGTATCCTGAGGTGGCTGCACAGGTGGATGGAGTGGTCAAGAAGGCATATGGTATGCTTGCCTTAATCGGACGGGGTATTGAATATAAGAGCTGGCAGGTCATGTTAAAATTGTATAAGATTTTGGTTCGGCCGCGTTTAGAATACTGTGTACAATTCTGGTCGCCACATTACCAAAAGGATGTGGATGGGTTGGAGACGGTGCAGAGAAGACTTATGAGCATGATGCTGGTATGGAAGGTAATAGCTATGAAGAGAGATTGAGTAGGTTAGGATTGTTTTCATTAGAAAAAAGGAGATTGAGGTGGGACCTGATTGAGATCTACAAAATCATCGAGGATACAGACAGATGGATAGAGATAAGCTTTTTACCAGGGTGAGGGATTCAATAACAAGAGGTCATGCATTCAAGGTGAGAGGAGAAATGTTTAAGGGGGACACGCAGAAAGTACTTTACACAGAGGGTGTTAGGTGCCTGGAATGCGTTGCCAGCAGAGGTAGTAGAGGCAGGCACAGTAGATTCATTTAAGGTGCGTCTGGAGATTTGCATGAGCAGGTGGGGAGCAGAGGATACAGATCCTGAGGAATTGGGCAATAGGTTTACACAGTAGATTTTGATCGGCTCAGGCTTGGAGGGCCAAAGGGCCTGTTCCTGGGCTGTAAATTTTCTTTGTTGTTCTCTTCTTTGTTGTATAATAAAACATAGGATGGTAGGGAAGAAGTGACAGAACTTTAAGGAGATATTTCATTCAGAAAGGAAGGATCCACAAGGAGGATGAACCATCTGTGGCTGACTAAGGAAGTTAAGAATAGTTTCAGTTGAAATAACAAGTATGCCATGCTGCTAAGGTTTGCAGGAGGCCAAAAGATTGAGAAAATGTTAGAACTAACTACTGGTACCTAAATGTAACAACAAAGGGAAACACATGAGATAAAAATGTAAGATAAGATAAAAATTAGAAAATATAAAAACAATAAAAGTTTGTACAAGTAAATAAAGAAACGAATAGCTAAACATTGGTCCCTTGGAGGATGTGTCTGGGAAATTACTAAATGGAAAGAAGGAAATGACAGTTATTGTGTAGGGAGACTTAGAACTGTGCAGATCAGAGGGATGAGAGTGTTCTTGTCAAGAACAATAAAAACTGGCATGTAGGTTCAGCAAACAATGAAAAAGGAAAAGGGAATGTTGGGCTGAAGTGCAACGGGGTTAGGGTATAAAATTAAGGAAGTCTTGTTACCTCTTTTTGTGGCATCTGTGAGACTTAACTTGAGTACAGTTTTATAGGTATTCATCAGGTACCAGAGTCCAATGTAGCAATGGTTTATGCAAGCTAACTCCATTCAAGATGAGTGCCACCTATTGGTTAGGGATCCTCACAAGGCATTCAAACTGTACATCTGAAATTGGCATTGAATCAAATAAACCTTTCTGAGAATGTTACCTTCCCTTAACAGTCGATGGTGTTGCTATGGCAATGTTACTGTGAATTTCTGTATGAAGAATATTTGTGGGGATCACAATTGATCAGAAGCTCAACTGAATCATCCACAGAAATATTCTAGCTGTGAGAGCAGGTCAGAAGCTTGCTATCCTGTTGCAAGTAACTCACCTGATTCCTGGAAGGAACATAGAAAAATATGTCAAGAGTAGAATGGAATACATTCCACATACCAAAATTTGTGCATTTCCAGGAGTTTGACAATGCCCTAGATACTTGATCAGCAATCTATCCCTTCCATTCGACATGTAATGTGCAGTTGTTGCCATACTTGCTGTCTACGAGAAACTCTGACATAACATCAAGGCTTCAGTGGCAGTATGGCCCATATCTGCGAACTGCACTCCAAGAAAGATAGCGGAAAGATAGCGGTAATTCTTTGGAGCGCTGCTCCTTCATCAGGTGATTGTGGAGAGTAAGACACAGAATTTATAGCAAAAGTTTACGGTGTGATGTAACTGAAATTATATATTGAAAAAGACCCGAATTGTTTGTTAAGTCTCTCATCTTTTAGAATGACCATGTTGGTATCAGTTCTACCTTATCTGGACCAACATGACACCAATTGTTAAAGTGCACTTGAGAATGTAACTTCTAAAAAATTTTTTTACATTGAAAGAACTGATACCAACATGGTCATTCTCAAAGATGACAAACTCACAAACAATTCAGGTCTTTTTCAATATATAATTTCAGTTACGTCACACTGGGAACTTTTGCTATAAATTCTGTGTCTTACAATTTTACTCTCCACAATCACCTGATGAAGGAGCAGCACTCCAAAAGCTGTTGGACTATAACCTGATGTTGTGTGATTTCTAACTTTGTGCACCCCAGTCCACCACCAGCATCTCCAAATCATCAGTAATTCTTTTTCAACTGAATAGCTGTATAGACTTATTCTCTTCTTTGTGCTTCAGTAATGTTTGGCAAATGAAATTACTCTGTCATTGTGGCAATAACTCAAGTATGATTGCCTAGCTAGGAAATTCTGTGTCATTGGCCATGAATTCTTTAGATCTTTGCATAGCTGATGAGCCTGAGCCTAGAACCACATTGCTAACCACACATTAGTCAGGTGTTTCAGGGAAGTAGAATGGGTTTGAGGCCTTGAGATTGCTGACATTCTCTCTCCAGTTCCATTTCCATACTAACTCTTATTTCCACATATTCTCAAAGAATTGTGTCCTTTCATATAGGAGTTTCCTTCAAGTCTATTTCTTCTGAATGATGGTCTCCCATACATTCACATCTAAGTTGGACTTCTTGAGGGAAACCATGCTTCTTTTGTTCTCTCATTTGAATGCCTTCCTTGAGCTAGGCAAAGGAGATCTACTTTAGCAGTTGTAACTCAGGCATCCTAAGTACATAGTCAGCTCGATGGAGTCTGTTTCAGATGATCATGGCCTCAATGTTGGTGTTATTTGATGCTTCTAGGACACTGGTGTTTGTATGTCCGTATTTCCATCTCAAATAGCGTTGGTGGTACTTCTCACAGGTCTTGAGGTGCCGACTGTTTTGGAGCCATATAGAAGAGTCAGAAGGATGACTGCCTTATAGAAACTTGGTATCAGCACAGATTTCACAGCCCTTGAAGACACTTAACCTTATGCATCTGAAGGTGGTGCTCAGAGATTAGATGCAGTGTTGAGTATCTGCAGCGATGTGAGCCTTAGATAAACGGTAGCTTCCGAGGTAAGGGAAGGCTCCACATTGGGGAGGACTTCTCCATTGATCTTAATGGAAGAATGGACCTAAATTTGACATGGGATGGGTTGATAAAAAGTTTCAGCCTTCATGGGGTTGAGGCTGAGACCAATTCTTGGTATGCTTCCATGAAGACATTAAGAAGATTTAAAGGTATGCTTCCATGAAGACATTAAGAAGATTTAAAGATTCTCTTCCGAGACATCAGAGATGATGTTGTCATCTGCATTATTGAAGTTAAACAAGCATGTAGTGTCATTTTATTCTTGGATTTCAATTGGTTGAGACTGAAAAGTTTTCTATCCATTCTGTAGACAATGTCAACACCAGTGGGAATCTTGTTCTTGACAAAGTGAAGAATGGTGATGATGAAGATGGAGAAAAGGGTGGGGGCGATAACAAATCCCTGCTTGACCTATATCTTGACCTCAAAGGATTTTGTCACTTAACTGTCAGTGAGGACCGTAGCTGACATCTGTTCATGGAGGAGACAGAGAAGGTTAATGAATTTCACTGGAGAGTCAGGCTTTGACAGCATCCACTATAGCACTCCCTGATTGACTGAATCAAAAGTTTTGATCAGATTAATGAAGGCCATGCAGAGTGGTTGATGTTGTTCCTGTATTTCCCTTGGAGTTGCTGAGCAGTGATTGTTATGTCCAGGATTTCCTGAGACTGGTTAAAGGCGCCTAGCGAGGATTCAGGGAATGATCTTCCTGGTAATAGAAAGGAAGGAAATTCTTTGGTAGCTCCACTGTCAAACTTTGTCTCCTTTCTTGAAGACGATGGTAGTAGTAGCATGTGTAGGATTGGCAGGGATGATGGGTTTGCTCTGCGCCTCCAATTTTGAAAATCTCCACTAGAATCCCATCTACTCCTACAGCTTTTCCATTATCCATCTATCTAATGGAGGCTTCAACGTATGCCACACTAGATGGGAGTCCAAGATCATCTTTGATGAGAAGTTGAGAAATTCCGCAAAGATTCTCATCGATTATTATTTCACAGTTTAAGAGTTCTTTGAAATGATCTCTCTATCGGAGGCTGATGTTTTCCCTGCCCCTCAAAAAGGTTCATCCTTACACCACACTGGTTTGCGGCCAAGGCTATTGGCTCTCCTTGGTGGCACAGAACAAACCCATGGAGACCTGCTTGGCAGCAAAAGTTTCAGCTCCTTACCTTTCTCAGTCCACCATTGTTTCTTGATTTCCCTCCTTCTTCTTTGTAACTCCACCTTCACTGTTTGATAAATTCAGTTTTTTGTGTCGCTGGTGATGTTGTTTTGCCAGGCATAGAGAGCTTTCCTCTTCTTGTCGATGAGATCTAGGATGGTATGGTCATTCGCATTGAATTTATGTTAGTGTTTTCTGGTCTTGTAGTCAATGGTTTCTTCATAGCATGAGATGAACTCTTTAGAGATTTTGTTGAAGACATTGTTGGTATTCACTAGTCTGCTTAGTTCATGGAGCCATTCAATGTTGAGCTTTTGTCTGAACTGTTCCTTCATCTTCAGCTGTGTTTGATGACATTCCATGGACATTGAGAAGCAAATGAGCCAATGGTTTGTCCAGCAAACATCTGCACTGATCACCGCTTTGGTAATGAGGACATTCTTTAGATCTTGGGATCAAACAGTGATGTAGTCGATCGTGTGCCAGTGCTTTGATCATAGATCTTTCAAGAAGTTTTGAACTTGTCTTTTTGTTAAAACAGTGTTTTGGTGATCACCAGCTGGTATTTCATGCATCTGGTTAGCAGCAGAATTCCATTGGTGTTGTAACTCCAGGCTCTTTTCTTTCGGATAGTGCCTTTCCACAGTTGGGCATCCTTTCCAACACTAGCGTTAAAGGATCCAAGGGGGATAATTTTATTTCCCTGAGAATGATGGTGAGTGTGGTGTCAGCTGAAATAGAAGCCTTCTTTGGATTCATCTGTAGCATCAAGAATTAGTGGATAGGCACTCACGATCATTGCTTGTTGGTCCATATCAAGTTTAGACGGAGAATCCTGAGGTAAATAATATTGTTAGGAGATCCCTAAAAACCCACAGATGCAATTAGTCTTCCAGAGTCCAAGACAGAGAGAGAGCAGTTGATAGTCAAAACCGTCTGTGATTCACAGTGCAGGGATGCAGGTGATAGGTCATGCTAAAATTAAAAACACTAAATATGTTGGGAGTTAAAATAAGTTGGAAGATTTGCATAGCTTAACTTAAAGGGAGAAATCTATAGGAAAATTTGCAGCATGACAGATACGTTTGGAGTTAAACAGGGTTAGGAAAGAAAAAAATCAGGACCTAAGAATCACTGTTGACTGATTTTCAGAAAAGTTAAATCTTTCCTTAAAGGGCAATGTAAGTACTGGTGAGGTGTGTTCTTTTCAATTGTGTTAAAAGTTATTTTCTGTATATTGAAGTATAAATTTCCTACAGAAGGACTTTGGTGCTTTAAATTTATTTGTTAGATAAATGTTTTAAATGTGAATACCTATCATCTCATCTGTTCAGCTATTAATCAGAAGTTTTAATTGATTTGTAAGCATTATTGGTGTCCGCAGGGATGTTAAGAATAGAGTTCCCTCTAAACTACACACACCATTTAACTTTGGACATGATGTTCCTTTGCTGACATTGGTCAAGGTCCTAGAGTTACCAATGTAAAAGCATTGCAAAAGCATCCTCACTGTAAGCACTATAATGATTCAAGAAGAAGGCAATGTTTTCAAGGCAATGTGAGATGACCATTAAATGCCAGGATTGCTAGCAATGCCCATGCCCCAAGATCAGATTTTTATTAAATACGTCTCATTCTATTCTAAGAACCATAAGTGAAATATCCTGGTCTAATCAAACTGATAACAACTTTTCACATTTTTTGCTCCATATTCGATGCATAATTGTGCTGTTAAGTGTATGTGAAAGGCAGGTGAAGGAATAGAAATAAAGAGAAATAAATAAAAATAAAGGTGATAAAGCCTAATAAAGGATTTCAGTTTACTTTTGAATATATGTTTTTAAGGTATAACAGATTTTTATTAAAAAAAGCAAAGGAAACAGAATAAAATGATACTTTACCACATCATGATGAAGAATGACTATTGTTATTAACTCAGTCTGTTTTTGTTCAGTTATGTAGAAAAGAAGACTTGATTCAGGAGTTGAAAAATGACAAGATTGCCTTGCAGGCCAAAGCTAATTCAACTGCAGAGAAGGTAAGTGTTACAACTGATGTGTTACAACTCGGCTTTGACATAAATGTTCTGGAATTTATCGCAAAAGAAATTTTATTTATCGTAATTAGAAATCAGACATTTATGCAGAAAACAGTTGACAAATAATGCTCAATTAGTTTGATTTCAAAAATATTCTTTGGCCATTTGTATTGATAATATCAACACTGTACAGAAATGCACAGTGGCATTTTGATGTAATTATAGCATAGAAAACCTGCAGGGGAAGTTTGGTTTGTAAATGTGGATGTGGGGAGCAGAATTTCCACTTTGGGCACAAATTAGAGAAGTAGTACAATGGGTTAAATTTTACCAAAGGTAGGCTAAGTGTCAATTTTGGAGAGTTTTCTAAAAATTTATTTTCAGGTTCTCTTGCAAATTATCTCATGAAATTCTCTGATGCTCATCTTATTATGTATACTCCACAGCTCTGTGGCAGAACATTTGATCTACTGTGCACCCACAAGTACTCACTACTTCTGGGATTTCCACTGCCGATTCCATATTTAAAGCCCAGCTCTGTGCAAGGCCAATCACTGCCAGCCATGAGTAGCCCTTCACAGTACATGCATTGGAGGGAAATAAGAAAGAATAAGTTCTGAAAGAACATAGAAATAGTAGCTCGCATTCTTAAATATATTGTTACTGCACATCATTACCTGCCTGACCAATGTCCAGTATAACTGCAATTACAGAAATGACACCACTCATTCTGAGCACCATACCATGTTAAAATGCCTGCTTGGAGGTTCCTACGCTTTCCATAATGATCACGATAGCATAACCTCCTGTCATTGTTCAATGTGAGAACATCACATGTTCTTGGAAAACCTTCAAATTGTTGAAAGTATCAACTTTTATTGAAAAGCAAAGAAAGAAGCTAATGGTAAAAGCTGCATTTGCTTCTGTGACTAAACAGGAGCAGTTTGCCTTTTGAGCATCAACAAATTTACAGTCAATGAATGATTTCATCCAGCATTGATCTGTTGAAAGCGAGTGCCAATTACATCCACTGTGAATTATTGCACCCAATGCTGCACCATTCCAGTATGATAAAGGTGATGTTCCCCCTTTTCAATGTCCTCATCCTCCTCAGAAGATTGTTCCCACTTTCCCTGCTCTTCAGCATCCATCGCATAACTTATTTGCTTATTGCAGTTGAGCAGGCCAAATCAATCAAGAACTATGCTTCACACTATGTCTGGAGTGTACTGCAAGACCCTTCCAGATTGAGTGAAGCATCAGAACATCATTTTCACAAGGTCTATTATCTGTTGTTAAATGGCTCTCTTGGAAGAATGAGCATCATTGTATTTGTACTAGATTTTATTCAAAGTGTTACATCAACTCTGAATGCAAAAAGTAGCCCTTGTCCCCCAGAAACTACCCTTGTAAGACATCTGGTCATTGAAATAAAGCAGAAACATGAAAGTTCTCAATAATATGGGCAACACTGTAGCTACCAGGATACCTGGCACAGATATGACATTGAAGATCACAGTTGACTTTCATATTAACAGAAATAAAACCAATGTTTCTTCAAAGTCAGCTACATTATCATATAACTTAAATCAGTTACACGTGAAATAAATTATCAAACATACATGTTTGTGTCGACGAGCTTAAAAGAACAGGCCCAATTATTATAGCCTCTCCAGAAAATTTGGTGACCTATCCAAACAGGCTGAAACAGGCAATGGGACTGTTGTTGCAATGCCTCTGCATCTGCAATGCAACAGACAAATGGAAGCAGAAACTGCAGGGAAGGGATACTGCACAAAAGGGGAGGAAGATAGCCTCTTCACAAAAGGCCCTGCTCACCGGTTTTCATGTAGAAGTTTTTCAATTTCGTTAAGGACTACTGTATGAGGGCACTTGAGGTTCAACAAAAAGGTATTCAGAGAACAATGCCATCTCTTTCAACTGAACCTGCAACCTCACACCAAGTCAAAGGCAGCGCTATCAGCAGCCATCAAAGTCAATGTCACTGTAAATGTCAGTGCTATTGGATCAATCCAAGCAGGATATGTGGCATAGAGAGCATTTTGCTGCATTCTTTACATTACTGCAAAAGGAATGCAATAGTGGTTCTCTGCATACAAATACAGTAAGATTCATCATTTTCTTTCCACTAACTGGAGGGAAGCAGGATGTGCAGATTTATGACTTACCATAGCATAGCAGGATTTTCTAATAGTTTATTGAATGCATACTTGTGGCTACGTGGATCTTACTTGCCAATGGGGCAAGATGAAGCTGCTGTAGATTAGCAGCAAAAGAGGTCACTGTTGTATTAGGTATGAGTTGCATTCACTTACCTTGACTACTCATGTGAGCTCATTAAACCTTTTGCAGCATTTCTTCTAAGTCCTCAAGGCTGAACTTAAGAAATCAATCTTCCTTGCCACTTTCTCCTATTCATTTGGAAAACCATTCTCAAGGGCCTCATTGCCCTCCCCACTCACTACACCATAGAAATGTGGTCTATCTCCTCTTCTTAAGGTCCCCAACATTGTATCTGTTTTGCTGGGAACCCTCACCCTGCAGGAAATTTCAGGAGTGATAATCAAGAATAACTTCTTTCGAAGTTCAATAATTCATAAAATATAATTGAGTTTTGAAGACAATTATCATTTTGATAATGTAAACATGAATCCAAAGGAGTAAAGAATTGTCTGTTTGAATAATTTTGTCACTATTTAAGGTGATAGTTGGGTTAGAATGAATAGTCTTCTAACATACTATGCATATGTAGCATGCCACATATTTGATATAATTTGATGCCCAAAGATAATCTATTATCATTATTGTTGCTGTGTTTGTTGTCTGTCATTTCCAGTCTTTTCATTACTTCATCAAATTGTTTTCAAATCTTTTTGTTTGTTCAATGGATTCAATTTTAATATTGAGCAACTGAATTGAATGGGCTGCTAATTAACAATGATCCATTTCTCACATCACACAAGATCAAACTCTACCACAAAGAGTTTTTGTTGTTTTACTGAGACGATCTGAGCAGAGCATAGCTCTTTGAAGCTTTCAGAAACCTGCTTACTCTCATGAGTCAATGAGCCATTACTAACCTACAGTAGGTCCCTTGTCTCCAGTTAAAACACTCATCTTCACTTAACAAAATTCTTTGTGTCTCACACTGACATTGCATTCCCCTCCAGATCTGTGTGCATCCCACATTTTTATTATGAAACCCTCCTTTATCCTTCCCTTCTGTTTAGACAGAGTTTGCAGGTGCCTAAGTCTTAGGGTCAGATGATTTTCTGCCAGAAAATTTCCAGACTCGACAGATCTACCCTAACATAAGGAGCCCATCACAAGCAATTTCTACTCTGGGGGAGGCAGAGGCTTTATGTGAGTGGGCCTTCTGCCTCCAAGGAAATTTGGTGGCTATTACAGAGGAGGGTAAATGCAGAAGTGGGCTAATTAAGGGTCTACTTCAATTCTCTTGGACTTTATCTAGCTTTATGAAAGGCTGTTAATCTGTAGTCTTCATCCCTTAGACATCATGCTCCCTCCATGATTTCTCCTTAACACACCATCCATGGCACTCATTCTTATTTCCATGCATTCTCATGCCCCCATAACACCTCAATAGTCACTAATTATGTTCACTATGAGCAGAGCTGGTGAATCATTTGGAGCTGAAAAAAAACCTCTCACTGATGCACACTTGATTAAAAAAAACTCTTATTCATAAATTTAATTTAGCAACTTTCAAGTCACTCGTGGATTTAAACATCTGTTCCAAAAACATCAAATATAACTAATCATTTAAGAGCTTCTTAAAACTTGAATCAAAATGCCACTTCAGATCTCCCTGGTGAAACCAGTGGTTTTGAGATTTTGCAATTCAGCCAAGTATTCATAATGGGCTCAGATATAATAATAGCCCTTAGTAAGTGTCAATGATGAAGTCTGTTGAAACTGCAGGAATGAATTGCTTGCTTTTGTGGGAGAGTTTAGGATCAGAAGGGATAATCTCAAAGTAAGGGGTTGCCCAGTTAAGACAGATATGAGGATACATTCCTTCTCTTTAAGGCAAGTGAATTTGTGGAATTCTCTATCACTAAGAGATGTGAAGACTGAGTTGTTAAAAATATTCAAGAGTGACATAGATGGATTTTTAATCAGTAAGGGAACCAACAGGCCTGGGGAAAAGGCAAGGAATTAAAACTGAGAATTATAAGATTAGCCATGATCTCATTGAATAGTGGCAGACTTGATGGGTCGAATAGCCTACTTCTACTGCTACATTTATGATGTTAAGGATGACAATGGTTTTTATTAATCTACATTAGATGGCAATCAATGCACTCCAGAAATGTGTTTTTCTTTTAACTTAAGTTAACTTGTAACTTAGTGTTTTTCATTTATAAAGGTTTGAAAAGTTAACTAACTTCAGATCATGATATTTAAACACTATATCTGGTCTTCAGAAACCTTTTTATCTCCTTCATAAATTTACGATTCCCATATTGTTCTAAAAGCAGTGAAACAATGAAAATTAGTTTTGTTTAAACTCAGCACTGTTTTCAAATGGTCCAACAGATTTTGGTTTCACACCTGATGTGGGACTTATTGAGGTTCATAAGAATAAGTCTGAAAAAAGAACTGATGATAAAAATACCATGGATCAGGCTGTGGCTTTAACTACAACTAGAAACCTGAGATGGATAAGAAATACAAAGGAGTGTTTTCTTCAACTAATACAGCTGAACACATGACTGTACTAAGAAATACAGAAGGTAGTTTCCCTCCTGACAGTGCATTAAAAGCCATATTTTTAAACATTGGCAGAAGTGCATTGTACACCAATTCTGTTGCATAAAATGCGCTTAGAATGGGATTTGATGTCCACGACAGTGGTAGTAGGTGTGTTCAGAAATTACCTATAGATTGAGTTGATGTCTCGAAAAAGGTTTGGCTCAAATGAAAGTTATATCTTCACCTGTAATTATATAATATCTGACTGGGAAAGAGATGTAACATTTACAAGAATGCATTCCAAGTAACTTCCCTTGTGTATGATGCAACATGCAAGTGCATAGATTATAAAGAAGAGGTGATTCAAAAACAAATTATAAAAAACGCGGCATGAATCTGTTTCTGAATTGTCCACAAAGAGCAGATACTTGAAAGTTGTGTTTGTTTTTTAACATAAACAAAATCAGAAATTGCAGGAAAAGCTCAACTCAAAAGATCTGACAACATCTGTGGAAAGAAATCAGAGTTTACATTTCAGGTCCAGTGATCCTTCTTCAGATCCTTCTTTAAAAAACAGAAAGGTGGATAAATCTCCACGATCTGATCAAATGCATCCCAAGATGTTGTGAGAAGCTAGGGAAGAAATTGCAGGGTCCCCAGCAGAGATATTTGTATCATCTGCAACCACAGGTGAAGTGCTAGCTAATGCTAATGCTATGCCTTTATTTAAGAAAAGTTGTCAGGAGATGCCAGGGAGCTATAGATTGGTCAGTCTGACATCTGTGGTGGGTACCTTGATGGACGGGATTCTGAGAGATAGGATTTACATGCACTTGGAAAGGCAAAGGCTGATTAGGGATCGTCAGCATGACTTTGTGTGAGGGAAATCGTGTCTCACAAACTTGGCTGAGTGTTTTAAGGGTGTGACCAAGAAGATGATGAGGGCAGTCTACATGGACTTTAGTAAAGCCTTTGACAAGGTTCCACGTGGTAGACTGGTTAGTAAAGTTAGATTACATGGGATTCAGGGAGAGCTTACCAATTGGATATAAAATTGGCTTAATGATAGGCGACAGAGGGTATTGGTGGAGGGTTGTTTTTCAGACTGGAGGCGTGTGACCAGCGGTGTTCTGCAAGGATTGATTCTGGGTGCACTGATGTTTGTCATTTATATAAATGACTTTGAGAAGAATTTAGAAAGCATGGTTAGTAAGTTTTCAGATGATACCAAAATTGGTGGAACAATGCACAGTGAAGAAGGTTATCTAAGATTACAAGCAGTTCATGATCAATTGGGCCAATGGGCTGAGGATTGGCATGTTGGAGTTTAATTTAAATAAATGTGAGGTATTGCATTTGGGCAGGACTTATACAATTAATGATAAATCCCTGGGGCGTGTTGTCGAACAGGGAGACCTAGGGGCTCACGTACATAGTGCCACAAGTAGACAGGGTGGTAAAGAAGGCATTTGACATGCTTGCCTTCTTTGCTCAGACTATTGAATATGGGAGTTGGTGTTTTGGACCAGGCCAGATCCACTCAAACATTTTAAGAATAGCCCAGATCGTAACTTCTTTAGCGTTGTTTTAGGCAGATATAAGGTGGATATTCCAAGAATGATGCAGCTTGTCAAACTACTTGGTTTCAAGTAGAACAAAATTTATTTACACGCCACCAAATGAAACAAGCAAAGTAAAACAGAATTTAGAATAGCAACTATTTGAAAGCCCAAATGATGCCATATTCCTGCAACTCAACAAAGGAGCTGTTCCAATTTCCTGCAGCAGCCCCATAAAACATCCCTTGGCACAAAAGGTAACTTCAAATACAGGTTCTTACAGGAGAGAGAGAGACAGCCAGAAATATCTGTTGAAGCACGGAACCTTTTCCCCCAGCAGCTTTCTTTGAGCAGCAGCTTCAAACATACTGCCCGTTAAAACCTAAACCAAACCAGGAACAAAACCCTGAACTGGGAGAACTGGCCACTTCCCTTTCATTGTACATTGTAAAAAAAACCTAAAAGCCTTTTAGACCATAGGATATAGGAGCAGAAGTTAGCCCATTCAGCCCATCAAGTCTGCTCTGCCATTCAATCATAACTGATAAGTTTCTAAATCCCACTCTCCCATTTTCTCCCTGTAACATTTGATCCCCTTGATACTCAAGAACCTATCCATCTCTGTCTTAAATATACTCAATGACCTGGCCTCCACAGCCTTCTGTGGCAATGAATTCCATAGATTGACCACTCTCTGGGTGAAGAAGTTGCTCCTTATTCTCCATTCTAAAAGGTCTTCCCTTTATTCTAAGGCCATGTCCTCGGGTCCTAGTATTTCCTAGCAATGGAAACATTTTCCCAACATCTACTCTGTCCAGGCCATTCAGTATTCTGTAAGTTTCAATGAGATCCCATCCCCACCCCCATCCTTTTAACTCCATCGAGTATAGACCAAGAGTCCTCAAACGTTCTTTATATGTTTCCTTCCTGGGGTCATTCCTGTGAATCTCCTCTGAATACGCTCGAGGGCCAGTACATCTTTCCTGAAATGTGGAGCCCAAAACTGTGCACAATACCCCAAATATAGTATGACCAAAGTCTTATAGAGCCTCAGAAGTTGATCCCTGATTTTATATTCAAGTCCTCTCAAAATAAATGCCATCATTGCATTTGCCTTCCTAACTACTGAGTCAACCTGCAAGTTTACATTGAGAGAATCCTGGACTAGAACTCCCAAGTCTCTTTACACTTCAGATGTCTGAAATTTCTTTCCATTTACAAAGTAGTCCATGCCTCTATTCTTCCTATCAAAGTGCATCACACTTTCCCACATTATACTCCATCTGCCACTTCTTTGCCCACTCTCCAAACCTGTCTAAATCCTTCTGCAGCCTTCTCGCCTCATCAATGCTGCCTGTCCCTCTATCTATCTTTGTATCGTATGTAAACATAGCCAGAAAGCCCTCAGTTTCTTCATCTAGGTTGTTAATATATGAAAAGTTATGGTCCCAACACAGCCTTGCGGAACACCATTTGTCACCGGCTGCCATCCTGAGAAAAACCCTTTTATCCCCACTCTCTGTTTACTGCCAGACAGCTAAGCTTCTATCCATGCTAGCACCTCGCCTCTAACACCATGGACGCTTACCTTACTCAATAACCTCCTGTGCGGCATATTGTCAAAGGCCTTCTTAAAGTTCAGATAAATAACATCCATTGGCTCTCCTTGGTCTAACATGCTTGTTATTTACTCAAAGAATTCTAGCAGATTTGTCAGGCATGACCTCCCCTTGATGAAACCATGCTGACTTTGCCCTATTTTACTGTATACTTTCATGTATTCAGAAATCTCATCCTTCATAATGGATTCAGTATCTTACCCATGACCGAGGTTAAGCTAATTGGTCTGTAATTTTCTGTCTTTTGGCTTACTCCCTTTTTAAACATGGGTGTTACGTTAGCAATTTTCCAGTTCTCTGGGACCCTCCCTGACTCTCATGATTCCTGAAAGATCACCACTAACACCTCCACTATCTTTTCGGCCATCTCCCTTATAACTCTGGGGTGTAGTCCATCTGGTCCAGGTGATTTATCCACCTTCAGGCCATTCAGTTTTCCTTGATTGTTGCCTTCAGCAGTGCCTGTTAGCCATTAGCATAGTCCCAAACCCAGTCAAATCAGAACTTCTGCCTTTACAACCCCTCTTGAAAAAAGCTAAGGAGAACAAGTAGCAGCATCATCACAGTTGGGGTGTCATGTTGCAGTTGTACAAGATGCTGTTGAGGCCACTTTTGGAGTACTGTGTACACTTCTGGCCCAACCCTGCTACAAAAAGAATATTATTGAATTGGAGAGGGTGTAGAAAAGATTGACAAGATTGTTACCGGGACTGGAGGGTTTGAGTTTTCAGGAGAGGCTGAATAGCTAGGGCTTCTTTCTCTGGGTATAGGAGATTCAGGAGTGAACTTAAATACGTTTATAAAATCACGAGGGGCATAGATAAAGTGAATCACAAAGGTGTTTTCCCTAGGGTAGGAGAGTTCAAAACTAGAGGGCATGATTTTAAGGTAAGAGGATAAAGATTTAAAAAGGAGCTGATGGGCAATGTTTTCACAAGGGTGGTTCATATGTGGAATGAACTGCCAGAGGAAGTGGTAGTGCAGGTGTAATTACAATATTTAAAAGACATTTGGTCGGTACATGATTAGGAATGATTTAGAGGGATATGGGGCAAACTCAGGCAAATGAGACTAGTTTATTGGGAAACTTGATCAGCATGGACGAGTTGGACCAAAATGTCTATTTTTGTGCTGAATGACTCTCTGACTATGACCTGGATGAGTCACACCCCACTTTCTTCCCATATTGGTGAAAATTGTATCAGCTGGAACAGGGCAGACTCCACATAAATCCACTCTTTTTTTCAATTGAGCACCTCCCTAGGCCCTTCCATTTCTCATTCAGTCTTAAAGAATCCATACTTGAATCAGGCTTTTGATTGTCCCATGATTTGTCCATGGCTTGATTACTATTTATCTATTTCCGTTGTAAAATATCTTCAGATTTTTAATATGTTCAAGTTATTGTATAAACAATTGTTCTTGTTGTATACTGCCAAAGCAAAATAATTCTGTTCTATTCTTGGATTAAACCAATATGAATAAGGAATTCATTAATATGTCCAGCAGTACCAGACTTGAGATTTATAACATTGATTCTGAGATAATAAAGTTGACTTCTGACAATATGCTATGTTAATAATATGTATTTTGGAAATAGCCACGTGAAACTATCACTTCTGGAATCTTAACCTTTGAACCAAAGATTAATTTAGTCTTCTTGTGACATTTGCAGTATTTTTTTCCTGTTGAATGAAGAGTTTTATTGTTTATAAAACAGCAGGACTATTATGATTTACTTTCTAAAAATTGAAAACAACATATGTTTTAGGCTTCATTGTTAATGCTTGACTTCACTGCTATCTGAGTCCTTTAAGGATACTGTATTGTCATTACTAAAGATGTCCTCCCATTAGAGAGAATGTCTCTGTGATAAATTTTCTCTTTTCTGTCCTATCACAATAGAATTTTCAATATGAAATGCAGATTGAACATCTAATGCAGCAGTTTAAATCAGCACAGTCAGAGAGAGTGTCCAGTGATAAGGTGATCCACAGCTTAGAAAGTCAGCTGCAAGAATACAGAACATATCATCATGAAGCCACACAGGAGGTCACTGTTATATTCTAAGCTGTTTTACATCATAGTCTTTCACTTTAATATGCCAATATTCCACTTGTGCAAGGAGAGTAATAGCCTGCAGATTCTTACAGGTTGCAGCAGTACTGATCAAACCTCTCATTAATCAGGCAAAGATTCTTCCTGAAAAATGCAATAACGTGATTAATTGAAAACAGAACTGGAATTCATTGGTTAATTTATTTGAATAGGATTTCTATTAACTGCCATAATTAACTTGCCTAAGTTTCACAGGTTTTCCATTTGAAATGTTAACGTTTAGATATGTGACTCAAGATACAGGAAGTGAGGACTCAGGAAATAAATATTCTGACAAATTTAGATTTGTCATGTGAATTTCTACTCATGATGGCAACGCTATCATAAGGTGCTCCTTTGAAATGTATTGAGTGGAAGTGGCACTGTAAAATCATTATGCAGTTTTCTCTGAATCTACTTCCAGCACCTCATTATCACACTAAATTGATAAGCTTCAAAAGGAAAATTTCACCCAAAATTACTACAGGATGTTTTTTTAAAAACAAGGAGATGATTAGATATTTGTTTGATAGACTTTTATGAGTAGAATCCAAATTTTAAACCTCATTTTTGTCACTGGGACAAATTTCTGATGGTATTTATCACTAACATTACTCAAAGTTCTAATAAGAAAACTGTAAGTCAAATGTCTATTGTTCCACCACAAAGTGGCTCAGAATACCTGCATTATAAGATTCAAATCAGATTATCACCACAAAGGGAAGCCTCTCCATTGTGGCAAATATGGCAGAACTTCATGGAATCCTAATTCCCACTCCTGAATTTAGCATTTCCTGTTTTCATGGGGGCAGGATTGACATCATCCATAGTTCATACCTCCATTTTTCAGGGAGGATGTTGGCCATTTGCTGCCTCCATGAGAAACGTATTTTGGAGTCATTGGTATCTGGAACCTGGATTGTGGAGATTGAACCAAGTAAGATCTGGTCTGTTCTCAGTGTATTTTTTTTTGGATAGTTTGGGTACCCCTTGAAGAGCTGAGGTATCCTGTCAGTATGGCTACATAACACGTTAGGGACAGAGTCAGAGTTCCTTAGAGGGAGTGGGAGGTGGTCATGTACCATTGGGATTATTAACAGTAAAGACGATTGTATGGAAAGATGCACAAACCCATTGGAACTGCCCAACATGTTGAGAAGTGCAAACCTGTCTAGAACACTATTGAAATATCAAGATCTGTCAACCCATCTTAAAATGTGTGTTTATTTAGTCTGTTTTCTATTCTAATCTATTGAGTGTAATCTGCTCTTCTCAATATAGTCTGCAAAACAGAACTTTAAGTCATAGAGCTTCACTTTTCCTCCTCTGTGCATGAGAACTTATGGTTATCAGCTAAGTTGACATGCTAAGTGAGGGAGGAAAAGGTGGTGTGTAGAAATAGGAATAAAGTTAGCATAAAGAGTTTGAGGTACCATGGGACATGGAGTAGTGTAAGACACCTGGTCAAGGATCATGGGAGATGGATGAAGGTCTTAGCTGGCATGGATTCGTATTGATGGGGCTTGGGGTGATGGGGAGTGATAAGAGTGAGAGCTGGAAGAGGCTGGCTTTCTGTCCAGCTCATTGCAGTAACTGACAGCCTCCTTTAAAATTAGTAAACTTGGCAGCCATTTTTAAAAGTCAGGTTTGTGGAGTTGGGATTTCTCCTGCATCTATGCACCTGACCAGAGAACAAAAATATGGGACTCCGTCTTTGTGATTTGTTCTTTTAAAATATCTCAATATGTTTCTACCAAATTACTTTTCTGGATAGCACATAGAACAAGATGTATTTGCACAGTATCTGCTAGAATGTAAAATGTTGTCAAATGACAACTAAAATTGACAGCTGAAGGCAATCTGGGGGAATCAGGCTTCAGTAATATCAAAAAGGGAAAGTTCGATGAAGGAACCCCAATCATCACTAATATCACAATGACAATCCTTGTGAAGTCACACCAGGAATGTATCTAACTAACCCTAGCTGTTAGAATGGTAAGTGCACTTCTTTAATCTGTTCAAGTCCATCAGGTTCCCTTTACATCATATAAACAAGCTGTTGATCTTATGATGTGGCATGACATTTTATTCCTGTTTTAGGTAAATCATTGTCAGGATACAATAAGACAGCTGAATACAGAACTTTCATCTCTTCATATTGCTCAAGAATCTGTTGAAAAGATTTCTGAACATAAGCAGCAGACAATCTACCAGCTGGAGACTGAGACTCAGGCACTACAAAGCAAAGTGCTAGAGCTCCAGACAAAGGTAACTACTTTTCAATGATGGTACAATTCATAGAAATGTGTCTAAATAATAATCAACAACGGTGCAGGTACATTTTTATTAATTCTCTATATCTCGACCCACTGATATTTCCCCCCTATATTTTGGTGGTTTCATTCTTCTGAATCTAATAGTATGGATAAAGGGCTGTTTATCAGAGCAAAACAGCACATAGGCATCATGTTCAGCATTTTAATATTGCAGCAACAGAAACTAATTCTTGTTCAGTTCAAAAAATATCAGATTGAAAAAAATCTTAAATTCATTTAAATTTGTCAAGCAATTTTTAGTAGAATTAGTTACAGTTTGATCAAAGCACATTTATCTACTACATAATACATAGCTTCTGCTGAACTATTATTAAATTAGAAAATTATGATTACTGCTAGCAATTATAGCCTATTAGTTCCAGAAATGACTATTTTTAGAGCATATACTGAAGTTTCATTCCAAAATAAATAGATGAATTAGAAATCATTGTATGTTTGTGTTTGTCTAAAGGTAGAAAAATGAACTTTCTTTTCTATTGAGAGAATGCTGCCATAATGGACTGTGAAAGATTTTATTCTAATCATTATTTCTGAACTAAGACACTTGTAATTTAGATTGACTTGTACACTATTCCTTTGTTTTTCTAAATCAATTTCCTGTTCTGCAGAGACTTACTCAGTAGTCCATTCCATGCAGTCACCAGGTACTTGAGGTAATAAAATTCTGTCTGCTGTACTGTGAAGTGTTTGATGTTACTTTCTATAGAATACATCTACAGTTGCAGAATAATAATGTTAAATTCCCAATGGGTTACATAGAACAGTACAGCACAGAAAACACTCTTCAGCCCTCGGTGTTGTGCTGACCTTTTCTCCTACTCTAAGATCAAACTAACCTACATACCTGACATTTTACCATCATCCATGTGCCAATCCAAGAGTCACTTAAGTGTCCCTAATTTATCTGATTCTACTACCAATACTGGCAATGCATTCCACGCACCCACCACTCTCTGTGTAAAGAACCTACCTCTGACATCTCCCCATACCTTCCTCCAAACAATTTAAGATTATGCCCCCTCGTGATAGCCATTTCTGCCCTGGGAAAAAGCTTCTGGCTATCCACTCTATGCCTCCCATCATCTTGTACACCTCTATCAGGTCACCTCTCATCCTTCTTTGCTCCAATGAGAAAAGCCCTAGCACCTTCAACCTTTCTTTATAAGACATGCCCTCCAGTCCAGGTGGCATCTTGGTAAATCTCTTCTGCACTATCTCTAGAGCTTCCACATCCTTCCGATAATGAGACAACCAGAACTGAACACCATACTCTAAGTGTGGTTTAACCAGGGCTTTATAGAGCTGCAGCATAACCTTGCAGCTCTTAAACTCAATCCCCCTGCTAGTGAAAGCCATATGCCTTCTTAACAGCCTAATCAACTTGAGTGGTAACTTTGAGGGATCTATGGACATAAACCCCAAGATCTCTCTATTTCTCCACACTGCCAAGAACCCTACCTTTAACCCTGTATTTTGCATTCAAATACGACCTTCCAAGATGAATTACTTCACATTTTTCCAGGTTGAACTCCCATCTGCCACTGTCGGCAAGTTCTGCATCCTGTCACTGTCCCATTGCAACCTACAACAGCCCTCCACATTATCCACCGCTCCCCAAACCTTCGTGTCATCGGCAAATGTCTTAACCCACCTTTCCACTTCCTTATCCAAGTTGTTTATAAAAATCACAAAGAGCAGAGGTCCCAGAACAGATCCATGTGGACCACCACTAGTCACCGAGCTCCAGGGTGAATACTTTCCACCTACTACCATCCTCCTCTATGGGCCAGTCAATTCTGAATCCAGACAGCCACATTTGCCTGTATCCCATGCCTCCTTACTTGAACCTACCATGGGGAACCTTATCAAACGCTTTGCTAAAATCCACATATATCACATCCATTGCTCTACCTTCATCAAATGTGTTGTGTCATATCCTCAAAGAATTCAATAAGGATTGTGAGGCATGACTTACCCCTCACAAAGCCACGCTGACTATCTCTAATTAAGCTATACTTATCCAAATGTTCATATATTTTATCTCTCAGAATCCTCTCCAATAACTCGCCCACGAACAACATAAGACTGACTGGTCTGTAATTCTTAGGGTTATCCCTATTCCATTTATTGAACAAGGGAATAACATTTGCCACCTCCAATCATCTGGTACTACTCCAATGGGCAGTGAAAACACAAAGATCATCGCTAAAGGCACAGCATTCTCTTCCCTCGCTTCCCGTTTCGGACTTCTACCCGTAATGACTCAGTAGACAAACCCTCCTCAACAACCTTCCTTTCTGCAGCTGTGATTCTATCCCTGATTGGCAATGCCACTCCCCCACCTCTTTTATCTTCCTCCATATTCCTTTTGAAACATTTTTTGATGGTAAAGGAAGTATGAAGACTAATGATGTTTTCTGCATCAAGAATTGGGTACGAGCAAGCGTAGGCCTCTCGGACCTTTGAGCTTGCTCCACCATCTGGTCGGATTTAAAGGCCAGCTCTACATACCTGCATATCCCTGATCATCTTACATCCCTTTGGAGAGATGAATCAAGAATTACTGCCTTTTGAGGAAAAGAATTCATAAAACTCACAACCCTCCGAGAGAAATACTTTTTCCTCATTTCCTCTGAAATATGTGACCCATTATTTTTAATGTTAAAAATCACACAACACCAGGTTACAGATTTTTAACGGCGTACATCCCAATTATTTTTAAACTATTTTGCTTTTCTTTAAACTTTCAAAAGGATATCAACATTGGACTTAGAGAATCTAGTCGATTAAAACAAGACCATCAATTTGTTTGTTGAATAAGTTAATGTTGATAAGGTTGCAAGGTAACCAAGGTGCAAAGTAAATATTCCAAGAGACATTATTTTGAAGAAAACAGATAAAAAGATTAAAAAAGTAGTAGTCCTGAGAGTAAAGGATGACATATCAAGACCAGTGAGTGAGGATTTGGCTCAGGAATTCACCAGATAGAATCAGTATGACCGGAGATTAGGAATAACAGTATTTGGATACATCCTCTGACAATTATTGCACTGTTGCTCCGAGTTTTAAGCAATAAATAATTGGAGCTTGTAACAAAAACAATGTAGTAATTGTGGTAATGTAGTAATTTATATAGGCATAATAAACTCTAGAGAACAGTACTCTAGAGAAATGCAATTGTGACATTTTCCTGGAGAATTATGTTGCCAAGAAATTGGGATGAAGATATTTGTATTGTACAATAAGGAAGGATTCATTAATAATCTCAGTGAAAAGGTGATCATAAAACAGTTCAATTTCAATTAATGTTGAAAGCAGTAAACTTCAGTAATAAGAATCTTAAATGTAAACAAAGCCAGTTATGTTCACAGGAGAATTATCCAAGGTTGATTTAATAGATAATCTTGACAAAAATGTATGACAGTAAAGAAACAGTGCCAAATACACCCCCTGTTCATTAACACTTAATTCAGAGTAAATGCTATTTAATATTACATAAACATAAAAAGCATTGTGGAAAACGATTTAAAAGGCATTTAGTACGTATAACAATAACATAATTAAGAAAAGAATCATGATCTTGAGAATCAGATGTCTGTAATCCAGTTGAAATTATATTACATAGTTTCGATAGTGACATTAGCCATAATAATAGTAATACAGGTTTTCGGTATTTCCATTTGTTAATGAAATGTTGGGTATAATTCTTTACCTAATCAAAATATAATATTTGACAGAATAGTAGGTTAAAAAGTTTGAATTGTTGTGATAAGCAGAAATTGTAAAACAGGTTCATTGAGCTCAATGTTCTATTTCTGTTTCACTGTTATTTTAAACAGTGTATAAACTTTATAGCTTTTAAAGTTAAATGTCATAAAAGATAATTTTTAAAAGATATGGGGAGGCGATAGCCTAACATGGTTAATCCAGACACTCGGGTAATGATCTGGGGACCGGGGTTCAAATGCCAGGACTGCAGATGGTGGGATTTGAATTCAATAGAAATCTGGAATTAAGAGTCTAATGATGACCATGAATCCATTGTTGGTTGTCAGGAAAAAACCCATCTGGTTCATTCATGTCCTTTAGGGGAGGAAACTGCCATCCATCCTTACCTGGTCTGACATACATGTGTTCCAGACTTACAGCAATATTGTTGAATCTTAATTGCTGCCTAGGATTGGGCAATAAATGCGGCCTACCAGCGATACCCTCAAACCGTGAATAAATTTTTAAAAATTGTACATTTGATAGTTTAAAAATTGAGTAGATAATATTGATTCAAGGAAATTAGTTTCTCTTTTCTGTCCTAATAGATTTATCCATTTTACATGTGTACTATGGTAATTATTACCAATTCATAAAATCATAATTTATCATATAGATATTTGATTCCTGAGGAGAGTTGAACCTTCTAAATGTATCTTTATTGAAAGTTAGGAAGGATTAGAAAGCCAGCAGTATCTGTTTAATGTTTATAAAATTTGACCGAAAGTTATCTTCTTTGTGGATAAAATTGTAAATGCATATTAAAGGCTACAAAAGATCTTTTCTATTTTATTTTCTTGACAAATCTGAGATGTTGTATATGGGGCTGCAACTAAATTTTGTTTAAAATAATTAAAAGCTCTATTTGCAAGGTTGGGGAAATGTGAGTTGATGTGGCACAGTCTGCATCAGCGGATCAGCAATTCAGTGAGTTGCTCTCCCTAGTTTAAGTGAGGTATTGACACATGAAAAGCTTGCCCACGCAAAATGGTCTGTAACACAACAGATGCAATTTTCTATTTAACGGAAAATTGTGGCAGTGGCATATTAGAAGAAAGGGACTCAGCAAAACATTTGCAATTTTTTTTAACCTTGGTGACCTTTACTTCTCATTAGCACCAGCTTGTTTCCCTTCTTGCTGATTGTTGAGCCTATAAAAGCTAATTTTGTTTTAGCACTATCCTCCTTTCCACCCACAAAGTAGTCCTTTATTCTAAAAGTGCCAGCACCTTTCTATGTATAATTGTTGCTGGACATTCTTCAGCAAGCCGGGAGCAAAATTTTATTTGTATAATTCATTATGAGGCAAGTTCATGTTGTTTGTGAACAAGCATAAAAGGTGTTCCTGAAGTTTTGGGCCAAATACTTTGCAATTAGGGTTACATAATTATTAGTCATCAAAGTATTTCTACAGGATTGTGTATTTAAATTAATGACCTCAAGCAAGTATCCAAAAGAAAATAAGGAGCTCAGCAAAGAAAATATTACTATTCAACAAAGCCACAAAGCATCAAAGGAAATTAAAATAATTTGATCACAGCACACATTGCCCTTTACTCCAATAACAACAACTTTCTTAATATAGTGACTTTAACAAAGTAAATGATTTCAAGGTGACTGACAGGAGCAAAAACAAATACAATTTGACACTGAGCAATATGAGAAGATAGAAAGGTAGATGAATAAAAGCTTTTGCAAAGAGATTAGAGCTTCTCAAAGGAGTAAAGAAAGGTAAAGTGGCAGAGACATTTAGTGAGGGAATTCTAGAGCGTAGGATCTTGATAGCTGAAAGAATGGCAGTGGCAATCATGGAATGGTTAAAAGTGGATACGCTCAAGAGACCATAGTTGGAGGAACACAGAGTGCTTAGAGGGTTGTGGGTGGACAGGAATTTGCAAAGTGAGGGTGAGGCAAGGCCATGGAGGAACTTGAAAAGGTAGAAAATGAAAAACATATCTGCCAATCCCAGAAGAGCATGGACCTTGGTGAGTGAGGTGGGAAAACAGGGTGCAGTCAGCAGAAATGAGATGCATGCCTACAAGAAGTAAGTGGCTGGTTCTCTAACTAAGTGCTGAACTGCAAAACAAGAACCTTGCTAATGGGCATTGAGGGCCCTATTTACATTCATCTTTAGAACCCCCAGAGGTAATGATGTGGGCACAGCAAGTGTAGCCATTTCATGTGATTTGCTGGCTATGACTGGAGAGATAGAGTTAAAATGAATGCTTTCTCACTGCCTAAAGACAGAGAAAGGAGTTAGAGGAAAGTGATGCCAAAGTGAACTAAACATTTCAGTACCTGTACCCTTTGGCCTTCTTTTGTGTGCACATCAAAGTCCTCATGTAAGTTTTGTACAGCAAAACAAAGGTGCAACCTTGCTATCTGATGAACTTATATCTATGTTTCCCTTATCTCCCACCCTGGCTACCCATTGTTTCTCCAAGTACAGACCTTTTCTCCATGATATCTGCTAAATGTGTGTACAGTGTGAGTCTCTGAGCTGCTAGCTCTAACTGGAGGAAAAATTAAGATATTATCTCTTCATTACTGCATTCCTGTTCTTCCAACTCTTTCTCTTATCCAATTGATTGGCCAAGTTGTAATTCTTCAGTATCTGAAAGCAGAAAAGTACAAGATTGGGGTTGTGGTAAGGGGAGGGTAAAAAATAAGATGTACATGCTCACGCTATGTGCATCATACAAATCAGAAGAGGTGAGAGGATGAGATAGAAGTGGAAATGAGAAGGAGGATTAGGTACAAGAATATAATCATTTTCAATGTTTTCAGTCCTATCACGGACTACTACAATGACGATGTGTATCTGGCTCCACAGGGATGAGGATATGAAGTCTTTCAGTCCTCTACATGTACAGTGCTGCTGTCTCCAATAATTCGTCATCCTGTCCTGCAAAAGGAGAGAGAAATTTATCAATATGTGTGATGCAGTTTGTTTGTGTGTGGCTACCATGGTTGAACGGCTGACAGTATGAACAAGCTAGGAGAAGTGATAATGATGCTTGCAGCTCTGCTAGCAAGAGGGGTTTAGGTGAATGTTGAATATGAATTAAGATTGATAAATGTTGTTGGTGGGCATCTTATGAGGTGATAGCGTGTTGAGCAGTGTGTGTAGGTATTGATCTAGGTGGTGATATTTGATTTTTGGAGATATGTCCCTGACCTTAACCGTTAGGTTAGGTCATAGAGTCATGAAGATGTACAACACAGAAACAGACCCTTCAGTTCAATTTGTCCATGCTGACAGGAAATCCTAAACTGATCTAGTCCCATTTGCCAGTATTTGGCCCATATCCCCCTCAACCCTTTCTATTCATATACCCATGCAGATGCCTTTTAAATGTTGTTATTGTACCAGCCTCCACCACTTCCTCTGGCAATTTATTTCATACACACACCACCCTCTGCGTGAAACTGTTGCCCCTTAGATCCTTTTCAATCTTTCCCCTCTCAACTTAAACCTATGACCTCTAGTTTGGACTGTCCTATCCTGGGGAAAAGACCTTGGCTGTTCACCCTAGCCATGTACCTCATGTTTTTTAAAACCTCTGTAACATCCCCCCTCAGCCTTTGACACTCCAGTGAAAATAGCCATAGCCTATTCAGCCTCTCCATATAGCTCCAAACCTCAACCCTGGCAACATCCTTGTAAGTCTTTTATGAACCCTTTCAAATTTCACAACATCTTTCCTATACCAGGAGACCAGAATTAAACACAGTTCATTGAACGTCTTGCAGCACTGCATATATTTTTGCAGGACTAGATGCCCAACATTAACTTCCATGTCTATCTGGCCCCTACTGCCTTTTTTAAGTTTTTCTGAAAGGACTTCTTATCACCTTACTTGTGTATAGATGACAACTGCCTCATTCTCTAACTCTAGTACAAAAGCTTTCAGTGAAACGTAAGAAAATGTTCGAACAACTCTGTCTCATCCTGCAGTGTTCTTATATCTATCACAGGCAAAAATCACTTCTAAAATTACTCTAACATCTGCTCGAGCACGTGCTCATTTAAGAAATGCAAGTTGACTTTAAGCATTGCAAGCTTGCTTGAACACATTAGCCTCTCACAATTTTGCAATCTCTGCTCAGACTATGACAACTCAACAGTATACTTTGCATTGGCTATATATCACAATCAATTAAATGAGCAAGCAGTACAGAATTTGCACACTGTTTGTTGGCTCAGAAGCAACAAATATACATTAATGACCCATCATAATATCCACACCAATCTTAGGTCTTTTTCAATTTTGTAGCCGTTGTGATTTTGGCATTTTTGAAGTGATTTAAAGTGTATACTTCCTTTGTAGAGGCTGAACTTGGAGGAACAATTGAATGCAACTGACTTGGAATCTGCCTCGTTGAGAGCCAATCTGCAAACCAAATCAGAAGAAGTTCAGCAGCTCAGAGAGCAACTAGAAAAATCGAAGAAAACTATGAATCGTATGACTGAAGAATTAAGCAAGATTAAAGCAAACTTGCAACTTGAAGTAAGTGCGTGGCATGGCAACAGGGAGAGATGGGGAGCTTGTGGAAAACAAGGAGGAGGGATATGGAATGGGGAGGGAAAAGGGATTGAGAGGGGAAGTCAAAGGGGAGCAAGGAGTAGTGGTGTCTGGCTGGATTAGATGGACTTGCAATGCAGTGTTTCACATGACTTCCAAATATGCTTTACAACCAACGAGGTACCTTTGAATTGCAGTAACCGTTGTAATGGAGGAAGCATGGCAGCCAATTTGGGCACAACAAGGTTTCACAAACAACTTTGAGATAAATTACTGAAAAGTCTATTGCAGTTATTTTAAGGGATAAATATTCATCAGAATATTTTTCCACTTCTTCATATTAGTACCATAGAAGGTTTTACTTGGCATAGTAGATAGCCAACATCAGAAATGAAAACTGAACACCTCCAAAAATATGGGTATTTACTGCACTGTAATGCCAATGTAGATCAAATCTGTGAAGTGGGACTTGGATTCAAACTTTAAGCTGTGTGGACTATCTATCTAGCATTTTAAATTTGTTTTCAGTAGAGCATAAAATTTGGTAAACTGTAAAATAGGTGCCAAACTAAATCTGCCCTGATCCCTTTTGGGGAATTATGTTAAGGTCTGGACTGAATTTGTGATAAATACCTCAACTTCTCATTTGATTTACAGCTGTGATAGTCAGGGATAATAATCAATATGTTTTTCTTCTGATAAAAACATTTATGGAAAAGGTGCATATTTTTGAACTTCAGTTGATCAAAAATATACGTAGCCTTTGAATATTGCAGCTTCAGATATCCTAGATACAGTAAAAAGTTTCATCAGACTTCATTGTGTTACAGCATTGTAATTTAATGAGGAGCTAATTTGTAAGTTTTTTCGGAATTGCTAAATCATGAAAAACAGATCCTGTGTCAAATCTCAAGAAGATGCCAATCTACTGGGGGAAAAAAATAAATGTTGCTGTGTTGTTATAATCCATTAGGGTAGCACACCATAAGTCGAGGCCTGCTGTTCCCAGAGTCAAACCAAATGTTAAATGTTTTTATTTTGAGTACTCCAGTTTACCTGTCTCTCAGTCCAAATTTGAAAGCATAATCAAGTTTCTGCATGAAACAATAATTGTTTATTTATTATAAGGAACTAGATTATGACTAAGTCTTCAAACTCCACCTTACAGACATATACACACAGACAAATAACTAAGAAAATTAGATTATTGACTGAGTAGAATAAAAACTGGTAAGTCAGATCCGTGCTCTTTCCTTCCTGGTTATGATGTTGAGATAATCCTTCTTCAGATAGTCAGGCCCTTAGTGTTCAGTTGAGGTTCTCTGAAAGCTTCTATTGGTCTGTAAGAAGTACAGAGCATTCATTTGGAAAAAGATACTGATTTATGAATTCAAAAATCATAGCTATTGCTACAGGAAAATTATCTGGTTTATTTTAAGTTCAATTTTTTTTTACTGGAGAGAACAAGCAGCTTATGGCGGGAAGAACAACAGCACACCCTTCAGTGTCTTTCTCTCTCTCTCTCTGCCTGTGTCTCTGTAACTTGCTTCCAGTTCCAACCTGTTCAGTTAGCTGAGAATCAAGCAGCTTCATTTTTAAGCTGTTCATCAACTCCTGATCATCTGCACATTGCAAGAATCCATTGCCACAAAAAGAAATTTACAGTTAGCATTCATTGTGTAAAGTTGTGCAGCCATTCTGGTAAATTCTTGTTTTTAAAAGCTGTTCTTTCTTATTGCAATCCACAGCTTTTAAAGATATAAAAATACATGGTTCTTTTAGAATGCAATGACATTTTCATAATAGTAATGAATTTGTCAGCATAAACTTTTACCAACAGCAGAATAAAAAGAAATTGTGTAGATGTCCTATTGAACCTTCCAACAAAAGTACAAAGTTGTTGGTTACCCTTTAATTCAGGTAATGGGGACAACACTTAAAAATGTATCATTAAGAACAAGCCCTCAGAATAATCTTTGGGAGGTAAATTGGATAGCTTCCAAAAATGGGATTTGCACAGTTAACTTGTTCATTGATTGTAATGCAAGGGAAACACCACCTTTGTGTTACCTGCTTATTTGCATGACCTTTGAGTTTAGCCTTTGTTGTTTCTTGATTAGACATATCAACAAGCGGTTACCATCATCAGTAACTTTGCTGAACCACTAAAAAGGAAGTTGCAACGTGACTTGGAGTTATATAACTCAAGCATAGAGTGAGGAATAGCACATGGAAGAGAACACACTCAACGATATTTTGACAAGAATGAAAGAGAGATATCCTGTACTTTCAAGGGATCACTCATCTCCTATTACTAATTCTGGCTTCAGAAGCATCTTTGCTCTTGGAAGACCAGTTTTTGTTTGGTGTGACATTAATCTTTGTTCTGGACTATTTTCCATATCTTCAGTGAATGTGTCTCTCCACTCGAGGATTACTTGTATGAAGAATTTGCTTGATTTCTTTCTGATTCTTTTGTTCATTTTTAATGATACCTTCACATGAACCGAGGCCGTTGTCGCTCATGGAGTGTTGGAAATGCCGTAATGACTGAAGTTTGCTTTTGAGCATTCAGCAACCTTAGTGGTAGTAATTGAAGTCAACTGCTCCATTTCTCATTAGTAGAATAGTACTCTGCCATGACATGGTTCTAGTCAACAACAGCAGGCAATATTGCACTGTAAAGTATTTGTCATCATGCTTGCATTTAGCTTACATTACAGAGGTGAACTGCAGCCACTACTCGCTACATTTGTGTCAGCTATTGCTGTCTAAATAAAAACTCATGTCAGGAATTGTTGGATTGCTAGCCTTTATGTGATGGTTTCCTCCTGGTCTTCAGTGGGCATATGGAACAGAATAATGGTGACTTAGAGAGGGTGTTTAGATTAGATGTTGCTCAGAACAGGTACGCTGATGGTCACATAGCAGCAGTTGTGAAGAGTGGGGCTATATAGTCAAGGAAGCATCAATCATGTCATTTACGTGCCACGAACAGCATGGCTTTGTGGCTGCTGTGCCATTAGCTTGCCAGTGAGGAGCAACACTGGATTGCGAACACTTGTCCTGATGCACAGTAGCCTCTTAATGATATTCAGGGGCAAAAGATTCCCACCATTCAGTAGACAACACTGAGTGACAAATTTATTTGGGAACGGCACATGGTAAGATAGGGCTAGATCTGGACAAAAGGGATACCATTGGGGTGCAATGGGTAGTTAATATGAGGAGTTTGGTAGGCTATGGCAAGCAATCTCATTAGGCCTCACTACGTAACACCCTCCACAAAACTCAGTGGAACTAGAACCCAGCCAAAGAAGATTCAGCTCCCTGTCTCTGCACAATTAAATGCATTTTCCTTAAGTTTGATCCAGTATTAAACCTTTCAAATTAAACATGGATGGTAGAGGTATCCCCCTTGGAACATTCCTTGCTCATTGCAATGATTCTATTCTGTGTATTTCAAACTTTTCCTCTCAAGTATCTGTCTATGTATCTCTTTTCACCTATCCTTTAACCTAATTTACCAATTTAGTTTAGTCATCTCTACTTTCATGCCCTCATGATACCCTTATTTAAATTTTTAAAATAGTCTCAAACCCACTCATCTCTCTCAAACTGAATGAAAAGTTTGGTCATATCATGGTTGCTGCTATCTTGGGATGCTTTCATTATGAAATCATCAATTAGTCCTATCTTGTTACACAGTGCTGGATCTAGTATAGCCTGCTGTCTGGTCAGCTCTAGTACATGTTGTTCTAAGAAACTATCTCAATAACATTTCATGAACCTGTCATCTGGGCCACATTTGACCATCTTACTTTTCCACCATACATGTAGATTCAAACCTCAAATGGTTATGGTCATGCCTTTCAGAAAAACTCCCATATTTCTTTCTTAATGCTCCATCTTTCTATGTTGATGCTGTTTTCTAGTACCATCCCACACATAACCTCTTGCCTTAATCATTTCTTGTCTCTAACCAAACAGTATTCGCATCCTGGTTTTCTGTACTAGGTCACCTTCCCTATTATGCTAAAATCACCATGTTTTCCTAGCTTTCTGTCCTTATTTCTTGTACCTTTCAATATTCAGTTCCTAATCCTTGTCATGCTGCAGCCATGTCTCTGTAGTAGCTACCAAATCATACTTACATTTTCTATTTGCATTCTTTGTTCTCAGTTTTGTTTTGAAAGCTATGTGCATTTTGATACAGAGTCTCAAATTTGTACACTGTATCGTATTTTAGCATGGGTCTCCTTATCATCTTCTCTCTTGTCTTAACCTTGCTCTTTGGTGCATCACAGCTTCGAAATTTAATCCTTTAATCTTAAATTCTCTTATTTACGTGACTCACAAGGGTACTGAGCCCAACATGTTTCAAGTGGAGACCATTTTAATGGTACAGATCCCAGTACCCATGAACCGGAACCTACCTCTCTCACACCAGTCTGTCAGCCTTGGATTTATCTCTAATCTAATTTTCCTATCAATTTGCATATGCTAATAATCCAGAAATTATGATCTTTGAGATTATGTTTCTTTATATGGTGTCTAGCACCCTCCTCTCCCAAACAGAAGAATTGTCTAATGATCCTCAACTCTCAAATTCCAGTGCTGCAGATGAGTCAGATGAAAATAACACCACCTTCCAGCTCCAGATAAGAAATCTTGTATATAAGAAATTAAACAATATTCTGTTTACATGTTTTCATGTCTATTTTGGTGTCTTGTATTAACATTTTGAACTTTGTATTTGTTTAATGATCTACCAACGTGATCCAATGGATTTACTTATGCTACTATGGGAATATATATAAAAGTGCAGTTCCAGTAGCTCAGTTTCACTTTACACAGCGATTATCAGGAATACAACTATCACATTAGTCAAGGGTTACCTGTATCCTTGAAATATATTGTTTATAAAATAAATAAAATATGTTTTTACATACTGCTTTTCTTTCCAAATTGCAATTTTGAAAACAACACCACATCTTTTTAAAATTAAATGCATACGGGAGCTGTTTGTGATACTTCAGGAAAAATGGAGAAAAACTGATCTGGCTCATAGATATTGCTCTACATATGTAGTTTTTGTTTTTTGATTTTGAAATAAGTGATCTGGATACCTATGCTCTTTAACTATAGACACTTTCCCAAAAGCAGCCATCTACAGAGGAACCACGATTATCTGAATATCAATTATGTGAATTTCGGATTATCCAAAGGGGATCTCAAGATCCCAATAGAAACATTATGTCATACAGCTGTTTCAACCCTGATTGCGTCTTTTGTTTACAGGTACAATGACTAAAAACGAACTCGGCTCACTGAAATGCTGCCGAGAACAGTCCTGGACAGTCCAGGAACTGTCTCTAAATGACTGATCTCCCACCCTCTCTCTCACACCCCCAACACTTTCCCTGGAGTTCTACCCTGTACCCCCTTTCCCCAGATAATCTCTCCAACATTGTCCTGTACAGGGCAAGGGTGGAAACTTTCAAAGATTTGCAGTAAATTTTTTTTTTGTGTGTGTGTATGCGTTATTTGGAGACTTACCCCACAAAGGCAGCAGCAGTCTTACTGTTGGTGTGCAGTTCAGCTGCCCCAGGGGCGAGAGGTGGGTGCGGGGAGTGGGCCGGGTCAGCCAGGGGTGGCAGGGCGCAGACTGGGGTCAGATGGTGGGTAGGGGTAAACAGGGTTGCAGGGTGGGGTGTCGGACACGGTTGGAGGAGGGCAGGGATGGGGGTGGGCAGGGTTGTGGGCAAGCAGGGGCTGGGGTGGAAGATATCGAATAGAGACTTGCAGGAAGAGGAGTGTACAGTCCTGGTAACTGTGTAGTCAGTGGACGAATGGTGGATTTTGGTAGCCAGCCTATCCCCAGAAATGAAAACGGAGATTTCAAGGAAGGGAAAGGAGAAGTCAGAAATGAATCACTCTCAACACCTCCTATACCTCCATGGCATCATTCCCATGCAATTACAGAAGGTGGGTATGGGCATGGTGGGATGTACAGGGTTGGGGGCAGACAGGGGGGCGGGG
>NC_057726.1:26087668-26107948 GCF_004010195.1 Chiloscyllium plagiosum
GTTGGGGCAGACAGGGGGACGGGGTTGGGGGTGGGTGGGGTTGGGGGGGCAGGGGAAGCGGGTTGGAGCGGACAGGGTTAGGGGCAGGGGCTCGCACACGAAGTGCTGCTGCCTAGTCTCCAGAACAGGGAGCAGACTTACCAGAAAACTCCGAGCCCCAGTGAAAATCAATTAACCGAATAATCAATTATCCGAACAAAATGGTGCCCACCTACCACGTTCAGATAATCGAGGTTCCTCTGTATTAGTCACTGTAAACTTGTTTGGGAACAGGTTACAAAGTAAAATAGACCCATGATGGAAAATGTGTTTTTCAACAAGTAAGAATATTATATTTGTGTTATGTGTTAACTAGGATAGTATTATAACTTGAGATATTTAATGGCAACTTTAATTAAAATGTTTGTGTATTCAGCTGTTGCACAAAGAAGATAATCTTGAGAAAGTGAAGAAAGAGCTTTTTGCTGTGACAGAAGAATCAAACCAACGTGCAGTGCAGCTCCTCAACAGTGCTGCAGAGAAGCAGAAGCTAGAAGCAGACCTGACTGACCTCCATGAGAAACACAATGTAACACAACAAGAGGTAACATTAATTCATAACTATAAAATCCACATCTGGCATTTTAGGGCTATGTTATGTTTCTATCAGAGTCTAGAGTGGGATGCTGAAAGAGTACAGCAGGTCAGGCAGCACCGAGAAGCAGGAGAATCAATTTTTCTGGCAAGAGCTCTTCATCCTGAAGAAGGGCTATTGCCCAAAATGTCAATTCTTCTGCTTCTCGGATGCTGCCTGTGTGCTTTTCCAGTATCCCACTCTTGACTCTGATCTTAAGTATCTGCAGTCCCCACTTTCTCCTGTTTCTGTCACTCACTTTTCTCTGCTATCCTGCTAATCTCCAGACTGCTCTTTTCTGCTAGTAACATATTTTACTAAAAGACACTTGTAACCTAAACTGTTTAACTTTATGTAACTCTTTCAGCTTTAATCCTTTCACCAGCAATTGGAAGTGAGGGAAGGGGAAGACATTGCAATTATTTGGGAAGAAGGGAAACACGCATAGTAACTATAGTGTAATGGCTGTGTTATTTGATACCAATCTCAAGACAAGACTACAGACTCAGACCATGAGTCTAAGACCAACCATGGAAGCTAATTAGTTTCAATTCATTGAATTAAATAAGTCTAGAATAATAAAGCTAGGATCAAAATGCTAGCCATTTTCACAGAAATCGATCTAGTTATCTAATGACCTCAAGAAGAAAATCTGTTGTTCTTACTCATTCAAGCCGACATGTAATTCCAGATCTACAGCAATCAAGTTGACACTTGACTTCCATATGAAATATCCAGTAAAGCTCTAAAATGAATCAAATATCTTTTGAGTAAAGCCAATAAAAAGAAAACCAGATGTATCATTTGGTATTGACCTAGATACTGCACATGACAAAGGTGGACCTAGCCCAATTAACCATGCATACTCCTCCTGACTAATATCTGGAATCCCTTGCCAAAATTAAAAGTGTTCACTCAAAGACTAGTCAAGCAAAAACCTGATTTAATCATGCTCACAAATTCTGTCTTTCTCTGAATGTCCTGTAGTCCTCTGTCACTATCCACCAACATGATGCATCCACCAGACACTTGCCCAGATGACATCAGGCCAAAAGTGAGCAAGGAAATCTCCTGCTGACTCGCATGCATTTAGAATGGGTGATAAATACTGGTCTTGCCAGTCCTCCTTATCTTCCACTAATGAATATAATAAATCGTAATAAGGCAAGAGTGAAACCACAGTGAGCAATGGAGAGATACACCTTCTGTAATTGCATGGGAATGGTGCCATGGAGGTGTAGGAGGTGTTGAGAGTGATTCATCTCTGACTTCTCCTTTCCCTCCCTTGAAATCTCCAATTCCATTTCTGGGGATAGGCTGGCTACCAAAATCCACCATTCGTCCACTGACTGCACAGTTACCTGGACTATACACTCCTGTAAGTCTCTATTCGATATCTCAGTTTCTCCTCTCCATTGCATCTGTTCTGATCATGCCAGCTTCCATTGTCATCAGAAAGGCTAGAATTTGTTACTCATCTCTAATTGCCCTTTAACTGATTGGCATGCTAGGCTACTTCAGAATCAATCATAGTTCTGTGGGTCTGGATTCATATGTGGACTAGACCAGGTAAAGATGGCAGATTTCCTTCGCACAAGAGCATTAGTGAACCAAATGGGTCTTTTAATGATTGTAATAGTCACCATGAAGCTAGCTTTCTTAATTTCAGATTTTATTGAATTACAGTTTCACCAGCTGACATGGTGGAATTTCAACCTGTGTTTCAAGAACATTAAGTGTGATGCTCTGAATTATCAGTCAAGTGGAATTACCACAACCTGTCCTACATTAAAATAAAAAAAAACTTGTTTTTTTAATGCATCTTTCACATCTTCAGGATGTCCTGAAGCATTTCATAGTCAATGAATTATTTTCACATGTAATTGTCATTAAAACCAATTTGCAAGGCTCCACAACCAGCAATAAGATAAATGATTAGCTCATCTGTTTCATGATGATAATTGAAAATTACTTTTTAAAATTATTCTTTGACTAAATTTGATGCCTTAATAATAGTGTAAATTTGATACAAATATGCTCACCTATAATTTATTTTAAACATGATGTAAATATCATGTGAGAAGTTAGGGTTTGGAGCCCAAAAAGTACTTACTTTAGTGCTAATTAGTAGGATTCACAAAGTATGTCATGACTAACCAAGTGAAATTTCTCAGTGATTAGAATTTCATGAGGGATGAAGTCATAAGGGGTTTTGATAAGTCTTAAATAGAATGATTGTGGAGTGTTCCATTTGTAAAACTTTAGTTTGTTTCCAGAAAAGGGAAAAAAATGGCTTATTAAGTATTTTGTAACTGTTGTAAGCAAATAAGCAGCTACAATGATGTCAGTCTGTAATTGTTGAGTCATACCTAGGGAAATATAATTTTTATTTCCATTGATATCTCACCGCACAAGTTTTATAATTTTTTACAGGACACTTAGAAAGACAGTTAAAGATAAATATATTAACTATTGTTTTTATTTCATTCTTTAGTAGCTAACAAGATCAATCTAAAACAAAATGAGGAAAGTGGACTGATAAAATTTCATTAACGGCTTTTCTACCGAGAAGTAGTTCATCTTAAATTTATGAGTACGAGAGTCTACAAAGAAGTCCAGATTACCCAATTTAATATTATGACTTTGGAGTTCTAGAATAGAATGTTAGTGCTTATTAAACTTCACAAAGATTTTTAATTGGTCTAAACATGTGTTTGAGCTCTTAGACCAGAATGTTATCATAAACCTAGCTCCTTATTTCATTCAACAGCATTGCATTTCTTTGCTATATGACAGGTCAACAGCAGGGGTCAGACTGTTTTGAAGCTGAAAACAGACTTGAAGACTGCAGAGGAAAACTTCAGAAGTGCAAAGGTGGAAGTAAGTGTTGTAAGAAGAATTGCTTTTAACTTTGACTTATGTTACTTTTTTGAAGAACCAAAGATCGAGCACGCTTCTAATACTTTTTAGTTATTTGAGAAAGGTACTTATTCATGAAGGACACCATGTATTTCTTAGAATGAACAATTTATCCTGACTACCAGTGTGCAGTCACACTATAGCCCCATGTCTATTTCTTCCATTATCCAAAAGTCACATTTATGAACATTGTCCTGAAATGAGACCAAGAAAAATCAACCTGTTGATCCACTTTATACAGAAACACAACTAGAGTAACAATTACTATTTTAATGTTTTGATGTCATCTATTATAAATCTGCTTGTTAACTCTATAAATATTTTTTGTGGTTTGTAATTAAGTTAAGCAGGGGATTTCACTTGCTTTGTGTTGAATCTTGGCCAGACATCCATCAAATTCTGTGTTTATCCTTTGTTATTTGGACGTAAAACCAAAGATTTGGCCATTGACTTATCCTCACATCTCTATATGTAGATTGAATGAGCTACCAGTTAAAATTTGCTACCAATCCTACTCAGATTAGAGAGCCTGAGAATGAATATGAACACAAGAAATTAACAGTTGGAAGACCAAATGGTGCAGTGAAGCCTCTTCCATTTTGTCATAGTGCAACTTAACATGCCAGATTGAATTTTACCAATTTCAGAGAGCTTAATGGACATTTTCTCTTTGAGCTCTGGATGGTTACCTCACAAAATTTTCCATTGTTACCCACTTAAAAATATGTAGTGCTGTAGCAACATCAGTTGAAAATGTTGCTGTTTAGTCAGCAACAGGAAAAGTGCAGAATAAAACAAACAAGAAAGCTACATTTGTTTCTGGGAATAAACGGGGACTGATTACTTGCAAACCACAAAAATGACTAGTAAATGAATGATGACTCATCTAATTCACATTTATTAGAAATGGATGTCAGTTAAGTTTTGTCTGGTTTGTTGCACCCAGTGCTGCATCAACACCACTCCATTATGTTGAAGGTGATATACTTGCTGCTTAAAGTTCTAATTTTTCTTCTCGGAAAACTGATTTTTCTCTCCTAGCTCTTCAGAGTTCACCAGTTTCTCTTTGCTTATTTTAGTTCAGCAGTTCACAATGTATGCTCCTTCTGGAATGTACTGCAGTCCCCCACCCTCTTATCTTTCCTTAGATAAGGGAAGCAATCTAATCACAGCTGTGGTATGATTAATGCCTTGTACAGTTTTAGTAAACTTCCCTATTTTCATACTCCACTCCCTTTGAAGTAAAGGTCCTATTCCATTTGCCTTCCCTTTTACCAGCTGAACTTGGACGCTAGTTTTCTTTTATGATTCCTGCACAAGGACTCCCAAATCCCTTAAATCTGTTGCTTTCTGCAGTATTTATCCATTTAAATAATATTCAGTGCCTCTATTCTTCCTGCCAAAGTACATAATATCATATTTTCCCACATTATCATTAACAAGTTTTTGCTAACTCACTAAATCTTTCTATATTTTTCAGCAAACTCTTTGAATCCTCCATCCCATTTTCCTTCCCACGTATTTTTAGGTCAATCACATATAATCCATTATACACCATAGCACACTTGCTTTCATGATTTGGAGATGCTGGTGCTTGACTGGAGTGTACAAAGATAAAAATCACACAACACCAGGTTATAGTCCAACAGGTTTATTTGGAAGCAATAGCTTTTGGAGCACTGCTTCTCTATCAGGTAGTTGAAGGAGCAGCACTCTGAAAGCTAGTGCTTCCAAATAAACTTGTTGGACTATCACCTGGTGTTGTGTGATTTTTTAGCATTTGCTTTCTTTATCCACGCCATTACGATACATTGTAAATAATTGTAGCCCAGTCTCATAAAATTCTAGTATCACTTTGATGGTCAACAGGACAGGATGGCCTCCCACCTTTCAGGTTACAAGCAGCATTTCCTGCTCCAAGGATACGTATGTCCAATCAGCCTTTCACTGAAGGCTAAAGCCTAAAGCCTTTATAAACCTCCAGTTTTGGAAGACGTTACTAAGCACAGACCTTGGAGATTCCTGCAACCAAAAACAAAATTAAAGAGAATGCTGGTTACAAGTCCTGCTCCAACAGATGGTACGATTCATAGAGTCTCTACAGTGTGGAAGCAGGTGATTCGGTCCATTGAGTCCAAAGACTATCTCACCCTGACACAGCCCCTGACTCAATCCCTATAACCCTGCATTTCCCTTGGCTAATCCACCTAGCCATCACATCCCTGGACACTATGGGCAATTTAGCATGGCCAATTCACCTAACCTGCACATCTTTGGACTGTGGGAGGAAACTGAAGCACCGAAGGAAATCTGCACAGACACTGGGAAAATGTGCAAACTCCACATAGCCAATCACCTGAGGATAGAATCGAACCTGGGTCTCTGATGTTGTGAGGCAGTAGTGCTAAACACTGAGCCACTCTGCTGCCCTCCGTAACTGTATCCCAGGACATCTTCGGTTTCTGTTGGAAATGTGCCTTGCTTTTCTGGAGAAAATGGCATTGATCGCCATAGACTCTGGGTCTCCTGTAACTGCTCTGTATCCTGAGGGGACCTTCAGCTGCAACTTCTTCAAGTAGAAACTGTTCAGCAGCCCCGGAAGGTTGCTGTTGTTCCACACTTACTGGCATACTTGTTCCTTCTCAAGTTACCTTCACAGATTTTCAAGAAGTACAGGATGGCTGGTTCACTTTTATGAAAAGTCCAATGCTTATTAGTTAACAGTCACAGCTCACAGCAACCACTGAAGGAAAGAGAATCTTATTTTCTTCAGCTTTAAAGTAGCGTTTTTTGCAGAGACCAGGGAGAGCACCTGAGCTGGTGTTGTCTAATGGCTTATCACCATTCTATTCCCAGCTTATCACCATTCTATTCTCCAGCTACCTGAGAATCAATCCCGTAGTAATTAGAATGCAGAAGGCTTTTGTCATTGATAACTGATCACTAGTCCACAAATCATTCAGCTCCTTGCTGATGGCTGATTCTTCATTAATACACAGTGTTGGCTCAAACTCATGTGCAAACTACACTTCAACAATTGCTTGAATGTGCAGCTGTGTGAATGGTGCTTGCAATGAGTAACAAAAGTAGAAGTTGCTGGAAAAGCTAAGCAAGTCCGGCAGCATCTGTAAAGCAAAATCAGAGTTAATGTTTCAGTTTCAGTGACCCTTCCTCAGGATGCAGAATGCTTGCAGTGAGTGTCAGGTTATTTGCTTTTGCGACCTGCATTAATTCTTCAATAATTCTTGGTTTCTAAAACAGTTCTTTTTAAAATTTTTCTTCACAATTAAAAGTACAGAAAAATAAATGGTCTTCACATGTGTGGTCACCTTCTAAGTACCTTCATGGCACATCTCCAATCTGCTCACAGGGTGCTGCACATCATGCTGTGCTGCCAACTATCATTGTAGGAGTGAAGAAAGTGAGGGGTGCGAAGGCTGGAGTAATGTTTTCTATTTTATATTAATTTTGGCCACAGGGCTGCAGAGCTGAGGAAGACTTTCTGTCTCGACCCCCTCAGGAACTAACAACCTCCAAAGTTCCTGGTACAATTCCCAATCAAGTCTGGGTCCCCATTCTAAAAAATGGGAAGTGCACACAGCAGTATTTAGTGGCCTGATTATGGAGCCAGAATTTTTCCTGCCTCTGCACATGACCCAGGAATGAAAATCTATACCTTAGTCTCTTAAATCCCAGGTACAGTGTTGAGAATATCATGTTTTATAAATAGACACCAAGATAGAATTATGTTAGTAATTTGAAGGATACAAAGTCAGCATGCTGCCTGGATGTAAGGCAAATGTCATAATATGAGTTGATGGGGGAAAGGTATATGGGAAGCCATTGTAGGATTGGATTTCGAGGTTCTCCTAAAAGTTAACCCTGAGTGAGTTTTGCGCAGATTTGTAGCTCGGTTGAGGTTCTGGATATAGGTTTGCTCGCAGAGCTGGAAGGTTTGTTTTCAGACGTTTCATCACTATACCAGGTAACATCTTTGGTGAGCCCCTAAATGAAGCACTGGTGGTATAGCCCGCTCTCTATTTATGTGTTTGGGTTTCCTTGGGTTAGTGATGTCATTTCCTGTGGTGACAGCATTTCCTATAGTGAATGCATTTCCTGTTCTTTTTCTTAGGGGATGGCAAATGGGATCCAAGTCAATGTTTGTTAATAGAGTTCCAACTAGAATGCCATGCTTCTAGGAATTCTCGTGCGTGTCTCTGTTTGGCTTGTCCTTGGATAGATATGTTGTCCCAGTCGAAGTGGTGTCCTCATCCGTATGTATGGATACTAGTGACAGTGGGTCATGTCTTTTTGTGGCTAGTTGATGTTCATATATCCTGGTGGCTTGTTTTTTTTTTTTTGCCTGATTGTCCAATGTATTGTTTGTTACAGTTCCGTATGTATGGATACTAGTGACAGTGGGTCATGTCTTTTTGTGGCTAGTTGATGTTCATATATCCTGGTGGCTTGTTTTTTTTTTTGCCTGATTGTCCAATGTATTGTTTGTTACAGTTCTTGCAAGGTATTTTGTAAATGACATTAGTTTTGCTTGTTGTCTGTATAGGGTCTTTCAAGTTCATTAGCTGCTGTTTTAGTGTGTTGCTGGGTTTGTGGTTTACCATGATGCCAAGGGGTCTGAGTAGTCTGGCAGTCATTTTCAAGATACATTTGATGTGGGGGAGAGTGGCTAGGATTTCTGAATGTGTTTTGTATACTTTGGGTTTGTTGCTGAGAAATCGGTGGACTGTGTGCATTGGGTACCCGTTCGTTTTGAATACATTGTAGAGATGATTTTCTTCTGCTCTTCGTAGTTCCTCTGTGCTGCAGTGTGTGGTGGCTCCTTTTCCTGGAAGAATTCCTAGAAGCCTGACATTCCATCCAGAACTTTATTAACAAACACATTGACTTGGATCCCATTTGCCATCCCCTGAGAAAAAGAACAGTAAGTGCATTCACCATAGGAAATGCTGTCACCACAGGAAATGACATCACCAACCCAAGGAAACCCAAACACATAAATAGAGAGCGGGCTATACCACCAGTGCTTCATTTAGAGGCTCACTAAAGATGTTAACTGGTATGGTGACAGAACGTCTGAAAATGAACCTTCCAGCTCAGCTTCCAACCCACATCCAAGATATCCCTGAATGTCATGGACAAGTCAGTCTGCCAAGATGTGAGACAGAGAGGAACAGATACAGCCAGTAAATCTCACTTATGAGGAATAATTAATAATTCATATTTCTTTCTGTTCTGCAGCTCGCATTCCAGAAAACAGAAATAGTTCATAAGAAGACAGAGATAAACAGTCTGCTGACTGAAGTACAGGGCTTACGTGATGCTTGCAAAGAACGTGATAAGAAAATGAGTCAACAGGAGCAAGCTATACTGAACCTGCAGCATGAGCTAAAAATCAGTAACCAACAGGTGAAAGACAATGTTTTGCATGAGATGGAAGATAAGACCCTTAATTAAATCATAGTGGTTGCTTTTTTTTATCTGAAGAGTAAATGTATGACTTAGAACTGAAGTCAATATCGTATCATGTAATTTCCATAATGTATTTTCAGATTCTTTACTCTTAGAGTAATGCCATAGTTCCTGAAGAATTTGAGCATCAGAAAATTGCCACATGATAACTACAGACAGAGAGATAGAAAGAAAAATGAAATCAATGTAATTAAGGGTTCCTTGATCTAGTTTATTTTTAATAATTTGGAGGTGCCGGTGTTGGACTGGGGTGGACAAAGTTAAAAATCCCACAACACTGGCTTTCAGAGCACTGCTTCTTCATCAGGTGGTTGTGGAGTATAACATTGTAAAAAAAGTTCTGAGATTTACATATCGAAGAACTGAAATGAACATGGTCATTCTAAAAGATGAGAGACTTAACAAACTATCCAGGTCTTTTTCAATATATAATTTCAGTTGCATCACACTGTAATCTTTTGCTATAAGTTCTGTGTCTTACAATCTTATACTCCACAACGACCTGATGAAGGAGTAGCACTCCAAAAGCTAGTGCCTCCAAATAAACCTGTTGGACTATAACCTAGTGTTGTGTGATTTTTAACTTTATTTTTAATGACATTCATGTGCACCCCCATTTGTAATAAATCTTTAATTATGTTGTTTTTTTTATGGGATTGGGTCTGCTACCAAGCTGAAGTTTGCATTTCAACAATTGCTTGAATGTACAGTTGTGTAAACGGTGCTTGCAATGAGTAACAAAAACAGAAGCGAACAGTGGAACTCGCTTAAGGGACTGAATGGCCTATTCCTGTTCCCGTGTTCTTATGATTTAAAGCATTCAAATAGTTAAAGCGTTTTCTTCGTTCTTCTTGATGTGCTTTGAAAACACTCCTCAAATGTAATTCTGACCACCTGTTTTAAGTGAAGTTGCATTACAGCATTGTTGCACAAATTTGATTCTCAAAATGCCTTACAATCATTATAGCATTCTACTAGACTGTTTGGCCTCTCATCTCCATTCCAGCTGTCTGCAAGGGCACTCCATGAGCTAATCCCACTCCTCCACCCTTACCTTTTGACGTGATTATCCATTTCCCTTTTGAAAGCCCAAATTGTACCTGCTTCCACAGGCTCTCAGTGCATTACGGATCCTAACCACTCGCTGCATAAGTGTCCTTTTCCGGAAGTCATCTTTCCTTCTTTTGTCAGTCATCTTAAGTTGTTGTTCCTGGATGTCAATTCATCCACAAATAGGAACAGCTTCCCTATCTAATCTATCTTCACCACTCATGATTTTGAATACCTCAACAAATCTCAATAGACAATAGATTTCTCCTTGATTTCTTCAATTGACCCGCCAAAGTTCCCAAGACGCTGAAAAACTTCACTTTTTTATCAATTGAGATGAAATATGCCGATGTTGAAAGCTAAGAGACAAAAAGTCTAGACTTTCCTGTTCCCATTACCAAACATCGCAAAGTACTTTACAGTCAATAGAATACTTTTGGTAAATGTTTCTCAGGACACTAGGTATGTCTCCCCTCCTCTTCAAAGTAGTGCTGCGATCTTTTACATCCACTTCAGAAGGCATTCAGTTTAACAACTCATCCATTCCAACATATGGAATTTGCCGGACACCATGGTGATCCACAGTGAAAATATCTGTAGCAAGCGTTTTCAGTTCAAGCAACCTCAGATCCAAGTTGAGAATCTGCAGTCTGATCTGCAGACATTGTGCAACATCAGAGAGGCAGAAAGTTACCTGGATACTTTGCTCCAGGAGGCAGTCACATCCCTTAAGATTTAAACTTGGCCTGTGATCAAGGATAGGAAGGTGTAGTTGTAGATCAGAGCTAAGGAGCAGCTCTCAGGGAGTCTTGGTCCCTTTCAATTGTCTAACACTTTTTGAGCGGGTGCAGTGGCTCAGTGGTTAGCATTGCTGCCTCACAGTATCAGGGACACAGGTTCAATTCCAGCCTCAGACATCTGTTTGGAGTTTGCATGTTCTTCCCATGTCTGCATGGATTTCCTCCACATGGTTCGGTTTCCTTCCACAGTCCAAAGGTATGCAGGTTAGGTGGATTGGCCATAGCGTCCAGGGGTATGCAGGCTAGGTGGATTGGCCTTGGAAAATGCAGTGTTACAGGGATAGTGTGTGGCGAGGGATGAGATGCTATTCGGAGAATCAATGTAGACTCGATGGGCTGAATGGCCATTGTAGGGATTCTGTGATTATATATTCTGTTTCAAGCTTTGTGGATGAGAGTGTGGATTGCAGGGAGGCTGAGTGATCTGACCACAACACCATGGTACAGGGAGTAATTCAAGTAGAAGGAGGAAATAGGAATGTAGTAGTGGCCATGAGCATAAGCCTTGAATGTTGCATTGACTGCCCGGTGCCAGGGTTAAAGACTTCTCCTTGAGAGGATCTCTAAGCGGGAAGGGAAGGATCCAGTTATTTTCATCCACATTTGTACTGATGATATTGGAAAGGGTGTTCTGCTGAATGATTTTGAACAGTTAAGAGCTAAACTAAATGGTAAACCTCCAAGATGATAGTTTTAAGATGACTGCCTAAGCCATGGAAAAATTGGCATGGGTTAAATAAAGTCAAGGAATTAAGTGAAATAAGTAAAGGAAAAATGTTAAATACAGCAAACTTTGTTTTAATTGGCACTTTATGAACCGGTTCTTTCGATAAACTGGAAAAAAAATTATATACCTCAAATACCGAACGTTTACTGTATTCCTGTGGTCTCTGCGATGTCTTAGTCAGTTGAGAGTATAACTGAGAAGCTGTCTGCTGGAAAGTTTTATTTAAGGCAAAATTGCATTATTATTTAAGTGATTTGAGCTGTAAATAAAGTTTATCAATGATGTATATATCCCCTACTTTACTTAGTGTGTGTTTTTACATTGATTATGTGGACCCCTTGATCAAGCAGGATATTTGATCAGTTGGCACACTCCTGGTTCCATAGGTGCCAGTTAATTAAAGGTTTGCTGTATATGTTTCAAAGATTGGTGTGGGAGGAATGAGTTTCAGTTCTTGGGGCACACGCACCAGTGCTGAGGTAGAAGGGAGCTGTTCTGGTAATACTGGCTTCACTTGAATCATGCTGAGACCAGTGTTCTGGCAAGTTGAATAACTAGGGCTCAAGAGTGGGCTTTAAACTAATTCAAAGGGAGCAGGATTCAGGACCAGGGTGATGTCATCTTGCAAATAGATGTGGCACATTGTAGGGTATCTATTTTGACAATGATACCCAAGGTGGGATGAAAAGGAACAGAGAATACAAGGGATAATAAGGTAATGTAAAATAGATCATGGGTGACTTTAAGTTGGGTAAATCAAATTGGCAGAGGTAGACACAATGAAGAATTTGTTGAGTACCATCAGAAGAATGGTTCATGTATTGAATGAACCTCCAAAGGAAGTGATGGATATAGGTACAGTTACAATGTTTAAAAGACATTTGGATAAGTACATGAATAACAAATGTTGGGAGGGATATGAGCCAAGCCCAGGCAGGTGGGACTAGTTTAGTTGGGATAATGGTCATCATGGACTGATTGGACCAAAGCTTTCTGTGCTATATGACTCTATGACAGTTTTCTAGAACAATGTGTTGTGGATCCAACCAGGGATCAGGCTCCTTAGGGTCTGGTAATGCATAATGAGGTATGTTTGATAAATGATCTCAGAATAAAAGGTTTCTGAGGGAACATTGATCATAACATGGTAGAATTTAGAACTGAATTTGAGAGTGAGAAAGCTAGATCAGAAACAATTGTGCAAAACTTAAAGAAGGGTAATTATATAGGAATGAGGGCAGAGTTGACTGGAGTAGACAAGGAAAGGAGTTTAACAGAATAAAAGTTCGATAAACAATGACATATCTCAATGCGGAAAAAGGGTTTGAGGGAGAAGATAAGCAACCATGGTGAAACAGAGAATTTAAGGACAGTATCAAATTGAAAGAAAAAGCATGTAATGTAGCAATGATTAGTGTAAATCAGAGGATTGAAAAAGTTTTAAAAGCTAACAAACATGCCTTGAACAAAAGGGAGAAATTGAACTGTGAGAGAAAACCAGCAAGAAACATTAAAACCAACCGTAAGAGCTTCTTTAAATCGATGAAAAAGAAGCAAGTGACAACAATTAGTGTAAAGTCCTTAGAAAATGAGGCCATGAAAATAATAATGTGGAGCCAGAAAATGGCAGAAAGTTGAACAAATATTTTTCATCAATCTCCACAGTAGAGGATACAAATTGTGTTCAGAAATACTAAATAACCAAGCAGCTAAGGTGTCAGGGATGGGGGGAATAAACACAATAACTATCACCAGAAGAAATAATAAGCCGCAAGGCTAGTAGGTCTCCTGGCCCTAATAGGAAGTAGCTGCAGAGCTAGTGGGTGCACAGGTAGTATCTTCCAAAAATGCCTCGGTTCTAAAACATTTCCAAAGGAATGAAAAACTGTGAATGTAACACACTTATTCAAAAAGAAGGGAAACAAAGAACAAGTAACTATAGGCCAGTTAGCTTATCACCTGTCATTGGGAAAATATTAGTCTTTTATAAAAGATATAATAGCAGAGCATTTATAAATGCAAAATAAAGAAGCAGAGTCAACATGGCTTTATGGAAGGAAACCAGATCGGAAAAACCTAATGCATTCCTTTGAGGAGGTAACAAACAAATAGATAAAAAAGCACCAGTGGATGTAATATATTTGGATTTCCAAAAGACATTTGATAAGGTACCACACACTATGCTACTCAATAAAATGAGACCTTGTTATCGATGGTAGTACATAAGTGTGGATTGAGGATTGGCTGACAAAAGACAGAAAGTCGGTGATAAAGGGTTTTCAGGATGGCAACGTGCAACTAGCAGAGTACCAGAGGGATCAGGGCTGAGGCTACAATTACTCATAAGATATATCAATAACTTGGATGATGGAAGTTAATGTACTACAGCCAAATTTGTAAATAACACAAAAACAGGTGGTAAAACAAATGGTGATGATAACCTAAGGAGTCTTCAGCAGAATAGAAACATGTCAAATGACTGGGAAAATGCAATGTGGGAAAATATGAGGTTATGCACTTTGACTGAAAGAATAGAAAAGCTAAATATTATTTAAATATGGACGGCAGAAAGCTGCATTTGGGGTGCATGTGCATAAATCACACAAAAAAACTGCCATCCATTCATTGAATAAATGGAGAATTTATCTTGATTTAAGAGAATGGAGTTTAAAAATAGGAACCTGTTACTAAAATTATCAACGCTCTCGTCATAGACTAGTGGAAGTCTCTGAATAGTTTTGATTCCCTTCTTTAAGGAAAGATACACTGGCATTGGAAACAGTCCAGAGAAAGTATATTTTATTCATTTTGTGGGACATGGGCATTGTTGGCTGACGAGCATTTATTGCCCGTCCCTAGTTACCCACAATTAAATTCTCAGGCAACAGATATTCTGCCAGCTTAAAGCTACTGGTCAGTCAGAGGCTGGTTACATCTTCTTATAGGTGGATGGAGTATTGGCAGATGGCAACAATGCATCCACCAGAATTCCAGAATCATCACTAGGTTGATCCTGGGTATAGAGGGATTGTCTTATCAGGAGAGATTGAGTAGGTTGATCTTGTAGCCATTGAATTTAGAAGAATGAGAGGAGACTGAATTGAAACATAGGATTCTTAGGGAGCTTGAGAGTAGACACAGAGATTGTTTACCCTTATTTGAGAGTGCAGAACCAGAGGAAATGATCTCGGATTAAAGGGTCACCCAGTTAAGACAAAATTAGAAGGATTTTTTTTCTCTCAGAGGGTACTGAATCAGTAGAACGGCATGGAGGGCTATTGAGGCTGGATCATTTTATATATATATATATATATATATATATTCATGATAAGATGGACTGATTACTAATCAGTAAGGGAATCAAGGAATTTGGGGAAAAGGAAGGAAAGTGAAATTGAGGATTATCAAATCAGTCACGATCTCATCAAATGGCAAAACAAGATCATTGGGCCAGCCTCTGCTCCTGCATCTTATGATCTGAAAGACAGCTCCTTTCTTACTGCAGCACTCCCTCTGCCCTACACTGGAATGATAGCTGTGATTTTTGTGGGCCAATTCTAGAGTGTGACTTGAATCCAAAACCTTATGATTCAGAGACAAGAGTGCTATCAATTGAAGCACAGTTGGTATTGGATTGTAGCATTTTCCTTGAAATGTATAACAAAAATTTGGCAGACTATTACAAATCTAAAATGAAGCAAGTTTGATGTTCTTGTCATTTGTACAGAAAGTTTCTAGCTCCTTATGTCTTACATGTCTTACATGTCTTACATTATGTCTTCCTTCCCAACTCTAATATCATCCAGAGATCAAAATTCAAGATTCTTCCGCCATAATGGAGTAGAGAAGATGTCAATTTAAACAATTTTAAAGGTTTACAAAAGCTGTTGTAAAGATACTAGCTTTCGAGGACAATTTCTGCTGAGTTCTGATTAAAGGCACAGTTTAATGGGAGTGATTTCTTTATGAGATGAAGCCACAGGCAATTCTTCAGCAATGTCTTATCATTCAGGGAAAAAAAATCAAGCGTGACTATGTTGGTGTGCTCTTTTAATTTCTGTGCATCAGGGAAAGAAGCTTTAAAAAAGTCTGAGCATAGAGATGAATATGGTAGCTTTAACCCTACCCACCTGGAGAAAACTCGGCAACCAGTTAAAGTCTCACAACTCATCCATTGGAAAACTGCACTGTTCTCTCATGCTTACCCTCACAACATCAACAATGTCTTCTTTTCCTGCAAGTGTATGGTCATAATGATGTCATCGTAAACCGGTTGCAGTTTGAGCTGAGGGCCTGAATGAAGAAGACACTGGAGATTTTCCTTTTGGTGATGAGAGGGGCAAGTATAGCCAGGGTCAAAAGAAGCCCTGCAGACAAGTATTTTTACTTACTTCTGGAGTCAGGAGAAGTGAAACCAAGGCTTTGTCAGTTTAGTTTGAAATCAGATTGCAATTCTAAAGATCGTATCTTTTCATTTTTCTGTTTTTGATTGTGAATGAAATTGGAACAGGGCTGTTTTAAAAACCAAGGATTATGGAAAGGATTTCTACACTTTTAAAACAAAAGTTACTGAATTTCTTTATGAGTAGTGTTTACATTGCTGCTTTGTTCAATCAGTGGAGGAGGTTGTTTACAAGTTGACAGGCACCAGGGTATGTTCACAAAGTGAGATTTGTTTTCAGCAAGGAGCCAATGGGTTTGTGGAGTGGTGGCCTGTTGTCAATGACAAAAGCCATCAGCCTACCAATAACTATGTGGTTGGTTCCTGAGTAGTTGAACAGTTGTGAGTATCAGTGAGATTATCAGAAGCCTTCAGACCTCAAGAAGAGGAGGTAGTGTGTCTGAACAGGAGAAAGTACCTGAATCTTGAAGAAAATCTGTTATCTTCACCAGTTGCTATAAAATGTTGTTTCTAACCAATTAGTTAGAGACTTTGTAATTTATGAACCAGTCACTCTGTTAAAATAAAATTCCATTTTCTTTTCCAAGAAAGAGATAGATAGAGCTCTTATAGATAAAGGCATCAAGGGGCTGGAGTTGGGGAAGGGGAGGGTTAGGGTGCTGAGTTCACTCATCAGCCATGAGTATCTGAATAGTGGAGCAGGCCCGAGGGATCTAATGGCTTATTCCTGTTCCAATTGAATTGAATAATCTTTATTTTCACTGAATGAGTGCAGTGAAAAGTTTGTAATGTCACCCATTTGGTGCCAAGTTAGGTACAGGGTACCTTGGTACAGAATACTTACATGTTTGTTACAGACTTGTACAGAGAATCATAAATAAAGTTCAGCATTAGAGCAAGGAATACGGAAGTTTTCTTTTTTTTAAAACCTCAATTTTTAGTATATATACCAAGTCCTTGGGACTCACCTGAACTCACCGTGCCCACACTGGCCTTACCTGAGACTCACCTCCAGGCCTCGCTTGGGCTCACCGCTCCCACAGTCATGTCTCCGGGCCTTACGTGGGCTTCTATTTCTATATTTCCATGAAAGAGTTGAACAACAGCAAGTCCTGACAAGCAGGAGAATCATATCAGTGAATCCCATGTACAGGGGCCATTTAACTGCCTTCCCAGTTTTTATTCCCTCCACCCATACCAACAGTTTTTTTTGTCTGTATGTGTGTGAGTAGGGCAAGTTTTGAAAGGGGATTAGAGTTTTAATTAGTGGATTTATGTGTCACATTTCATATGGGAGAATGGTTTTCATTATATGAATATTGCCATAGTGCATGGGTTGTACTCTGTGGTCTTAAGTCCTTGTTGTCCAGTAGCCACACTTGGGTGACTCAAATACAAATGCACAGAATGAAGAACATCATGACTATGGCCAAGATATTTTGTTTTATTCATTTGTGCGATGTGGGTATCACTGGTTGGACCAGCATTTTCTATTCATCCCTAGTAACACTGGAGACAGGTGGTAATGAGCTGTCTTCTTCAACTGCTGTAGTACATGAAGTAATATGATTAGGAAGGGAGTTCCAGAATTTTGATCCAGCAACTGTGAAGGAACAACAATAGATTTCCAAGACAAGGTGGTGAGTAGCTTGGACAGGTATTTGCAGGCCATATATTTGCTGCCCTTTCCTTTCTTAATGGAAGTGGTTATGGATTTGGAATGTGTTGTCTAAGGAACCTTGGAAACTTTCTATAGGCATCTTGTTGTTTGTACACACTGCTGTTACATTGGTGTTGAAGGGAGTGGAAGTTTGTGGATGCGGCCAAAAAGACTGTTCAGTGCCTCCAGCCTTGCAGAAGGGTTATTTTTCATATCCTGACGCTGCTATCTACAGAGGTCAACAAGTTCTATACACTGAACATCAACATAATCCACTAAGGACTTGATTCCTATCTCTAGATAGCTTCTTGTTAGTTGGTTGAAAATGTACTTCTCCATGGTGAGTTTTTGCTGAGGGTTTGCTGAAACTCTGAGATCTCTTTGTAGGATTAAAGGTGGGGCGGCATGGTGGCTTAGTGGTTAGCACTGCTGCCTCACAGCAGCAGGGTCCTAGGTTTGATTCCAGCCTTGGGCGACTGTCTGTGTGGAGTTTGCACATTCTCCCCTTGTCTGCATGGGTTTCCTCCAGGTGCTCCAGTTTCCTCCCACAGTCCAAAGGTTTGCGGGTCAGGTGAATTGCTATGCTAAATTGGCCATAGTGTTAGGTGCAATAGTCAGAGGGAAATGGGTCTGGATGGGATACTCTTCGGAGGGTTGATGTGGACTGGTTGAGCCGAAGGGCCTGCTTCCACACTGTAGGGAATCTAATCTAGAAAGGTCTCTTTCTAGTTCCAAAATTCTGGTTGTTGCAGATTTTGCAGTCACTTTACTGGTTGTGAAATTTATTCAGAAGTTCATTTACTTTTATTAGTATTTGTACCAATACAGTGTTACTTACTTGCTTCCCAGCAGTAGTCTGGCTTTGTACTTTGGAAGGAATTTCTTTATCAAGCAATGCTGCCTCTGGTTCTCCTTAATAGTTTTCATGCAATAAGTCAACAAACTTTACTTCCTCCTATCCTCTTCAGTAAAGAATTGATTTTCCTTGGAAGAGATAACTGGGTTTTGAAAAAATGTGTGCCAAGCCCAAAGAGATACACAAACATTTTTCTTCTCGATAACTAGGTTCTGAAAGAGCTGGTGGCTTTTTGCCTACCATTTCCAGTTTCTGTTTTAAGAGAAATCATGTTTTTTTTCCCCCCACCCTCTTGTATTACTTGAACCAAAGTGTTTTCAGAGTCCACTAAATGAAGAATGTCTAAAATCAGACAATCAATTCCACTCAATAAAAAAGTCATAAAGGTTATAAGCTACTTACAAGGTCTCCATAATCTACTTTTCTTTGCTGTGTAGCATTGTAAGCATCCAGCCTCTTCAATTTTTGAACTTAGAGTCCCAAATTTTAATGGAGGATGTTCTGAGATTTCTGGTCTCAACTATACTCGAGCATTCAAAAGAATCAATAAATCTATTTTGGTATCTAAGTTAAAAGATGTTCCTCTGACATTTACTTTAATACCTGCATTCCAAAATTCATCCTATTGGACAGTACATCAAGGAAATTGAAATCTTGCTGTGGGCTTGTGACACACCCAGGAAGAGTTAATCTTGTTCTGATGGGGCTCCCACAGATTGTTGTTATGTGTTTACTTTTCAGTTGCATTAGTTGCCACTGCAACTACAGGGGACGCATTCAGCCCTCATTCTATCGAAGTGCGTCTGATGCCACTACCAAGTCATTGAATTAACCAAAGTATTGGACCAACAATGTTCAAGTATTGTAAATTAATTAAATTCAATCCTGCAATTGCAAGGAGGCAATGGCCATATAGTACTAATGCTAGATTATTAATCTAGAGACTCAGGTAATGTTCTGGGGACTTGAGTTTGAATCCAACTAAGGCAGATAGTGGAATTTGAATTCAATAAAAATCTAGAATTAAAAATCCGATAATGATCATGAAACCGCCATTGATTGTTGCAAAAATCCATTTGGCTCACTAATGTTTTTTACAGAAGGAGACTGTTGCCCTTATCTAGCCTTGCCTTCATATGATTTCAGACCCACAGCAATATAGTTGATTCTGAACTCCCCTCTGGGCAATTAGGTTGAGGCAATAAATGCTTGCCCACTGACACCCACATCATGTGCTGAATTTAAGCAAACACAATTTTCACATTGACCTCGCCCTAAAAGTTGTTGCAGAGCAGCAGATGGGAGAGAGGCAATTAGGGTCAGAAACAGGGCAACCAGCCAAGCAAAACAGTGACACCCTCCTTCGACTGACTGAACTGGTCCTCACTCTGAACAACTTCTTTTTCCAATCCTCCTACTCCCTCCAAACCAAACAAGTAGCCATGGGCACCCACATGGGCCCCAGCTATGCCTGCCTCTTCGTAGGATATGTGGAACAGCCAATCTTCCGCAGCTACACTGGCACCAGCCCCCACCTTTTCCTCCGCTACATCGATGACTGTATTGGCGCTGCCTCGTGCTCCCATGAGGAGGTTGAACAGTTCATCCACTTTACCAACACCTTCCACCCCGACCTCAAATTTACCTGGACCATCTCAGACTCCTCCCTCCCCATCCTAGACCTCTCCATTTCTATCTCGGACGACCGACTCAACACGGACGTATACTATAAACCGACTGACTCCCACAGCTACCTAGATTAC
>NC_057726.1:26108576-26116580 GCF_004010195.1 Chiloscyllium plagiosum
CCTTCCTAACCTGCAATCTTCTTCCTGACCTCTCCGTCCCCACCCCCACTCTGGCCTATCACCATCACCTTAACCTCCTTCCACCTATCGCAATTCCAACGCCCCTCCCCAAGTCCCTCCTCCCTACCTTTTATCTTAGCCTGCTTGGCACACTTTCCTCATTCCTGAAGAAGGGCTCATGCCCGAAACGTCGATTCTCCTGCTCCTTGGATGCTGCCTGACCTGATGCGCTTTTCCAGCAACACATTTTCAGCTCTGATCTCCAGCATCTGCAGTCCTCACTTTCTCCTAATTACAGACTGCAGTCAGTCTTACATCAGTGGTCGGCAAAGCATTGGAGATGGTTCTGAGGGACAGGATTTATGATTATTTGGAAAACCATAATTTGATTAGAGGTAGTCAGCATGGCTTTGTGAGGGGCAGGTCATGCTTCGCAAACCTTATTGAATTCTTTGAAGATGTGACAAAATACGCTGTTGAAGGTAGAGCAGTAGATATGGTATACATGGATTTCATCAAGGCATTTGATAAGGTTCCCCATGATAGGATCATTCAGAAAGTAAGGAGGCATGGGATACAGTGAAATGTGGCTGTCTGGATACAGAATTGGCTGGCCCATAGAAGACAGAGTGTAGTGGTAGATGGAAAATATTCAGCCTGGAACTCGATGACCAGTGGTGTTCCGTAGGGATTGGTTCTGGGACCTTTACTCCTTGTAATTTTGTATAAATGATTTGGGTGAGAAAGTGAAAGGGTGGGTAAGTATGTTTGCCAATGATACGTAGGTTGGTGAAGTTATGGATAGTGTGGAGGTTGCAATAGGACATTGATAGGATGCAGAACTGGGCTGATAAATAGCAGATGGAGTTCAACCTGGAAAAGTGTGGTCGTTCATTTTGGAAGGACATGTTTGAGTGCAGAATACAGGGTTAAAGGCAGGAATTTTGACAGTGTGGAGGAACAGAGGAATCTTGTCGTCCATGTATCACTCAAAGTTGCCACCTAAGTTGATAGGGTATTTAGATTAGATTCCCTACAGTGTGAAAACAGCCCTTCAGCCCAACAATTCCACATTGACTCTCCAAAGAGCAACCCACCCAGACCCATTCCCCTACACTTACCCCTGACTAATGCACCAAACACTACGGGCAACTTAGCCTAACCTACCTAACCTACACATCTTTAGACTGTGGGAGGAAACCAACGCAGACACGGGGAGGATGTGCAAACTCCACACAGACAGTTGCTCGAGGTGGGAATTGAACCCGGGTCCCTGGCACTGTGAGGCAGCAGTGCTAACCACTGAGCTACTGTGTCACCTCAGTAGCTTGAGGCTTTCAATTTATTGATAGTGGGATCCGAATCCATCCACAACTCGATTCACTTGGGCTCGATAAAATCTCACAAATTTGAATGCAGACAATATATAGATATTGAGGATGTAACGTGCCTGGGCTGACTGCTCGGGCTGATTCTGGTAGTATTTTAATGTTTTAACGTGGGACTGGTAGAGAGATCCGACATGGCAGCGTTAGGCTCTGTCTGCAGAGAGGGGAGCTTATAGCAGCCATGTGGAGATCTGACAATCTACTCCTCACTACCTCCCTTATAGAGGCAGAAAACCTTGGCCGAAAGGTAAACCCAGCAGCCTGAATATTGGCAAGCGAAGGAGGGACCACAGGAGGCTGTAGGTTTTTGACTGAGGCTCTGTTGTTCCTTCAGTAATTGCCCTGTAAACGTAGTTAACAATTTATGTTTATTATTTTGCCTCTGAACCTATTTCATTAGAGATTGATTGTCAATGTAAAGTGATGCCCCAAGCTAGAAGTTGCATTTGTACACAGCTAAAATGTGATCCATGTCTAACAGGTTGTCTATGCTTAAAAATGTGTTGCTGGAAAAGCGCAGCAGGTCAGGCAGCATCAAAGGAACAGGTTGTCTATGCTGCACTTTATAAACTTTGTGAATTACGATTTATTTTGCATCACTATTGATCATTTTCTTCACGAAGTAGTTTGATATTTCCCCTGTTTTGCAGAGCAGTTGAAGTGCATACCAATTTCTGTTGTTAAGAAATCATATGGTATGTTGGCTTTCACTAGCAGGGGGCTTGGGTTTAAGTGCAGCGAGGTTATGCTGCAGCTCTATAGAGCCCTGGTTAGGCCACACTTGGCATATTGTGTTCAGTTCTGGTCACCACATTATAGAAAGGATATGGAATCTTTAAAGAGTATGCAGAGGTGATTTACCAGGACTGGACTAGAGTGCAAGTCTTGTGAAGAAAGGTTGAGGGAGCTTGAGCTTTTCTCATTTGAGTGAAGAAGGATGTGAGGTGACTTGACAGGTGTACATGATGTTGAGAGGCATAGATAGAATGGATAGCCAGAGACTTTTTCCCATGGCAGAAATATCTATCATGAGGGGACATAATTTTAAGGTAGTTAGAGGAAGAGTTAGGGAGATGACAGAGGCAACTTCTTTAAACAGCAAGTGGTGGGTCCGTGGAATGGACTGCCAGCAGTGGTAGTAGAGTCAGATACTTTAGGGACATATAAGCAACTCTTGGATAGGCACATGGAAGATAGTACAATGCAGGGTATGTAGGTTAGTCCGACCTGAGAGTAAGAAAAAAGACTGGCACAACATCGATGGCAAGGGCCTATGCTATGCTGTACTGTTCTGTGTTCAGTGTTCAAGCAGGACACTGGGTGGTATGGTGGCTCAGTGGTTAGCACTGCTGCCTCACAGTCCTAGGTTCGATTCCAGCCTCAGGCGACTGTCTTGTAGAGTTTGCACATTCTCCCCCTGTCTGCGTGGGTTTCCTCCCACAATCAAAAGATGTGCAAGTCAGGTGAATTAGCCATGTTAAATTGCCCATAATGTTAGGTGCATTAGTTAGAGGAGAAATTGGTCTGGGTGGGTTACTCTTTGGAGGATCTGTTTCCACACTGTAGGGAATCTAGTCTAATCACATAAGAACATTCCTTGGGCATACAATTACCAGTGACACCAGGCGAGTACCTAAGAGCAGAGTGGCTTCAGGTTCCAGGCATGCATCCGTGCCATTAGCAACACCAACCTCCTGTTCCGCTGCTATGTCAGGAGATAGATTTTCTTTTTTGTGCTACTGATACAACCCAATCTCTCTTTTCACTGTGACTCTAAAAAGCTGGCTTTATGGGGTTACTGCCAATAGAGTTCCTTCATGGCTTGCACTGCTCCCATTCCTTTGCACACTTGTTGTTTGTATTTTCTGCGTGCTCATTTCTTCCCCATTTCTGTAAGTGTCATATTCTCCCTAATACTTTACTTACTGTAGCCAATTGATTTTCCTCTGTTGCTAATGGCATCCTACTATGGGCCTCCTACTGTGTTTTTGTTTGTTTGTTTGTATGCGGGCTTTTCATTGAAAGGAAAGAATTTGGAAAAGGGTGGCCTTGACTTTTTTTGCAGACAACAAAGGAAAGATACTGTTGCTCCTGACACACAAAGAAAATATTCCAACTCACATTAGAAGATCTCATTGTTCTCCTGACTGCTGCTTCCTTTAAGAAAGAAAATTTGCTATTCTTTCTCAATGTGGTGTGCATATGACTCCAGATCCAGTGTAATGTGATTGACACTTAACTGCCAACTGAAGTGGCGTAGCAAACCTCTTAGGTTCAAAGTCAGTTATGGATGTGCAGCAGATGCTGATCGTGCCAGTCATGTCCACATACCATGAATAAAGTAAAGAAAATAATTATATTAATTAATTATAAGTAATAAAACAATTCATAGTGTTGACACTCTTATGCAAAGCAACATATTTAAGTAACATGGTGTTTTGTAGTGATATATCTCTAGAATATCAGTTATCATTCCAAATTCACCAATTGCATCAATCCATGTTGGTACTGGACCTTCAATTGTTTGTCAACATGAACTAAAATTAGTTAAACCCCCACTTTATTATATTCCTTATTGATGGACATTTTCTGCTGACAAATTTCTTGCTGATTCTCATGAAATCTACAATGTAGAAAGAGGTACCTCTAAATATGCTTGTTATGTTCCTCAGACACTTAGTTGCATTAACAATATAGAAATGTATGGGACCGGAAGAGGACATTGTGGTGTATCTGGTCAGCAAAGTTTTCTTCTTCTAATTCACACTTTTATATTTCAAATGATTTGCGTATCTGGAAATTAGATACATATTTGTGTGTTTGATAAAAATAAATTCAACACAAGAAGGGTTCACTTTCAATGTTACAAATTAAAAACACCATTAGCGACTCTCTTTCTTCTTCTGACCTTTTATCTTTTAGAATTATGACAATTAAAATGGTAATAAAGTCAATTCATTTCTGCCATTCATATACAGTGAAAATTATGTGATATTTCAAAATGATTTACATGAACTTTTGTCTCCTATTGAAGCAACCAGCATGACATTAATTTTTAATGATTTCTTTCTGCTTCATTTGGAAAGAGATTGTGGCAATGCATTTTGCAGGTATTCAGGCATGCAGACCTGTACAGAATGATAACCATTATGCCAACAATCTCAGAAGAAAGAGAAAATAGGTTGAGGTTAGTCACTAAAGGTGATGCAGTAATGTATTCATTGCCAACAAATTACTTGGACATTTGCTTTCTTTCCTGTAGCTTAGAAACAGGTATGTTTAATCATCCGAGGATATTGGAATTCTGATTGACCAACACTCTCCTGGAAAAGTGTTTCTTAATTTTGATTGATGAAGTGGTTTATCTTTGACTTTTTTCTACTCTGCATCATGAAAATGATATTAGAATCTAAATGAGATTCAGAATTCCCTGTTTGACAAGCTTGGTTGCTGAAAGTGTTCCATGTCAAGGTCTGACACACTAAAATTATATGCAAATACTGTTTGAGCTCCATTCAAAATTAATCAAGGGGCAAAAAAGCAGACTATCATAGGAACATGTTCATATTTCTGGCTCATTTTAAATTGCCAAAGGCTGTTTTCAGATTAGTTAGTTTGAGAAATTGGGATTTGACAAGTATGTGAAAGCTCAGCTGTAATGGATTCTGATGACTAACGCTTTCTTAATTTTCTTTATCTTTGCAGATTTGCAGGCATTTATTTTTGTTCCTCATGTTGTAATGTTGACAGTTACAATGTCTTTTGGTCTGTATTATCATTATATCCTTTTAAAAGAAACATATCTTATCCAAGTGCACCCTTTTTCATCATCTAAAATCTTACCCCCATTGCCTTGTGAAATATTAATGATAATATTCAAAATGTTATAACATCAAACATAACAAAGATGAAGGAACTATATTATCAATATTAATTTTGGCCTAATTTAGCACTATTTTAGAGGTTTCTATATCACCATGACCACATGTAAATATTTTATGTGTCATCACATGAAAGGTATGATTTCTGAAATAATACACCATGTTTTGCTAGATATGTATTTCAATTGAATTAACAATACAAACTTAGATAATAGCATCAGTAGTATGCACAAATGTGTTAGAATTAATTGGCAGAGGTTTGCATGAACATAAGTTAAATAAACCAGTCGTGACAGGATGTATAGGTCAGATGAAAATTAAATTGAGAAGAAGCTGTGTATCCTTTTGGGAGAAAGATAAGATACTCAAACACAGATAATGAAAAGTAGCTGATAAAGAGCAATGTCAACTATAAAGAAAGTTATGACATTCAACTTTAAAATGTCATTATAAATAAATTCCTCTGACTTCAAATATTTGACTAATTTGTTTCAAATTGGTTGGAGAAAAAATTTCATGTTAAATAGCTTTGGGCAGTTTGTTTGTTTGCATTAAACTTCATGCTGAATTGTAATATATTATGTTCTTTTATGATTCATCACACCTCAGAGCTTGCTGTTAATTTTTAACAAGTAAATAAGGCAGCTGTATACTTTCAGTACTGGAGAAAATTTCAACACTTACTGAACATACATTAAACAATAGGCCACAAACTGCAAAGATTTCTAACTAAATACATCAATGTATGCCATTCAAATTATTTCTCTACTTGTCCTTCATTGTAGTTTTAATGAATTTTCTCCTCTTCCTGGAATATCACACAGCTTTGCACCATTTCCTAAATTGGTTTTCCTCAAAGATCTGTCAGTGCCACGTTGGTTGGATACATAAAGGAATAATAAGAGCAACAATAATTTGAATTCCGATAGTAGCTTTACAAGGGAGAAGTACCCATAAATGCCCTTGAAGATCGAACCAAAAAATGCCATTGAACCAAAGAATTACAACAAAACATTAAAAAATAAGGCAATTGTATCAAAAGCATACACAGAAGAGGAATCTGAGTGTATAATCAGAGTTGCAATGAATGGAGATCACCTATTGTGATGATGCCAAGACCAGATATTACCCAATGTTTATGTGTTGATTACCACAAAGTAAATGCAGTTATTACTACAATTATTATGGGGGATTTTAACATGCAGGTAGACTGGGAGAATCAGGATGGTACTGGACCCCAAGAAAGGGAGTTTGTGGAGTGCCTCCGAGATGGATTCTTAGAACAGCTTGTGCTGGAGCCTACCAGGGAGAAGGCAATTCTGGATCTGGTGTTGTGCAACGATCCGGATTTGATCAGGGACCTCGAAGTAAAGGAGCCATTAGGAGGTAGTAACCACAATACAATAAGATGTAATCTGCAGTTTGAAAGGGAGAGGGTAGAATCGGAAGTGACAATATTTCAGTTGAATAAGGGAAACTATGGAGCTATGAGGAGGAGCTGGCCAAAGTTCAATAGTGCAATACCCGAGCAGGGATGGCAGTGGAACAACAATGGCAGGTATTTCTGGGTATAATGCAGAAGATGCAGGATCAGTTCATTCCAAAAATGAAGAAAGATCCTAAGGGGAGGCAGGGGTGGCCATGGCTGACGAGGGAAGTTAAGGACCATATAAAGACAAAAGGGAAAAAGTATAACATAACAAAGATGAGTGGGAAATCGGAGGACTGGGAAGTTTTTAAACAACAACAGAGGATAACTAAAAAGGAAATACGCAAAGAAAAAAATAAGGTGCAAAGGTAAACTGGCCAAAAATATAAAGGAGGATAGTAAAGGCTTTTTTAGGTATGTGAAAAGAAAAAAAATGGTTAAGGCTAACATTGGGCCCTTGAAGACAGAAACGGGTGAATTTATTACGGGAACAAAGAAATGGCAGAAGAGTTGAATTGGTATTTTAGATCTGTCTTCACTGGGGAAGACACGAGCAATCTCCCAGATGTAATAGTGGCTGAAGGACCTGAACTGAAGGGAATTTATATTAGGCAGGAAATAGTGCTGGAGAGACTGTTAGGTCTGAAGGCTGATAAGTCCCCGGGACCTGATGGTCTGCATCCCAGGGTACTGAAGGAGGTGGCTTCAGAAATCGTGGATGCGTTGGTGATCATTTTCCAATGTTCTATAGATGCAGGATCAGTTCCTGCGGATTGGAGGGTGGCTAATGTTGTCCCACTTTTTAAGAAAAGAGGGAGAGAGAAAACAGAGAATTATAGACCAGTTAGTCTGACCTCAGTGGTGGGAAAATTGCTGGAGTCAATTATAAAGGTTGAAATTACAACCCACCTGGATAGCAGTAACAGGATAGGTCAAAGTCAGTGTGGATTTATGAAGGGCAAATCATACTTGATTAATCTTCTGGAATTTTTTGAGGATGTAATTCTGAAGATGGACAAGGGAGATCCAGTGGATGTAGTATACCTTTCAGAAAGCCTTTGATAAAGTCCCACGTAGGAGGTTAGTGAGCAAAATTAGGGCACATGGTATTAGGGGCAAAATACTGACTTGGATTGAAAATTGGTTGGCTGACAGGAAACAAAGAGTAGTGATAAACGGCTCCCTTTCGGAATGGCAGGCAGTGACCAGTGGTGTGCCGCAGGGATCAGTGCTGGAACTGCACCTTTTTACAATGTACATTAATGATATAGATGAAGGTATTAAAAGTAATATTAGCAAATTTGCT
>NC_057726.1:26117027-26179890 GCF_004010195.1 Chiloscyllium plagiosum
TATGGAATGCTCTGCCCCAGAAGGCTGTGGAGGCCCAGTCTCTGGATACTTTCAAGAAAGAGTTGGATAGAGCTCTTAAGGATAGTGGAACCAAGGGTTATGGGGATAAGGCAGGAACAGGATACTGATTGAGGATGATCAGCCATGATCATAATGACTGGTGGTGCTGGTTCGCAGGGCAGAATGGCCTACTCCTGCACAGAGTCTATTGTTATGAAATCTAATTCGTATCCTATTCCACGACTGGAAGATTATATTGAGAAGGTGGACAAGCAAGTTATATTTCAATGGTGGACTTACTCAAAAGATTCTAGCAGGTACCTTCATCTGAGAGAATGAATAGACTTTACCAGTTTAAAGGTTTGCCCTTTGGTATGAAAAATGCTTGAGCTACATTTCAAAGACACCAACATGGTGGCACAGTGGTTAGCACAGCACCAGAGACCCGGGTTCACTTCCCATCTCAGGCGACTGACTGTGTGGAGTTTGCACATTCTCCCCGTATCTGCATGGGTTTCCTCCAGGTGCTCCGGTTTCCTCCCACAGTCCAAAAATGTGCAGGTTAGGTGGATTGGCCATGCTAAATTGCCTGTGGGGAACATTATCAAATGCCTTATTGAAATCCATATATACCACATCAACCATTTTACCCTCATCCACCTCTTTGGTCACCTTCTCAAAGAACTCATTAAAGTTTGTGAAGCACAACCTACCCTTCTCAAAACTGTGTTGACTATCCCTAATCAACTTATTCCTTTATAGATGATTATAAACCCTATCTTTTATAACCTTTTCCAACACTTTACCCATAACCAAAGTAAGACTCACTGGTCTATAATTATCAGTGTTGTCTCTACTCCCCTTCTTGAACAAAGGGACAACATTTGCTAGCCTCCAGTCTACTGGCATTATTCCTGTAGACAATGACAACATAAAAATCAAAGCCAAAGGCGCAGCAATCTCCTCCCTGGCTTCCCAGAGAATCCTAGGATAAATCCCATTAGACTCTCACCTCCTTCTTGTGAACCTCAGTCCCATCTAGTCTAGTAGCCTGTATCTCAGTATTCTCCTCGACAACATTGTCTTTTTCTAGCGTGAATACTGGCGAAATGCATTCATTTAGTGCTTTCCCTATCTCCTCTGACTCCATGCACAACTTCCGACGACTATCCTTGATTGGCCTTAATGTTACTCCAATGATTCTTTTATTCCTGATATACCTATAGAAAGCCTTAGGGTTTGCCTCCATCCTATTCGCCAATTACTTCTCATGTCCCCTCCTGGCTCTTAACTCTCTCTTTCGGTTTTTCCTGGCTAACTTCTAACTCTCAAGTGCCCTAACTGAGCTATCACATCTCATCCTAACATAATCCTCCTTCTTCCTCTTGAATAGGAAGGGTTTGGAGGGATATGGGCCGGGTGCTGGCAGGTGGGACTAGATTGGTTTGGGATATCTGGTCGGCGTGGACAGGTTGGAGCGAAGGGTCTGTTTCCATGCTGTACATCTCTCTGACTCTATGACCAGAGATTTAACTTCCTTAGTAAACCACGGCTTCCGTACTCGACAACTTCCTCCCTGCCTGACAGGCACATGCTTATCAAAGATCCGTGGTAGCTGTTCCTTGAATAAGCTCCACATTTCAATTGTGCCCATCCCCTGTAGTTTCCTTCCTCATCCTATGTATCCTAAACCTTGCCTAATTGCATTGTAATTGCCTTTCCCCCAGCTATAACTCTTGCCCTGTGGTATATACCTCTCCCTTTCCGCCACTAAAGTAAACATAACTGAATTGTGGTCACTATCACCAAAGTGTTCACCTATCTCCAAATCTAACATCTGGCTGGGTTCATTACCCAGTACCAAATCTAATGTGGCCTCACCCCTTGTTAGTCTGGTCTACATACTGTGTCAGGAAACCCTCCTGCACACATTGGACAAAAACTGACCCATCTAAAGTACTTGAACGATAGTATTCCCAGTCAATATTTGGAAAGTTGAAGTACCCCATAACAACTACCGTGTCACTCTCATTCCTATCAAGGATCATCTTTGCTATTCTTTCCTTTGCATCTCTGGAACAATTTGGAGGCGAATAGAAAACTTCCAACAGGGTAAACTCTCCTTTCCTGTTTCAAACCTCAGCCCCTACTACCTCAGTAGACAAGTCCTCAAATATCCTTTCTGCAACCATAATGCAGTCCTTGACTCAAATGCCACACACCCCACCCCGTCCCCCTTTTACCATTTTCTCTGTTCTTACTGGAACATCTAAATCCTTAACTTGCAATAACCATTCCTGTTCCTGCTCTACCCATGTCTCCGAAATTGCCACAACATCGAAATCCCAGGTACCCACCCATGCTGCAAGTTCATCCACCTTATTCCGGATGCTCCTGGCATTGAAGGAGACAGACTTCAAACCAACTTCTTGCTTGCTGGTGCCTTCTTACAACCTTGAAACCTTAGTTCTGACCTCACTACTCTCAGCCTCTTGTATGCTCGAACCACAATTTTGGTTCCTATCCCCCTGTGTAATTAGTTTAAACCCTCCTGAAGAGCATTAGCAAATTTCCGCCCCCACCGCCCAGGATATTGTACCCCTCTGGTTCAGGTGAAGACCGTCCTGTTTGTAGAGGTCCCACCTACCCCAAAAAGATCCCCCATTATCCAGGAATCCAAAACCCTCCCTCTTGCACCATCCCTGTAGCTACGTGCACAACTCTTCTGTCTCCCTATTTCTCACCTCGCTAGCGCGCGGCATCGGCAAAAAAACAGAGAAAACAACTCTGTTTGTTCTAGCTCTAAGCTTCCACCCTAGCTCCCTGAATTTTTGCCTTAAATCCCCATCTCCCTTCCTACCTATGTCATTGGTACCTATGTCATTGGTGCCTATGTGGACCACGACTTGGAACTGCTCCCTCTCCCCCTCATAAAAACATGATCAGAGTAGTTGTTGGGTTTTGAAGCTGCCGTACGTGTCTCCCTGCTACAGCAAAATGCTTGAGTTCTCTCTCTCTCTCCACCAGACTTTTCTCTTGAATTTCTTTCCTCCTGGACTAGAAAAACTTTGCCTGTGAGACAGTCTATTTTACTGAATTTGCCTTTGCCATGGGTGTGTGTATGGGATCATACTATATTGGTACAGTTGCTGTTTAGTAGTTAAATAATCTATTATTCTGTTAAGTTTTCCGATAATGTTAAAGTTCGACTAATTTTTTTTGTTGTATTTTAACTATAGAGTACGAATAAAGTGTGTTTTGCTTAAAGCCGAGTATAGTAACCAATCAAGTTATATCTGAAACACAGCACATTACACTTGCTTTTAAATAAGAAAAGGTTAAAGTCTAGGCTACCTCTTTGATATATTTGAAGAGGATTTGGTCTGGACCATAACAATTAGCATTTACATCGTACAAGTTGAAGATATCTCTCATCATAGAATTTTATATGGTAACCTCGGAGTCTGTATTGTGTATCAGCTTTGCAAATAGTGGTACATTATTCGAATTATTTGCACGGTTTCATTTTAATTCATTCATGTGATGAGGACATAACTGCTTATGCAAGTATTTATTGCCCACATTTAATTGTCCAAAGGGCAGTTAATAGTCAATCACATTGCTGTGGGTCTAGGATCTCATTTAGGCCAGACCACTTAAGGATTTTCTTCCCTAAAAGGACATAGTGAACCAGATGAGTTTATACAATAATTGATTGTGGTTATATGGTCGCCATTAGGCAAGCATTTTATTCCAGATGTTAATTGAATTCAGATTTCAATACCTGATATGATTAGATTCCAGCCCATGTTGCCAGGACATTCTGGCTTATTAGGTAAACTCACTACATTTCCAGAGGACTGTAGGGCTTGATAAAAAGCTGGTTACTTTTTTTTTCTAAAAGCTGTTCCTTTTCTCAAGGATACAATGTCCTTGGTATTTTTCAGAGGGGTTGTAAACTGCTCTCGATGCCAATTAGATTGATTTGGTACAGAGATTAAAGGGTATTGAGAGGCCTTTTTGTTTATATGTAAACAAATGAGACTTCAGACCAAAGTGGAGAAAGTGAGGACTGCAGATGCTGGAGATCAGAGCTGAAAATGTGTTGCTGGAAAAGCGCAGCAGGTCAGGCAGCATCCAGGGAGAAGGAGAATCGACGTTTCGGGCATGAGCCCTTCTTCAGGAATGAGGAAAGAGGAAAGAGGAAACTTTCCTCATTCCTGAAGAAGGGCTCATGCCCTAAACGTCGATTCTCCTGCTCCTTGGATGCTGCCTGACCTGCTGCGCTTTTCCAGCAACACATTTTCAGTTCAGACCAAAGTGGTCATGTTTTAGAAGTGACCTGTATAATGAAAAGGGAGTGGTCAGCACTCTAGCCGAGCAGTTTAGTTCAGTCCAGAACTAATTGGGAGTTCAACAGAGTTGTGTAGAAACAAACTCTCTCTCTTTCTGCCCTTCTACCTTCAACTGGTAAGCATCTGATCCATTTATACTGGTTTTTAAGGGGATTTGCTTACTGGCACAGTTGTGTATATTCAGAGCAGCATAATTGAGTCTAGTTTGGATAGTATAAAGTGAGGACTGCAGATACTGGAGATCAGAGTCAAGAGTGTAGTGTTGGAAAAGCACAGCAGGTCAGGTAGCATCCGAGGAGGAGGAGAATCGACGTTTCGGACATTCCTGATGAAGGGCTTATGCCCGAAACATTGATTCTCCTGCCCCTCGGATGCTGCCTGACCTGCTGTGCTTTTCCAGCACTACACTCTTGATTCTTGTTTGGATAGATTGAGTTCTGTAGAGGTTCTTTATTCTGTTCTTTGTGTTTCATTGTGTAATTTTGTGAATACATTTCTGTCTGTTTTAAAATCTAATAGTCAATCTAGTTAGCTTACTCCAGATAACTTTCACTGCACACTGACTGAAACAAATTGCAAAGTTATGGTCTGAGCTGCCTGCTTAAGAATATTTTGAGTGGTCTGGCCTAGTCCATGACAGATTGGGGTTTCTTTGCAGGGTTTTAAACAGTGAGTGGCAAGTGTAGTGTCTTTATTTCGGGTGTTGGTTTGGTTAGGTAGACAAAGCTTGGGATAGTAATGGCTCTTGAAGTCGCCAAAAGTTTTTCGGAATGTGGATGCGGTTACTTTGGAACTTTTGCAAAAAGTGAATAAGAACAAGCTTCAGGAATTAGCAGAGAAGCTGGAATTAGAACTGCCTGCTTCTGTGTGGAAAGGAAAGATAATTATAGCGTAGCTCAGTATTTAAACTTGCTGGAGAAACCATCAGAATCTATAGAGATGGCAAGAATTTGATTGCAAATGAAGCAGCTTGAGTTAGAGGCAAGAGATAAAGAAAGGGCAGCAGAAATGAAACAGTTTGAGTTACAATTAGAAGCAGAAGAGAGGGGAAAAAGAGAGCAGAGAAAGAAAAAGAGAGCTTTTGAACTTCAAAAACTGACACTTAAAAAGGAAAGTCAGCTTAAAAGACTGGAGATAAAGGCTGAAGGTAATTTTAGTGAGAAAGTAGTGTGAAGTCAGGTGGAAGAGCAGAGAGTTAAAACAGCAAGGTTAGCAGCTGAAGTGGCTGAGGATTATGAGCTAATCCATAAAACTCAGTTTGGCTTCCAGAATCAATTTCAGTCCATGAGGGATAGAAACTGGGGCAAAGAGAAATCCACACATGGAAAGGGAAAGATAGATCTCAGTGAAGATTATAAGGATAACTTAGCACAGGGTAAAAGAAGAAACCCTTGAGGGGGACAAAGAAGTTAAAAAGCTCCGGTGTTTTAAATGTAATAAAGTGGACCACACAAAATCGCAGTGTTGGTGGGCTAGGAGAAAGCTAGATGCTACCCAACAGTCATGTGTGGACTATTGCAAAGTCAACACCATTACAAAGACTGATGCATATCCAATTCCATGGTGGAGGACTATGTCGAAAAAGTGGGATAAGCAACTTACATTTCTAAGCTGTACTTGCTCAGAGGCTACTGGCAAGGACCTCTGTCAGAAAGAGCAAAGACGATTCCAGCTTTCAGAATGCAAATGGACTATATCAGTTCAAAGTCATGCCATTTGGTATGAAAAACGCTCCGGCCACTTTTCAGAGACTGACTAATAAGATCATTGCCAGATACCCAACTTTATGGTGTATATTGATGACCTATTGAAGGAACATTTACAACATTTATTGGACTTGATAGTAAACCTAGCTAAAAGTGAATTTGCCAAAGCCCAAGTCACCTTCTTGGACCAAGTTATTGGACAAGGATGAATGGCCCCACGGGATGTGAAAATGAAAGTAATTAGGGAATTTCCCACACCATCGATAAAAAAAAGCAGTGCTATGGTTCCTGGGATTGAATGGATTTTACCGAAGGTTTGTGCCAAACTTTGGCAGTGTGGCTGCTCCACTCACCGATATTTTTTAAAAAGTGCAAGAAGTTTAAGTGGATAGCGGATTGTCAAAAGGCATTTGACAGCCTAAAAACTGTGTTAACCACTGCCTCAGTATTAGCCACCCTGGATTACACAAAGCCTTTCAAGGTGGCTACCGATGTGAGTGATATGGGTGTCAGTGCAGTGCTCTTACAGGAGGATGGCAAGGGAATAGAAAGACCCATTTTCTAGGAACTTGAACATTCATCAACAGAAATATTCAACGGTGGAGAAAGAGACTTTAAGCTTGGTGTTGGTATTCCAACATTTCAGCGTTTATATTACCAGCAATGCACCTAAGACAATCGTATACACTGATCATAACACATTGACCTTTGTGGAAACATTTAAGGACAAAAATGGCAGACTGTTTAGATGGAACTTGTTGTTACAGCCATTCAATTTGACAATTGCGCATGTGGCGAGTCATGAAAACATGATTGCCGATGCATTATCGAGACTCGAATGAGATACGGAGGCATTCTGTGGTGGGTGTGCCATGGCCTGAACTTGCATGTTGTTGTGCATGTTTGTATGTTTATAGTTAGTGTAATGTATATCTGTGTTTAGACTACTAACCAGGTTTTTGAAGGGTTTTAAAAATGAAGCCATCTTTTGATAATGATGGTTCTTATTTTTTAAGGGGGGAGGTGTCACAAAGCTGGTTTCTTTTCTCCAGAATTTGTTCCTTGGGTTTTTTGTCGGAGGGGGCTGAGAATTACGAGCTGGTCCATAAAGCTCAGTTTAGCTTCCAGGATCAATTAGATTGTGCCAATTAGACTGGCTTGGTACAGAGATTAAAGGGTATTGAAAGGTCTTTTTGGTTATATGTAAAAAGATGAGACTTTGGGCCAAAGTGGTCATGTTTTAGAAGTGACCTGTATAATGAAAAGGGAGTAGTCAGCTCTCTAGCTGAGCAGTTTAATTCAGTCCAGAACTAGTTGGGAGTTCAACAGCAAGTTGTGTGGAAACAAAGTCCCTCTTTTTCTGTCCTTCTAACTTCAACTGGTAAGCCTCTGTTACACATATACCGGTTTTTAAGGGGGTTTGCTTACTGAGACAGTTCTGTATATTCGGAACAGCATAATTAGGTTCTTTATTCTGTTCTTTGTGTTTCATTGTGTAATTTTGTGAATAAATTTTTGTCATTTTTAAAACTTAGTAGTCAACCTAGCTAACTTACTCCAGGTAATTGTTACTATACACTTACTGAAACAAATTGCAAAGTTATGGGCTGGGTTACCTGCTCAACAATGTTTTGAGTGGTCTGCCCTAGTCCATAACAGGCTGCTTTCTCATAGAGAGATGACTAGTGATGAGTTTAACTTGAGGATCACCGTGCCCCAAGTGAGGAACAAGGTTGAAAGACAGAAGCTTCGTGGAGACCTCAGCTGGTGTAGCAATTGAGCCTATGCAGTTTGTCTACATAGCAAACCAACTGTTTATTAGTCCAGTGACGTTACCACAAAAACCACCACCTTTCCTTACCTTAGATTAATCAAATCCTTTTACTCTCTAACTATCCATTTTACCCTTGCCAGAAGGTAACCTCCTTGTACAATGGCTAAAATCAACTTGCTTTATTTAACATAAAAAGAAGGAAAGGCGTGAAGAAAAATTAGACCCTGAGATAATTATGGAAGTAAGGAAATATTAAAGGAGGTTACCAAACAGTGTTCAAAGAGCTGATTTTTGTTGTAAAAAGACTTCAGGATCCTGGAGCAAGTTTGTGATGATGTTATGAAGCTGCATAAATAGCACAATGTGAGTGAAACCAGACTACACTGCACTTTAAATGAGAGCATTGACAGCACATGGACATGAACATGCATAAGCTAAATTAGTTATTAACTAATGTCCTTTCTTAATAGGATCAGAGCCTGATATATCCATGTTTACTGTGTGTAGCAGTATTTAGAATTAATGTTATTTTGAAGTCAGTTCTTGATTTTGCCTTCTCCTCGACCTTTCTATATTTAACCTAAACATGGTGTGGCATCAAATGACATAGTTATAGATGGTGATAATAGCGGCACACACTGCCGAGAAAATTGTGGCAGCAGTGAAGCTCAATGAACAGACCAGAGTTCATCTGGAGAAGAGAAGGAATCAAATTTGTTTCAAGAAATTATTGGTACAGCATTAGACTAGCTATAAGCAATCATGAAGGAAACATGTCTAAGCATAAAACTCCTCCAGAGAAACCACCAAAATCCTAAATCTCAAAAAGCCTTTTACAGCTAGTAATAAGAGAAACAAACTTTCTTGAAGAAAAAATCATATACTTGACTGTCAATACATTCAAAGCTATGGGCCACTTGCTGGACTGTGGATAGATCAACACAGCCTTGATTGAGAAAAGGTGTCCTCTATGCTGTATGACTCTACTATACTAGACTGAATGTTTAGAGAGTCCTAAAACTACCTGAACATGAACACACAAATTCCTTACCTCAGATTGGAGCCAATTAAATCTATAGTTACCAGGTATAGCAATACCTAGCATTAATGTATAATAATATAGTGTCACTTTCAAGTCCAAACCGAAAGACAGTTACTGACTTTGACTTCTCCTTGACCAGCCTGTAAAGAACTCAGTGTGGCATCAAACTACACGATAGAAGAGGTTTTAAGGAAGGTCTTAAAGAAGGTAGCAGAGATGGAGAGGTGGAGGGGTTTAGGAATGGATCTTTTCCTCTGCAGTGGTTGCCACTGTTGAGCAATGAAATTAGGTACATACAATAATCCAGAATCAGAATCAAAACGTTTGCTGGGGAGAGAAGTTCATTTCATGGAAGAGATTAAAAACTGTGGAAGAGCAATGCCATGCCGAGATTCTAATGAAAATTTTAAACTTTGACATTTTTATGAATTGGGTGCTGTCTGAATTGATGGTGCAAGTCGGGAAGATCCTCTGGTACGAATTGAATAGTTAATAGTGAAACCAAATAAATGCAGTCCCAAGAAACTGGACAGTGATGGAGAGGCAATAAAAGAAGTTGATTTTTGTTGACTTAGTTACTGTCTGTTCAGAAGTTAAGGAGGAATAATGGATTGTAGCCACAGAAGTATAGTATGCTATTCGTCGTGTATTATAAGGACAATTTTGAAGCTATGAAAGTCTGTTTGAAGGAATGGGCACTGATCACAGAGATATCATAAAAGTAGAGGTGGCCAAACGAATGGTCTCTATCATTTTGACAAATCTGTAAATTTTCATCCATAAGAGGATAGATGGCATAGTACAAGGTTTTAATAAGGCATTTGGCAATGAAGATAAGTTACCAGGATTACTTTTGCATAATTGAAGAAGCATTTTCACGAGTGTATCTTCATCAGCTATGTGGCTGGTTAATAAAGTACAATAGCATCGAAATAAATTGCAATCTAACTGTGTCTAATTCAATCCCTAGAATCACTGTCAGGAGCAATCCATGGAGCAGCTTCAGAAAGAATTTGATGTTTTCAAACAGGCACATGAATCTGACATGGACCATTTTAGTCATGAAACTGCTCAAGTGCAAAAGGAACTTGACTCAACTACAAAGGAATTACAAGAGAGGTTGACCAAACTGCAACAGTACAAGTCCACAGTTGACAGACTGAATTCTGACCTACAGCATGCACATGAGCAACACCAAGAGGTGGTCCAGGAAGTAAGGATCTATTTTCTATATATTTCCAACAAGAGGCTACTTTTTCTTGCATAAAATCAGAAAATACATGAGCTGCTCATCAGGTCAGGCAGCATGTGTGGAAAGAGAAACAAGTTAACATTTCAGAGTAAGGAATTTGATAAGGTACCTCATAGCAGGCTGGTACAGAAGGTAGAGTCTCGTGGGATCCAGGGTGAGCTGTCTAGATGGATACATAACTGGCTTGGTCAGAGAATAGCGATGGAAAGGGGCTCTTTGGAATGGAGATCAGTAACTAGTGGTGTTCTGCAGGGATCAGTGCTGGAACCTTTGTTGTTCGTAATATAAAACAATCTGCAGGGAAATGTAGGTAGTCTGATTAGTAAGTTTGTAAATGACACCAAAATTGGCAGAGTTGCAGCTAGTGAGAAGGATTGTCAAGAGATACAGCAGGATATAGATAGACTGTAGATTTGGGCAGAGAAATGGCAGATGGAGTTTAATCCAGTCAAATGCGAGGTGATGCATTTTGGAAGCTCAAATTCAGGTGCAAATTATACAATAAATGGTAGGACCCTTAGGAGCTCAGGGATCTGAAAGTGGCAACGCAGGTGGATAAGGCAGTCAAGAAGGCACACAGCACGTTTGCCTTCATTGGCAGGGGCATTGAATATAAAAGTTAGCAAGTTATGTTGCAGCTTTATAAAACTTTTGTTAGGCCACATTTAGAACATTGCATGCAATTCTTGTCACCACAATACCAGAAGGACATGAATGCTTTGGAGAGGATACATCAACAGCAACTGTCCAAAATATGCGAGTAGTATTGTCATCTGAAATGGTTGAACTCTGAATTGAGTCTAGAGGTTATAACGTGTCTATTCAAAATGTGTGACAGTGTTTCTCAAGCTAATGTTGAACTAGCAGTGTAGGAGGACAAAGTCAGAGTGGTTGGAATTCAAGAGGTAACTGAATGCTCTCTTTCAGGTTTTCAGAGTACACTAGGTGACATGCTTTCAGTGTTACTGGAGGTGATTCAAGGAATGTATGCATGAGTTAAAACAAATATTAATTGTGGTGACGAGAATTGCATGCAATATTGTAAATGTGGCCTAACAAAATTGAAGAAGGGCTTATGCCCGAAATGTCAATTCTCCTGTTCCCTGGATGCTGCCTGACCTGCTGCGCTTTTCCAGCAACACATTTTCAGCTAACAAAATTCCTACCTGGCACAAAAATAATGCAAAAAATGTGGTTTAACCATGGCTTACAAAAGAAATTTAGGATTATAGCTCCAAAGAGGAAGCATATAAAAATATTAGAAAAAGCAGCAAGTCTGAGTACTGGGAGCAATTTAGAATTCAGCAAAAGAGGACAAAAAGGTTGGTCAAGAGAGGGAACATAGATTACAAGAGTAAATAAGCTTGTAGGGAACACAAAAATTGGCTGTAAAAGCTCGAAAGTGGAGTTAAGGCCAAGATGAGACTAGATTGTATTAAAAGACATGGCAGGCTCATTGGGCTGTATTCTCTACTCCTGCTTTTAGTTCTTATGTTCTCAAGGGATTAGACCATATCAACATGATTTTATGAAATGTAAATTACACTTAATTAATCTACTAGAGTTTTTTAAAGGTGTAACTGGTGGAATACATAAGGAAGAACCAGTGGATTGGAGGGAATATAATGGATTGATAATTAGTTGACAGACCAGAAATACAAAGTGGGAATAAATGGGTCTTTTTCCAGGTTGCAGGCAGTGACTAGTGCTGGGATCAGTGCTCGGGACCTCTGCTATTCACAATATATATGAAATATTTCCAAGTTTGTTGATGTCACAAAAGTTAGTGGAATTGTGAGCTGTGAGGAGATTGCATGAGGCTACAGGGTGATCTAACAAGTAGAATTTGTGGGAAAACACATGGCAAATGCAGTATAATGTGGAGAAAGGAGTCATATTATTTAACAAGTGAAGTATTGGGAAATATGGATGTACAAAGAGATCTGAATATCCTTGTATACCAGTTAATGAAAGAAAACAGGCAGGTACAACAAGCAATTAGGAAGGCAAATGGTATATTGATCTTCATTGCAAAAGAATTTGAGTTTACAAGAAAGGATTTCTTACTGCAATTAAACATGGTCTTGGCGACACAGCACCTGAACATTGTGCACAGTTTTGGTCTCCCTACCTAAAAGAGAAAATACTTGCAAAAGAGGGTGTGTCGCAGAGGTTCACAAGGTGGAGGAAGAGAGTTTGGCATAACTGGGCGTGCATTCATTAGAGTGTAGAAAAATGAAAGGGGATCTGATTGAAACTAATATGCCTAGACAGACTAAATGCAGGGAAGGTAGTTCCCATGGTTGACGAGCCTAGGACCAGGGATCAGTCTCAAGTATGGGCCAGGCCATTTAGGACTGAAATTAGGAAGCATTTCTTCACTCAGGTGTGATCAACCTGCTGAATTTGCCACAACCGGGTCACTGGTATGTTCAAGAAAGATACTAATATATTTTTAGATATTAAAAACATCAGTGGTATGGAGTGAAAGCAGGAAAATGGTGTTGAGATAGAGGATCATATATGTAGAGGAATACAGCTTGTGGTAGATGCCATCAGACAACCAGGCTACCGCCCCCACCCAACCCTCCAGGTCTTCTTTCATCTTGTGCCACTCTAGCAGCCCATTTGCACCCATCCCACCACCTGAAGACCTACCACATTAAACCTTGCCCTCTAACTTTCGTCACAGTCCCATGAACCACAATATGATATCTTAATGATACCCATCCTGGTCCTCTGTATTCCCCCTGTGGAGACAGTGATGGTCACTGCCATTAATCTCCCCCACTCCTCCATAGACTATCATGTCCACTAGTGATGTTCCATATATCCATTTGTGCATTGAGTTTTCTCGCATCACCTTATTTTTCCTCACTTCAATAGATGCCTCTGCATCCGTTCCCATCCCAGCCTTGACTGCTCCACTCCTTTTGGAATTAAGCCCCCTTTTGCCCCTTGCAACGTCTTTAATGATCAATGCATGGACCTCCATGACTGTATTTGCCCCAGGTCTCTGACCAGCTTTGAGGAGCATAACTGATCAGATCCTTGACACCTGTCTTTGCTGCCCTCAACTAAGGATATGCAAATCCCCTAATGACTTGTCCATACAAGACTGACTGTTACCCACTTTCCAAATTGAAGTTGACCATATCCCCTGACCATGGCAGTGCTGAACAGATGGCTGACTATGACCAAGCTCATGGTGTGTCTTCATGCTCTGCAGACTGTACCAATAAGTGACAGGACCGCTAACTTACAGCAGACCCACCTTGATTGGACTGAGGACTGGCTCCCATCCAGTTTTCAACATGGCCATTTGGTTGTGCAAAGTGACATTGTATAGCATACTTTTAATTCTAGATACTGGTGTGCCTGCGATGCAGCTCTGCGTTTTGTAAGTATCCTGTAAATTGATTGGACATATGCAATGTGGAACTTGAGAGATCGGTAAACATTGGATGCCAATTTCTGAGGACAAAGAACGCTTACAGCTCATGCCCAAAGCCCATGACCTAAGATGCTGTTTCATGCTGAGCGACGTGGAGGCTATTCACAGCCAACAATGAGCTGAAGTCACCAAGTACCTGCTCAAGAATTCTTGACATCTAGTTTGCATGCAACAGATGATAGGATGGGAAGCTGTGTATTAATGAGATGTACAATCAATAAGTCATTAACAACCACTAAACCTCCTTACTAGGCAACTCATCACTCCCTAGCAAGAATCTCACCTCGATTCTCGGAAATCACTTAAAAGATGCAGAAATTTCTCGCTAGACCTTTTGCATGATTCTATTGCATTTCCCATCTTAGCCCATGTTGTTCAGGCCACTATAAGATTCCACTCACAAAAGATGAGCAAGAGTTCTGCTGAAGCTTTACTCACTAAAATCATGCAACATGGAAGAGATCATCAAGAATATGCTGCTACTTTCTCATCAAAACCTGGGCTTATATGGAGGCGTATTTTGAATCAATATCCATTATTGCCACAACACTGTATGGAGGGTTTGAGGGCAATCTATCTGATCATGTATTTAATTAAACAATTTCTATGTCAACATCTTCTTTTTCATCATTAAAATGATGCTACTTAGCGATTCTATACATCCTCTTAAAAATGCATGCATTATTTCATACTCCAAAATTTTCAGACATTTTTCTTTAAAGAATAGCTGAAATTCTCAAATTTATTAAATTGATCCCTTTAGTTGCTTTAAACTTTTAAAAGTTTCAGCAACAGACAATGTTAGCATCACAGAGAATATCTCTGATATTGAGAAATCACTCAAGTTCTGCTAATTCAGTTGATGCCAAAAATTCCAACCAGTAACTCATTTTGACTAAAGAAAATCCCACTCTGCTATATTTTCTGAGCAGATATTGTCAGTTGCTGTTTACAAAAATAAGGAAATATACCCTCCTGTTTGTTTGTAACTGTAACTTCACTGCAACAACTACCTTTGGTTTTGAAATTAAACTAATAACTATATAGTGCATTTCCAATAGCACAAATTATTTCAGAAAAATAATCCCCCTTCCACTGTCAGATCAATAATACCCTCATCTACTGTCAAATTAATCATATCCTCTTCCAATGTCAGATTAATAATGTCTGGGGTCTCTTTGCACTCTCCCACCTTTGTCTACCCACCAATCCTCAACTAGTAATAGCACGTATCAGCATTTCTACTGTAATGAGTCTACTTACCTGGTACTTACAGTTTTTTAAAAGTATTTCAATCCAGTGTATTTTTTCTGTGTCATGGGTTCAACTGGGGTCTTTGGTTAAGTTCATGCATGAATCCACCCAGGATCTTTTCAATGCAACAATATGGATAATTCAGCAAAAGAAATACTAAAAGTAACTTGGGATCAGAAAAGTCACAAAGGAAAAAAGTAACCTTATTAAAATTTAGTTACATTTCTGAATGGTTACTAGTCCCATTTGTAGGTAGTCATTGTCAATCAATTCTTACAGTCCTATGTTCTGAATTCATTTGCACAAACTGACAAATGCATGTTTTTCAGGTCTCTCAGTGCGAAGATATTATGCGCAATCAAGAATCGGAAATAGCTCATCTTAAACAGCAGCAGTTTGATTCTGAGAACCAAGTAGCCACAGCCAAACAGAATTGCAAATCACTTGAAACTATGTTGGATCTTTATAAGCAAAAATACCAGACTTGTATAAACAGGATCACAGAGTTGGAAAATTCAATGCAAAGCCTGGAGACAGACTTACAAGATGCAAATAGACAGGTTAGAAGAACAAAATGAAATCTCACAGCCTATAAAGCTGCACTGTAGCAAATCTGTCTGAGACATCAAATTGGTAATTGTGGCATTCGACCTGTTTTCAAGCTTTTAAGATAAAAGTGGTCTTACGTAATACCTCTAAATGATTTGCACCTCAGGCCTGTTACTTTTAAAATTTTCCTGGTGTTGCCAATGTTAGGTGGGTTAGCAATAAAGGAACCCAAGGGTCTGTTGAAGACATTATCATGCCAATTCTACACAATTGTATATAGTCTCTGGTAAAACATTTATCATTACCTGTTATCATGGCTGTTAATTTTGCAATAAATTGTGAAAAAATATTAATTCTTCCCCATTTAATGCATGTCGTATTTGTGACTCTGATAATACTTTTAGACTGATATATAAAGCCATTGGCTTTGCTACCACATTGAGAATGAGGAAAATTGAATATCAAGATGCATTTCTAAAGAGGAGTGCCCAGTTCAGTTGCTGGGCAACTAAACTTAAATTTAAAATTTTTACTTCTAAGATACTTTTCTCTATCCATTTCATTAGCTTTGCAACCGCGATGAGACTGTTCACAAGCTACGGAATGACATGCTCACAGTGCAACACCAATATGAAACAAAGTGTACACAAGTGGAACATTGTGAGGACAATGTTGATCAGCTTACCCATCAGTTACAGGTTGCACAAGAAAGCCTTTCTGCAAACAAAGAACATGTTAGCCAATGTGAGGAGATCATTCGTAGCCTTCAAGAACAGGCCACAGTTCATCACAATCAAGTGAGTGTGCACATGTTTATTCACCTGTAAAAGTTGAGATAGAAATGTTTCACTCCATATTACTTCTTTCTGGAAATATTTTGTATGAAGAAACTTTTAGAACTTAAATGCCAAATGTTTTCAATAGCAGGATGCACCTAGCTTATATGTCTAAAATTTTGTATTTAAAAAAACCCAGTTAATATAAAGGAGCATGTCTCAAGCGGAGCTTGACACTGAAAGATGATATCATTTAGATAGTTGCACCTGACCCCTGATTAAATAATTATATAATTATTACAAATGCACAACTTCAAAATGTAACCTACAGACAAATGGTAACTTCATAAATTGATTTGCAATTAGGGTTAACCTTCTGGATAGGAGAAAGGGAAGTGGAACTCAGGAAAATTGATGATTTTCTCACTATATTAATAAAATTGTTGATCAAATTTATTAGACTCATAGAGTTATAAAGCATGGAAACAGACCCTTCAGTCCAACCCGTTCGCATAGATAAGATATCCTAAACTGATTTAGTCCTATTTGCCAGCATTTGGCCCATATCCCTCTAAATCCTTCTTATTCATATACCCATCCAAATGTTGTTACTGTACCATTTCGTCTGACAGCTCATTCTATACACGCACCACCCTCTGCATGAAAAGGTTGTCCCTCAACTCCCTTTTAAACCTTTCCCTCTCACCTTAAACCTATGCCCTTTAATTTTGGACACGCCTACCCTGGGCAAAAGACCTTGACTATTCACCCTTCCAATGTCCCTTATGATTTTATAAACCTCAAAAGGTGACCTCTCAGCCTCCAAAACTCCATGAGGAAAGAGGCCCAGCCTACTCAGCCTGTCCCTATATAGCTCAAACCTTCTACTCAGCAAAATAAATTTCTGAGCCCTTTCAAGTTTCACAACATCCTTTTAACAGGGAGACCAGAATTGAGTGCAGTAATCTGAAAGTTGCCTCACCAATGTCCTGACATCCCAACTCCTGTTCTGACCAATGAAGGCAAGTGTGCCAAACGCCTTCTTCACCACCCTGTCTGCTTGCGACTCCACTTTGAAAGAGCTATGCATCTGCAACCCAAGTTCTCTTTGATCGGCCACATTCTCCAGGGTCCTATCATTAACTGTGTAAGTGCTGTCCTGGTTTATCTTACCAAAATGCAACACCTCACAGTTATCTAAATTAAACTCCATCTGCCACGCCTCAGCTCATTGGCCCATCTGATCAAGGTCCCGTTGTACTCTGAGATAGCCTTCTTCACTAACTACTATCCTCCTGGTATATCTCTGACCCACTTATAGTACAGTTCTCTCCTTCAATGTAGAACATCAGAGCACACCAGCACCTTTCATTATAATCTCAGGACACCATGTGCACGCTGTAAGCACCCATCTCATGGACGGGATCATGGTTCTTGCATGCAACGCTCTTTTTTACTATGTGGTGGTAGTATCCACACCTGTAGACCAGGAGGCTGGGGTTCAAACCCCACCTGCCAGTGAGGAATATCGAAACATTGCCAAGCAGGTTGATTAAAAATGTTTGAGGGTCTTGTGGCAGTGTCCTTAACTCGAGGCTGAAAGGTCCTAGTTCAATCTCATCTGACCCAGATCTGTACAGAAACAGGATAAGAGGGAGCCTGGCCCTGGGGCAGAGGCAGATTGTATCTGGAATGGGGAAATAGTGGGAGGGAAGGGGGGTGTGTGGAAAGCTGGGAGCAGGTCCTGAGTGAGAAATGGGTGTGGAGTTGGTAAAGGAGCATGTGCTCCCAAGAAGGGGGTAAAGGGGTCAACTCCTGGTGGATGACAGGTGAGTATGGGTCTTGAGTGAGTGAATGGAGCGTCGGACCCAAAGTAGGGGGAAGGGAGTTAGGACCAAGAGGTGAATGTGTGATTCAGTCTTGAATAGAGCAAAGGTGTTCATGATCAGTACTAGGAGAAAGTGAGGACTGTTGGAGATCAGAGTCGAGTGTGGTGTAGAAAAAGCACTGCAGGTCAGGCAGCATCTGAGGAGCAGGAGAATTGACGTTTCGGGCATAAGCCCTTCATCAAGAATGAGGCTTGTGGGCTGGGGGGCTGATAGATAAATGAGAGGGAGATGGGGCTGGGGGGAAGATAGCTGAGAATGCAATCAGTAGATGAAGGTGGGGGAGATGGTGATAGGTCAGAGAGGAGGGTGCAGCGGATAGATGGGAAAGACGATGACAGGTCAAGAGGATGGTGCCAAGTTGAATGCTTGGGACTGGGATAAGCTGGAGGGAGGGGAAATGAGGAAACTGATGAAATCCACATTAATCCCATGTGGTTGCAGGTTCCCAAGGCAGAAGATGAGGCATTCTTCCTCCAGGCATCATGTGGGTTTGGTGATGGAGGAGGCCCAGGACCTGCATGTCCTTGGTGGAGTGGGAGGGGGAGTTGAAGTGTTCAGCCATGGGGCATTCAGGTTGGTTGGTGCGGGTAGTTCCAGAGATGTTCTCTGAAACAAACCGCGAGTTGGTGTCCTGTATTCCTAATGTAGAGGTGATCACATCGGGTGTAACGGATACAGTAGATGACATTTGTGGAGGTACAGGTAAATTTCTGTCAGATGTGGAAGGATCCTTTGGAGCCTTGGATCTCCGTGAAGGGGGGAGGTGTTTGTGCAGGTTTTGCAGATCCTGCAGTGATGGGGAAGGTGCCGGGAGTGGAATAGACCTGCCAAAGGATGTGCGGAAGCAATGGTTTCTCCAAAACACTGATAGGGGTAGGGAAGGAAATATATCCCGAGTGGTGGGGTCTATTTTTGGTGGCGGACGTGGCAGAGAATGTTGCAATGTATAATGGAGGTTGGTGGGGTGGAAGCTGAGTACCAGGGTAGTTCTGTCCTTGTGCATTGGAAGGGGTGGAGTTCAAGGGCAGAGGTGCAGGAAGTAGAGGAGATGTGCTGGAGGGCATCGTTAACCACATGGGAGGGGAAATTGCGATCATGGAAGAAGGCAGCCATCTGGGATTTTCTATGGTGGAATTGGTCATCCTGGGAACAGTTGCGGCAGAGGCGGAGAAATTGGGAATAATGGATGGCATTTTTATAGGAGGCAGGGTGGGAGGAGGTGTAGTCCAGGTAGCTGTGGGAGTTCATGGGTTTGTAGTAGATGTCTATGGTTAGTCAGTTGCTGGAAATGGAGATGGAGAGGTCCAGGAAGAAAAGGGAATTGCCCGAAATGGTCTAGGTGAATTTGAAATCAAGGTGAAAAGTGTTAGTGAAGTTGATGAACTGTTCAAACTCCTCATGGGAGCACGAGGTAACACTGACACAGTCATCAATGTATCAGATGAAAAGGTGAGGATTGGTGCCAGTGTCGTTGTGGAAGATGACAAAGAGGCAGGCATAGTTGGGGTACATGCGGGTGCCCATGGCTACCCCTTTCGTTTGGAGTAAGTGGGAAGATTGGAAGGAGAAGTTGTTAAGGATGAGGACCCCCAGTTTAGCCAAGTGGATGAGGGTGTCAGTGGAAGGATACTGGTTGGAATGGTGTGAGAGGAAGAAACGGAGGACTTAGAGGCCTTCGTCAATGATCAGCAGTAGGTAAGGGTGTCAGGTCTGGCAACTCTAGTGCTGGGTCAGGGTCTGGTGTGTATAAATAAGCTAGGGGAGATGTAGTTGGGCGTGTGTGAGGTAAGTATTGGGTCAGTTGAATAGGTAATCAGGAGCTAGACAACATATTTAATAATCTAACTTTTCCTGAGTAACTATTTACTTAATTTCATTGGAACCCTTTGGTTTAAATGGAGACATTCAGTAGGTTCCAGGTGTAGAGAAATTGCCCAGCAGAATCTTCAATTACCTGGGCAATTCCTCTGAGTATTCTACAATAGGAATTCCACAGGGTCCCAGGCATAATTCCCATCAATGCAGGAATAATGACTGTCTGCACATTGGATAATCTGGACCAATTATTCTCCCACTAGAGCAAACTAATCAGTTCCATGCAGTCTGAAGTGACAATAAAAATTCTTCATCTGTCAATTGTGTTCCTTTTCTGATATAAAAACAAGTGATTTCACCAAGAACAGATTGTAGAAACGTCTACCAGTCTAACAAAATCAGCTTAGACCAAACTAAGTTTATTGTTTGAATCTAAGATTAAACACCTAAAAAGTAAGGCCAGCATTTTAGAGTAACTCTGATTGCAAGTTTAAAGAGGATGAAATCATTTTTTTGACTAGTATTTCTGTTTCTGTTCTTTAATTATTACTTTTCTGTTGTGTTCAAAGGTTTTATTAATCACAATAATTGAGGTCAGAGTGGTGATACTCTCCATTTTTCCCCTGCCAAAATTGTAAATGCATCCAAGATTATTGTTTCAGCTAGAATTTGAGACAAACTATGGAATGGTACTAGATCCAGCATTTGTGGATGTGTAATTTGCTCCACATAATTATTACCATGCAATAATATTGTGAAATCAGACTGCTGGTCTGATGCAGTCCACAACACCATTCCATTTCGTCAAAGTACAAACGTCCATCGACACCGGTCTCAATCCCTTTCACGATTCACAATTTAATTTTTCTGTTACAATGTCATGCAGGCAATCAGACTTCCTTTCCTCTGGTTCTGCTGATTTCAGAGTCCATTGTCTGTTCCCAAAGTGGATGGTGACGAAGGCTTTTAGCCTGTAAAGATAATGTTTAGGCTCCATATAACTTCAACTGGGGCCAGTGCTTCCATTTCACCTGCCCCACCACCCTTAAATACACTAGAGTGCATGTATTCCCCGTAATAATTGCCTAATAGGGTCCAACCCATCGCGATCGCAGTCCCACATGTTTTGGTAATATTTTCGCCCTTACCTGATCTCCTAGGTTAAGGAGTGTCACCTTGGATGTTTCTGTACTCCCTATCCCAGTCTCTGATTCTCTGTACATCTGCAACATGCCCTCTCAGCTCATGCAGCTGCTTCACTAGTTTTTTCACCAATTGTTTAACCCTATCCTTGCCATTGCACATCACCAATCCTACTACCACGTCCTCAGGTAGCTGCATAGCCCGCCCAGTCAATAATTCAACAGGGTCAGCCCTGTTTCCTTTGTTGGGGTTGACCTCAGTTTCATTCGGATAGCGGGTGTGTATTCTAACCCATTCCTGCCCTGTCTCTGTTGGGGCCTTAATCAGACTAGCTTTAAGTGCCTTGTTCTACCTTGTTGTACCATTCCTGAACTTTGGGCATGGTATGGGAGATGGAATTTCTATTCACTATCTAACTGTACACATACCTGTTTAATTACTTTCCCTATAAAATGTGTCCCTCGGTCAGAATCAGCAGGGGAATGCTTCCACACACCGAGTAAACCTGTCTATTAAGACCTTGCAGGATTTTGTTCCCAGGGACTGGGGTAGGAGACCTGTAAAGTCCATCTGCAATTGTTCCCATGGGCCTCTGGGTCTCGGCTGGTGGCTCCATTTTATTTTGTTTGCTTTCTTTGGCTCGCACTGTGTGCAGACTACATATCTTTAACAACAATTTGCTATATCTCTCCCTATTCCAGGATATTTCTTGCAGCGGGTGATCTGATATTGCATTTTATCCTACCCTATATGTTTTTGTTTGTTTTGTTCACTGTGGTGGCACTGCCTGATCTTGCATGTTCCAGATTCTATCTTGCCTTCTCATTGCCTCACCTTTTTCATATTCCTGTTTCCCGTGTTGTGGGACTGTTTCTTGGGGTGTCTTTAAGCTTTCCTCTCTTCCTTCTGTAACTACTACCATTTCTTGAAATTTCTGCACTGTTTCAGTAAAGATTTAGTGGTGCCGGTGTTGGACTGGGGTGGACAAAGTTAAAAATCACACAACACCAGGTTATAGTCCAACAGGTTTAATTGGAAGCACCAGCTTTTGGAGCACCGCTCCTTCATCAGGCAGTTGTGGCGCTCCGAAAGCTAGTGCTTCCAAATAAACCTGTTGGACTATAACCTGGTGTTATATAATTTTTAACTGTTTCAGTAAGCATTTTAACTGCCTTACACACATACTGACTGCCCCATTGTTGCAGGACTTCTGCTTTTCTGTGAGCTCCAATCTTCTGCTGCTTCACTCGGAAAGTTAGCTGTTTCCATCAACTCTTTAATTTTTTCTTCATTCTGCATGTGGTCTCCAGACAAGGTAAAGTACCCTTGTCGAGCTCTGGCCAACATATGGTCATGAACTGTCTACTTTCAATGTTCTGTCAGGGCTTTTAATTCTGCTCCTTATGCTTAGTACCTGCTCTCCTGGTATCAAATTTCCCTCTACATCTACCACCGTCCAAGCAACGCAGGGTGTGCCATCACAGTATTCCCTTACTCCATATATAAATAATTCTAACACTATGTCTCCTTCAAATGGTTTCCCGACAATCCTGCCACTCTCTCCATCATTAATTTCTCTCACACACTCAAGTTCATCTCCTTCTTTCACCATCAGTTCTGCCAGATTTACTAAATTATCCCTGACTACTTGTACATTAAAGATGTTGTGGTTCTAGTCAAGAGTAAAAGAGAATCTCATTTTAGATATAGACAACTTGATTTAATTGAATTTCTTAATCAATACAAAGAGTGTAGGGGCATTTTTAAGAGAGAAATCAGGATAGCAATGAGGGGATCTGAGATAGAATTGGCAGGTAAAGTTAAGGATAATCCAAAGAGATTCTCCAAATACATTAAGAGCAAGAGGATAACTTGGGAGAGGGTAGGTGCTCTTAAAGATCAAGGAGGCATCTTTATGTTGAAGCCCAGGAGATGGGAGAGATACTAAATAAATATTTTGTGTCAATGTTTACTGTGGAAAAAGAAATGGAGTCTAGACAATGCAGAGGAATAAACTTTGATGTTTTAAAACAGTTCACATAACAGAAGAGGAAGTTTAGGAGGTCTTAAAGAATATAAAGGTGAATAATTCTCTGGGATCTAATGTATCCCAGAATGTTGTGCGAAATAAAGAAATTTACAAGACCCCTTGCAGAAATATTTGCATCATCTATAACTATGGGTGAGGTGCCTGATGACTGGAGGGTGACTAACATTGTACTTTTGTTTCAGAAAGGTTGTAAGGAGAAACCAGGGAACTATGGACCTGAGAGTCTGACTTTGGTTATGGGTAAATTGTAGGAGGTGATTATAAAAGATAGGATTTATGGACATTTAGAGAGGCAAAAATTGGTTAAAGATAGTCAGCATGGTTTTGTACAAAGAAAATCATGTCTCAAACTTGATTGAGTTTTTTTGAGGAAGTTACCAAAAAGATTGATGATGGCAGAGCAGTAGAGGTTGTTTATTTGGATTTTAGTAAAACCTTTGACAAGGTTCTGCATGGTAGACTAATTAGTAATGTTAGGTCACATGGGATTCAGGGTGAGTTTTCCAATTAGATACATTTTGGTTAAACGGCAGAAGACATAGAATAATGGTGGTGGATTTCTTTTCAGACTGGAGACTTGTGACCAGTGGAGTTCCACAAGGATCAGTCTGGGTCCTCTTTTGTTTGTCATTTATATAAATAATTTGGATGAGAATATAGAAGGCATGGTTAGTAGGTTTGTGGACGTCATCAAGATTGGTAACATTGTAGACAGTGAAGAACCTTTTCTAAGATTACAAAGGGATTGGGCAATGGGCTGAAAAATGGCAGATGGAGTTCAATCTGGATAAATGCAAGGTATTGCATTTTGGTATAACAAAGAAGGATAGGGCTTACACAATTAATGGTCGGACCTTTGGTAGTGTTGTAGAACAGAGGGTACAATCACAGCATTTAAAAGACGTTTGGATAGATACGTGAATAGGAAAGGTTTGGAGGGATATGGGCCAGAAGCAGGCAGATGGACTAGTTTAGTTTAGGATTAAGTTCGCTATGGACTGCCAGGTCTTTTTCTGTGCTGTATGACTCTCTGACCAGCTTGAAATCAAATAATGTTTGAAAAATTGTCAATTTAAAACCCAACTTGTTAATAGGTTTACAGTTATTTGTGCAATGAAAGTCATAAAATGAAGAGAATTTAACCTTGTATAACAGAAAAGAATTCTATTGTCTGGCTGAAGTTAATGTGCTGAAACTATGTTAGACTAAGAATTCCATTTCGTGACATCTATAAAAAAATCCTTGGTGAGATTTTCAACAGCATCCTGATATTGGAATCCTTGACTTTTTACTATCTCTATTAGTTCTTTGCTTGAAAATTTAACTTTCAGAAGGATTTCCTCATTGAGACCCTGAAAGACTAGAGTCCTCAGAACATAAATATAAAGTTGCAATCTTGAAGAAATGACAAGGAGACCCATTCGCAGCTGCAAGAATCTTTGTCCCAGAGATTTCATCTCATTCTATTCTCCATTACTATTTTTAAAACTATATTTATAGATTGCTAGTCCCTATGACTCATTGCTAGCTTCCACTGAGCCACAGGTGCAGTGTCCTATTCTTCCACTTAGCAAACAGACACAGAGTACCCATGAATAAATCTGCAATTTATTTATTATTCTTTGTCATCTCACCTGCATTCATTTTTAATGGGCTCACATTGCCCTAACTAATCTACCTCGACATATTTCTGAAAAGTTCTGCAATTTTATTTTATGTCATTAGCAAATTTTATTTTATTTCATTTTATCTTCATTCTACTTCAGCGGTATTTCTATGTGCTGGTTATAGTTTACTTAGTCTGCTGGATGCCCACTTTTCCTTGTATTACTACAATCTTTTATTTAAAAAAATGCCAGAGTCCCTTACCTCATTCATTTGTCATGAATGCTTAACTACATGTTTACATTATATTACTATTACTAGTTATTTTATTGAGTAGCGATATTCCAATCTATGACTCTATAAGTGGACAAGAAGGACTGGAATAGTGAAATAATGACATCTTATAACACAACAAAGGTTCAAGTGTTAATTAGACTAAATCCAGGCATACGCTTTTTTGATCAGAGTTTGATTTAAACTTAAATAACACAAAACTTTAACACAAAAATAACAAAACATTACTTTTTTCGCCATATATTTACCCAAGTTTCCCTTAATTGTAACCACCCTCTGTCCCATAGTTTTGTTTGGTGTCAGGTATCCCTTTTGAACACCCACTAGATAATGATACCAAGGTGGAAGATTTACCATTGTGTCAGTAGAATAGGTTTTTACACTGAATATAATGATGGCAATTTGTCTAAATAGGGCTGTGATTCTGAATTGACTGTCTAGTAATGTTTTAGGCCAGTTCTGCCACTGTTTAGATGATCAGTGGTGTATTGACTATTGGACTGCTCACATGTCACAGCATTAAAATAGTATTGAACAAGTTATGTTCTTGAACAAGGGATGGTGTGAAAGATAGTTATTCCATTTTCCAAAATGTAAAAAAAAAATCTTTAAGTAGAATACCAGTATATGAAAGACTTATCCATGCATCAACTTCTCAAGTTATGGCTGTTTATAAAATCTGACTCTGGAATGTTAACTTGTCCAAAAAAAAATTCCCAGGGATGTGCAATATTATAAGGGTTAATCTAATAAACCTTAATTAGAAACAGGACTTTTTTACTTTAAATGACACAGAACTAAATCTGAAAGATAAAGTGATAAAAAACAAAATCAAAACTCGGGAATTAAATTCAAAGTCAACTGCTAAGCCAATGACCCATTAAAAAGCTCACGTGAAATCGGCATGTTTTTGTGTTATCTTGGGTTTTTGTATTGATTTTAAAGCAGAAGTTATTTGACTGTTCAATTTGCAAATATGTCATCAAGGAACAAGGCTTGCATTTGTCACACAAAGTCACTTGGATAGAAAAGCAGTATTGATTTGTGTTCCTGTTAGCTGAATGTATGCCTGGAATGTTTCCCTTCATGGTTACTTTCTGTAATAAAAGCAGACTAAAGGAACTCCTGGGGATTTACAGAAGGTGACTATCATGTTTTACATCCCACAAAATACTTACCCTGTGCTTTGCGGCAGCTGAGGTTGATATTTGTATGCTTTTGAGCTCTTACTGTGCTGGTCCTGATCTTTAGCTTGACTTTAATCAAATTTTTCCACCATCTAGTGTAAAAATCAATTCCAATGAAGTTCTAAAATAGTGACAAATAAAAGCAAATTTTGGAGAAAAAAAATTGAGGTGTGTTCAGAAATAAAAACAGAATTAGCTGTGGGCATTATTAACTGCCAGAGTAGACAGTGGTCTATGTCGAAAAAAATCAAAAATTGTTTGCAATTCAGTAGAAACTGAAAACCTTTGAATTTATCGTGAGTACATTTGTTAAAGCATGGGAAACTCTGATGGAACTGTTCTGAAAGAGACGTTAGCATGTTAAATGCCAATGAAGTGTTAAGCAGGATTCTGCCTTTGACTCTGAGACCACAGATTTTCAGAGCATCCTGGAGCTCACCGGTAAAGCAAGAGTACAGCGGCGATTGATAGCTGAGTAATTGACAAGCAGCACAGTATTTACATACTGAGACATGGCAGCTTACCTTAATGAAAGATTTCTCACACAGGCCGAATGAGAATGTGCTTTCGATGTTTTGGAGATGATTTCCAAGACTTGAGGTTATTTCTGTTACCTTTGAGAAATTTAGCTTTGATATTCAATTTCAGCCTTCATAGCAGCTTGGGAGCCAAGTATAGCTCTTGCTTAGACCTCCAATAAGGAGCAAGCGGGCAGCAGCAGTCTTCTCCTTAACCATCTGCACTGGAGATGGGTACAGGGTTTTACTTTTCAGGAGGTGATACTCCCAAGCACACTGTACAGGCACAAGGTCAGCCTTCTGAACCTGACTGAACACCAGATTCTCAGGAGGCTTCAACTTTGCCATAGGGATGTTGCTGACATTTATAACCTCCTGGAAGAAGAACTCCTTCCTAGTGTGCTAGCTGTGCATGGATTGTTAGTGGCAGTCATCATCATCTCTATTCTTTCCAGGGTTTCACTGTGATATTTTAAAATCTCACAATTTGCTACCAAAACCTGCAACTTCCAGGTGACAAGTGCCAAGTTTGCTAGGACAGGCAATTCTGTTCAATTCACTACTGATTAGGCCAGTCAGTAAGCAAGGGCTCTCAGATTTGCTGCTCAAGCTGAATTCCCACAGGAATTGTGAGTCATGCATTACACGTGTGGCAATGAAGGTGCCTTTATACCATCCTGGAATATTCATCAGCCAGGAAGGGTTTCACTCCAACATGGGATGCAACCACTGAAAGGTTATCATGCATGTCTCTGGAAGATAGTTTAGAGGTCTCAGGATGCCTTCATCCTATGGCAGTCAAGTCTCACACAGATAATATCATCTTGAAAAATCAGTAAGTGGTCCCTTTGGAGACAGTGGCAATCCCTGAGACATCTTTAGGAACCCTTCAACTGATGCCCAGGAAAATGATTACTTAATTCACTTGAGCACCTTATTGGTAATTGAGCAAGCCAGTGTGCAGTGAAGATAGAAACTCACTTCCTAGACAGATCTTGGAGTTTTTAAAAATATATTCATTCATAGCACCTGGACATTGTTGACTAAGCCAGCATTTATAATGCCTCCCTACTTGCTCTTGCAAAGAAAATGGTGTTGGCCCTAGCAATCATAACATTTAGAATGCCAGGTTGTAAGTTTACTCGCTGAGCTGGAAGGTTTGTTCTCAGATGTTTCGTTACCATGCTAGGTAACATCATCAGTGAGCCTCCGTTGAAGCGCTGGTGGACTGTCCCACTTTCTATTTATGTGTCTTGCTCTGTTGTGGTGGGTAATATCGCTTCTGGTTCTTTTTCTGTGAGGTTGATAAATGGGGTCCAAATCAATGCCAGGTCTCGAGGAATTCCTGCGCATGTCTTTGTTAAGCCTGTCCCAGGATAGATGTATTGTCCCAGTCAAACTGATGTCCCTTATTGTTTGTGTGTAAGGATACCAGTGATTGTTGGTCACGCCTTTGGTAGCTAGTTGGTGCTCGTGTATCTTGGTGGCTAGTTTCCTGCCAGTCTATCTGATGTAATGTTTGTTGCAGTCCTTGCAGGGTATTTTGTATATGACTCTTGTTCTGCTGGTTGTTGGTGCATGGTCCTTTAGATTCATCAAGAGTTGTTTCGGTGCATTGGTAAGTTTGTGAGCTACCATGATGCCAAGGGGCTGGAGTAGTCTGGTTGCCAACTCCTAGATGTCTTTGATGTATGGCAGGGTGGCTAGTGTCTCTGGGCATGTTGTGTCTTCTTGTTTAGGTTTGCTGTGTAAGAATCAGCGGACTGTGCTTATCGTGTTCTTGAATACGTTGAATACATGTTTTTCTTTGGCATCTTGTAGTTCCTGCGTGTTGCCATGTGTTGTGGCTCGTTTAAATAATGTCCTGATGCAGCTCCGTTTGTGGGTGTTGGCTGATTGCTCTTGTGATTGAGTATCTGGTCTGTGTGTGTTGCTTTCCTGTAGATGCTGGTCTGCAGCCCTCCTTTCGATTTCTGTCCTACTGTGATATCTCGGAAGGGGAATCTGTTGTTGTTCTCTTCCTCTTTGGTGAAGTTTATACCAGTAAAGATATTGTTTATGTGTTTGTGGGTTTCTTCTAATTTGTTCTGTTCCCTGATGACAAAGGTGTCATCCACATAGCAGGTCCAAAGCTTGGGCTGGATAGTGGGGAGGGCTGCTCATTCCAACCTCTGCATAACTGCTTCTGCCAAGAAATCTGATATTGGTGATCCCATGGGTGTCCCATTGATTTGTTTGTAAGTCTTGTTGTTGAAGGTGACATGGGTTGTGAGGTACAGTCTACTAGTTCAAGGACGCTGTCCTTGCTGATGGAGTTGGTGCTGTCTGTTGTTTGTGTCCTTGGTTCATTCAAAATGCCCTTTAACATACAGTAGCAAGATTTTACAGAATAATAGCGGATTGGTGCACCTTTAGCAAATTGTACAGTGACAGGAGTGACACTACTATAGAAGGAAAATAATGTGATAAGTAAATGCTGTACATCATTGAAGGACCAATTGGAGAAACAGGAAGTGCTTGCTGCGATGAGGAACTGCACGGCACTCTTTGCTATCAGAGATGCCCATTTTCAGTTATTCAGAAGTGGGGTAGTTATCAGACATATTATTTCTGTATCCCTCTAACCTCAACTATTAGCTTAAAGTAGTCAAGCAAGCAATAATTCATTTCTCTCACAGACACCCATTGCTTTAAATTCTGTTATACTGTTCTTTGACAGGTCACTTGGCTGACTGCAGGGAGAATATAAGAGATGGAACTTAAATTTAGAAATAAAGTTTACACATCAAACAGAAATTAAACAAATGTGAAGCTATAGCACAATGGATCAAAAAACTGTAAATGTAACAAATGCTCTTCAAGAAAGGAAGGACACAGAAATCAGAAAACTATATGTCAGTTAGTCTAACATTTGTGAGGAAAAGTGAGGAGGATATAAAGAATTGAGAAGGAATGCAAATATGTTAAGTGAGTGGCCAAAACATATATGGAACATCATATGGAAATTGGAAAAATGTGAGGGGAAATAGAAAAAAAATTATTTTTAAGGACACAGTTGAATACCATATTAACCATGTTAAAAGACAAATGCTTTGTCCAGAAAAAGAGGAAAACATTGGGATGGAACCAAAAGAGAAAATGCTGGAAAATCTCAGCAGGTCTGGCAGCATCTGTAAGGAGAGAAAAGAGCTGACGCAGCAAGCACTTCCTGTTTCTCCAATTGGTCCTTCAATGATGTACAGCATTTACTTATCACATTATTTTCCTTCTATAGTAGTGTCACTCCTGTCACTGTACAATTTGCTAAAGGTGCACCAATCCGCTATTATTCTGTAAAATCTTGCTACTGTATGTTAAAGGGCATTTTGAATGAACCAAGGACACAAACAACAGACAGCACCAACTCCATCAGCAAGGACAGCGTCCTTGAACTAGTAGACTGTACCTCACAACCCATGTCACCCTCAACAACAAAGTTGGACTTTGACAACGGGTGAGTTAGACTCGAAACGTCAGCTCTTTTCTCTCCTTACAGATGCTGCCAGACCTGCTGAGATTTTCCAGCATTTTCTCTTTTGGTTTCAGATTCCAGCATCCGCAGTAATTTGATTTTAACATTGTTATGGAAGTTGACATTGTCTTTAAGATGTGACAATAGATGCGTAATTGAGAAATATCAGTCCCTTTATACAGAGTCATAGAGATATACAGCATGGAAACAGACCCTTCGGACCAACCTGTCCATGCCGACCAGATATCCCAACCCAATCTAGTCCCACCTGCCAGCACCTGGCCCATATCCCTCCAAACCCTTCCTATTCATATACCCATCCAAATGCCTTTTAAATGTTGCAATTGTACCAGCCTCCATCACTTCCTCTGGCAGCTCATTCCATACACGTACCACCCTCTGCATGAAAAGGTTGCCCCTTAGGTCCCTTTTATATCTTTCCCCTCTCACTCTAAACCTATGCCCTCTCGTTCTGGACTCCCTGACCCAGGGAAAAGTCTTTGTCTATTTATCCTATCCATGCCCCTCATAATTTTGTGAACCTCTTTAAGGTCACCCCTCAGCCTCCAATGCTCCAGAGAAAACAGCCTCAGCCTGTTCAGCCTCTCTCCATAGCTCAAATCTTCCAACCCTGGCAACATTCTTGTAAATCTTTTCTGAACTCATTCAGGTTTCACAACATCTTTGCAATAGGAAGGAGATCAGAATTGCACGCAATATTCCAACAGTGGGTTTCCACCGGGTGCTCCGGTTTCCTCCCACAATCCAAAAGATGTGCAGGTCAGGTGAATTGGCCATGCTAAATTGCCCGTAGTGTTAGGTAAGGGGTAAATGTAGGGGTAGGGGTGGGTTGCGCTTCGGCGGGGCGGTGTGGACTTGTTGGGCCGAAGGGCCTGTTTCCATACTGTAAGTAATCTAATCTAATCTAGTGGCCTAACCAATGTCCTGTACAACTGCAACATGATCTCCCAACTCCTGTACTCAATACTCTGACAAATAAAGGAAAGCATACCAAACACCTTCTTCACTAACCTTTCTACCTGCGACTCCTCTTTCAAGGAGCTATGAACCTGCACTCCAAGGTCTCTTTATTCAGCAACACTCTCTAGGTCCTTACCATTAAGTGTATAAGTCCTGCTAAGATTTGCTTTCCCAAAATCCAGCACCTCGCATTTATCTGAATTAAACTCCATCTGCCACTTCTCGGCCCATTGGCCCATCTAATCCAGATCCTATTGTAATCTAAGGTAACCCTCTTCGCTGTCCACTACACCTCCGATTTTGGTGTCATCTGCAAACTTACTAACTGTACCTCGCCTCCAAATCATTTATGTAAATGACAAATAGTAGAGGACCCAACACCAATCCTTGTGGCATTCCACTGGTCACAGGCCTCCAGTCGAAAACAACAACCCTCCACCACCACCCTCTGTCTTCTAACTTTGAGCCAGTTCTGTATCCAAATGGCTTGTTCTCCCTTTATTCCGTGAGATCTAACCTTGCTAATCAGTCTCCCATGGGGAACCTTGTTGAACGCCTTACTGAAGTCCATACAGATCACATCTACCGCTCTGCCCTCATCAATCTTCTTTGTTACTTCTTCAAAAAACTCAATCAAGTTTGTGAAACATGATTCCCACACACAAAGCCATGTTGACTATCCCTAATCAGTCCTTGCCTTTCCAAATACATGTACATCCTGTCCCTCAGGATTCCGTCCAACAACTTGCCCACCACCGATATCAGGCTCACTGGTCTATCGTTCCCTGGTTTCTCCTTACCAGCCTTCTTAAAGAGTGGCACCACATTAGCCAACCTCCCATCTTCCGGAACCTCACCTGTGACTATCGATGATACAAATATCTCAGTAAGAAGCTCAGCAATCACTTCTCTAGCTTCCCACAGAGTTCTAGGGACCAGGACTTGGGGATTTATCTACCTTTATAATTGCGTTTCAAGACATCTTGCACTTCCTGTTCTGTAATATGGACATTTTGCAAGGTGTCACCATCTATTTCGCTACTTTTTTTATCTTCCATATCCTTTTCCACAGAAAATACTGATGCAAAATACTCATTTAGTATCTGCCCCATCTCCTGCGGCTCTGCACAAAGGCCGCCTTGCTGATCTTTGAGGGGTCCCATCTCTCCCTAGTTATCCTTTTGTCCTTACTGTATTTGTAAAAACCCTTTGGCATCCAATTTGCACATCACACATCACAAATTAGATAAACACAGACAATGTGTTGAATGAAACTTCCTTTACCTGTCCTCACAATTTTCCTCAACACAACCTAGTAAGAACAGCATATGTGTCACTTTCTCCAATTGTCACTCTCATTACTCTCATCTATCTAAACTATTATCAGTTTGTGCCAAGTGATGGGAATTTTGTGCATGCCCAGAATGACCTCAGTCTATCTGTTTTGAAATAAGGCATTTCTTGTAGCAGCATTACAGCAGATTTTAATCCAGTGATCTGCTTACATACTTAAGACTAAAGAAAGAGTTATCCCAATTGTTGCCTCCTTCCCTCCATATCTACAAAGAAATTTATTTCAATCATTCCATTGTTCCATTTCCCAAAAGAGAGATTTCTTTGTACAAACTGCATTTATTTAGAAAATCTATTTTAGTAATTTTAAGGAAAGACTCTTTCCAAAAACAGATTTCACATTTAAGAAGCAGACTATATCTACTAAGACATCATTGCATAATTGTCTAAGCCCAAATAACTCCATATTGGCCGCTATTTCTGCCCTACTGCACATATATAGAGTATTCTGATAAATAACTACATCTTACTCTTAAGGAAAATATCCCTTCCTGTGAAATTTTACCACACTGCTTATTTGGCTTTCTCTCATTAATGAAATAACCCTCAGATTAAGTTGTGTTCTTTGGCCATCATGATGTTAATGGAAATATTTTTATTTATAACTGAAGTTTAAAATACAATTAGTTATGGAATACCATGTTTTACGACAAAGTTTGATTTTTCTTGTTTTAGTAATAAAATTGTTTTACATGTTTTTTAAGCAAGCTATCTGCATTTTAAGACAGGTGTGACATTAAGGCCTTGTTAACATTGCATTGGAGGTTATCTGAATGGTGCATTTATAAATTGTGTTTGCCCTGGAGGTAACACGAAAAGATTGATTTTACAACCTTACTTGGTTTTGATTTACAGTTTTAGATTACCTGGACACAGCATGGTTTGCTTTATTGTGTGCAGTGTTAAAGCCTGTGCTTCTGTACCAAATAATTTAATCAACCCCACACCTTCACTATTAAGCTAACAAGTAGAAATTTGAAAGAAAAAACATCTCAAAAAAAGCTGATTTAGTTACAGTCGTCTGAAATAGCTTTAATAGTCTCCACATCTAATCATGAGCTGACCAAAAAATTTTCACTTAAGAATTTATAAACGTTCTATCTGAACTTGCATTTTATTTTCCCCTTAACCATTTTGTGACAAATACCAGACAGGTTACCGAGTTGACTAAGCATAGTAAACAATTAGAAACTCATTTTGTTCTTTAAAATGAAGCTCAGGTTAGTTTAATAATGTGTACTGTATATTGTATAATTAAACTTAATTGGAGAAGTACAGTGACTGGTGCCAAGGGATAGAAGTCTGACTTGAACCTAAAGCAGACCACAAGGTAGTGGAGAGATTGGTCTGGCTACTAACCAACCCTCCCTTGATCCCAAAGGCAAATTCAGCATTAGACTCAATTCAATTAAAGTGGCAAGGTGCCAGTGCATGTTACCTGCAACCTGATGAAATGTAAACAATCCTGGTGTTGAGTCATCACACAGGTAGAATTGGGGAAGCTCTGCCTATTTGTGTTAGACTTTACATTGTGGTCCTACAACAGACAAACGATCCCAGTTTGTCTAGGAAAGCAGACTTATGGTTTGTTGCAGATAGGCTGCTTGCAGGTAAGCAAGTAGACCTGAATATATTATTAGGTAAGGACTCAGGACGAGTGACCATTGAACTTTCCAATTTTTTCCCCATTTCCTCAATCACAACCTCTTGAATGCACATTGCTTAGGTACATGCTAGTTGGCTATAATCTGAATTCCTACTCTATTCCTCAAAGAATGTGCATTTAGAAGTTTTTCTGTACAAACAAAGCAAGAGATTAACATAGTCCTGTAAAGTGCTTCTGCTGAAGCAAAAACAGGACTACATGCATGCCAAATATCAGAAGCATTGTGTTATTATTAACAGATCAGATTTAAGCTCTGCAGCTGTCCGACATCCAGTTCTAAATGGTGGCAGACAATTAAACAAGAATAAGAAATTCCACAACTATCACCATCCTCTCAGTGCAAAAGAGAAGGCTGAAACATTGACATCCTTCTTCAGAGGTGTGGAGTGCACAATCTGTCTTGGCTTCCTTCTGAGATTCCCAGCATCCAACTGCCAGGCTTTAGCCAATTCAATTTATTCAACACCATATCAAGAAATGGCTGGAAGATTTTAGATACTGCAAAGGCTGTAGGCACTAATGACATTCCAGATCAACCATTCCCCCAACCAAGCTGTTTCAGCACAGTTCCAGCACTGGTATCGACTTACCAATGTGAAAAATTGTTGTGGGTTTTTTTTTTGCACAAAAAGCAGGGTAAATCTAACCAGACTAATTACCACTCTATCAGTCTATTCTTGGTCATCACCAAAATGATAAAAGAGGTCATTATCAGTGCTATCAAGCACCACTTGCAAAGGAACTTTCAAACCCACAACATCTACCACTTAAAAGATCAAGGGCAGCAGATGCATGGTAATACTCCCATCTACAAGACTCACAACATCCTGAATTGGAACTATATTGCCTTTCTTCACTTGCTCTGGGTCAAAACCCAGCATTGTGGATGCATCCACATGCCAAGTACTGCAGCAGTTCAAGAAGGCAGGTCACCACTTCGCCAATAAAAATTAGAGATAAAATCTACTCTGTGGCACCTTGAAAGATCACATGTGTGTTGAGCTGCTACACTCTAATGTTTGTTTGAAATTTCTTATCTTACTGTAATGTCAACCCTTAGTGATGTTTTATTTCTCACATATCTTTAAATTCTGTAAAAGTACTTTTGTTCCTCTGTTGTATCCAAGATTGTACCTCAGTACTTGTACCTAAGATGTCACCATAAGAAGGCAGACATTGTGAAAGCTTTTCACTGTGCAGCTACGAAGGAGTACACGTGACAAGAAAGGATATTCTACTCTATTCTATAATAAGGTGTTTTTCTTTGTCCAAAATCCATCCTGCACATTTTCAACTGTCTAAAAGGAAACGTAAAGTTGTCACAGTCCCTGAGCAATGAGGAAGGGAAAAAAAGGCTAAAAGAAAAGTGCCTTTTTTGTGTTCATTGGATGTAGGCACCACCAAGAAGGCATCAATTGTTGCCCAACCCAAATTGCCTAAATAGCTACCATGGTGCCATTTGAACCCGTATCCTCATTCTGACCCTCTGGATTGCTAGTTCATTATATTATCACTACATCACCATCTTGAAAATAATGAAACCGTAATCATATATGCCTGGGAAAATGCACTGACAGCAAATTTCTTCCAAGGCATATTTGTGCTGTTTTTTCCTTTCAATAACTGCACACAATTTCTGGCTATACATGTCTTTAATTATATACCCCAAAGGAGGTGGTGTTGTTGTGAAATGTCACTGAACTAGTAATCCAGAAGCTCAGGTTAATGTGCCAGAGACATGGGTTTGAATTCCACCTTGGCAGATGGTGAAATTAGAATTCAAAAAAATCTGTCCTAATGGTGATCATGCAACCACAGTTTCATTGTATAAAAATCCAACTGATTCATTGATATACTAAGTTTGGCAACCTCACATGATGTGGCCGACACATAACTCCATACCCACCACAATCTGGATCACTTTTAACTGCCCTCTGAGCAATTATGAATGGGCACTAAGTGCTGACCTAGCACAAGATGCCCACATCCCATGAACAAATTAAAGAAAAATAAGTGTATTTCCTCAACCCAAAGCACCAAGCAGATGCATTGTCAGAATACTGCAAAATATTTCAATGAAAATATTGGCAACAAATAAAAATAAAGGAAAATAAGGTGCATATAATTGCTTTTTTAAGATACTTCAAATTTCAAGTGTGTTCTCTTTCTAAAATGAAGTTATTTTCATTCCAGGTTATTGGATGGGAAGAGTCGCTTGTAAAACTCCAAACAGATTTTACCTCCTACAAAGCCACACACTTCCATTCCGATACAGATTACAATCTCCAGACTGCTCAACTTGACCAATTAAAGAAAGTATGACAATTTATTTATTTTTCTCATCCATTGCAGAGTAATGCTTGTTTGACATTGTTCCGTACATTAGCTCCAAAAGAAGAACTCCCAGTAACTTATGAAATACAAAATAGAATTCAAAACCACACATCTGCTTGAGAGATTGTCATATTACAGTAAAGGAAAAAATCTTTTCTGACTACATGAAAATTTACACAATATTTTTAGGCTATACTTTCACATATTTTGACCAAGTTTCCTTTTCAGGGAGTTTCATGGCAAGTCTTCCTCCATGAGTCCTGACCACTTTTTTCACAGAATTCTCTGCTGCTCATGTCATTAATCATGCATTTGGCATGAAAAAGATATTTATTATACAATTTTTTAAAAACTAATTATCTAAATGTAATGCAGTTTGAAAGATTTCAAAACACACGACAAAGTAAAGTCTCCTTTAAATTGTTCTCAAAAGTTTTTAACTAATATAAAAAATCTTGCTCATTTAGCTTTTGCTAATCTATTACTAAGTGTTTTTCTCCTGTCGTAAACTACTACTAACTCGCAGAAAGCCTTCAAATCACCTGCTCTTTGATACATACTGGTTTTAAAATCTTAGTTCTGAAACGACTGATCCAGTTAATTGTTAAACCCCTTCACAAAAAATAGACAAACACCCATATGCCATTAATTTGAAATCCAAACTCAAAAATAAACTATATTTTAATGTATAAATCACACTCCTTAAATCATAAACTCTTTATTTACAACTTTATTTCAACATTACTAAGATTTTTCACAATTACAGTATTCTTTAAATTTACATTTGTCTCAAATCTCCACTATTTCATGGATGGTACATAGGTTGGCGACTTGACATAAAATAACAGAGAGAATGATGTCAAAGAAATACATTAGGTGTTTGTGCTCCAGAATCCTATAGCAGAATTTCAAAAGCAATAAACATGATGTTCCCAATGTGCCAGGCTTTGCAAAGAGCTCTCAATGAAGATCCGCACATCAGTTCTTTTTTAATTATAAAATCTATGCATCTGAGGGCAATCTAGATTATGAATATTTCATGAATCCTTCCACTTCCAAGTCCATTCACACTTCTGACTCAAGGAAAAAGTAATAGTAGCAAAAAGAATCAGCATCATCTACGACAATGGCAGAAACCCAATGTAGATTTTAGGCTGAAAGAAATTGCTGCCACTTTTTCTTCAGAGTTCTCACAAATAATTTATTATTTGTAGTGGATTCCAAATCTTTATTTGTTACTATTCATGGTGTTTGATATTTATTTGCCAGTGGAGGCAGCTCTGGCTGTTGGTGCGATTTCAAACACGCAATCCCAGGGGGCAGGGCTACATCATGCAAACTCCACTATACAACACAATATTTAAAATAGGGGGAGATCAGGAATCCCACTCCTCTCTAATTAAGGACCTGTTAAGCTCCTTGAGGAGCTTGTTAACAGGCTGGGGAGAATAAGAAGGTAATTTTCAGTTCATGCATTGCCAAACCTGAACAGTCTGCATATTAGTGCAGACATCAGGTTCAAAACAGACAGAAATTAAACATTTTGTTTTAAAGCAGGTAATTGCAGGATCTTGTGCATTAGCTTTCAATTTGGCCACTTTTGTGAGTCTGCTGGCCTTCCAAGGCAATGTCTGTCTTCCTCCTCAAGTAGCAAAGGCACTATCATGTTTCCTGTCTGTATTTGCTGTTTATGCTCAGGAAACAGCTTCCACCATTTGATAATGCTTAGCACCACCAATTGGAATCCAAGCTTGCCTTAACCCTATCAAGGTATTTACATTTCAAGGTTGTGTTGCAACATTTAATAGAAGTCTTACCTTCACCCTATTTTGATTCATTTGTGCTTCTCACTACTGCAAGCTATTTTTATGCCTTCTCATGTGCGTCTCACATATCACCCCCTTCACCTCCATTCTACTAGGTGGATTGTTTTCTTTCTAAAATTGTAATTGGTGTTTAGCACCCCTTTAAAATAACAAAGTCATTTTCAGTCAGAGTTGCATGTTCTTTAATTGATTGATGGCTAAGAAATAAGTAAGTCTAAATAGAATTACAGAAAGAAATAAGACTTTTCTAAGACATACGTGATTGAAAAATTATTGTTATTCATTCAGTTATTTCTTTACAGTTTGGATATTGTTTTTATTTAATAAAACTTATTGCTTTTAAAAATGAATGATTAATCCATCCAATGTAATATGATGTTGATGTGTAGAACCGATGGATTTCAAATCTTGCAAAGCTGATGGTTTTACTTTAAGTAATTAATTTATTGTTTTCAACTGAACCACATATGGAGTGGAATGTGACAGTCTGCAAATAGTTCCATACACAATAGTCTTAGCATTGTAAATGATTCACTATCCACTATTTAGGTGGTGTTACATTCTTATTGCTTTATCAACTTTGAATATAATTGAATAACATGCCCTTCTTCAGCTAACTGAAGTTTCTATAGAGCAGTGTCCATTTTCACACATTTTATAATGCTTTTCTAAACAGTTTATAAAACTGGTAAACTCTTTTACATATGGAGTGGCAACATTTACCCAAATCTATTGTTTAATATCAATAGGCCTGTGCACAGTATGCATATCCTAAAACAATTTCTTTTCACCTTTCTCTGTTACTCGGGCCATCATTTTCTGACCCCTTTGAGGATCCCCTTGGAGGCAGGGGGAGAGTGGGATGTGTAAAATTCTTTGGGCACAGTTGAAATAACATTTTGACATCTTCACACTTGGAACCCATTTTAGAAAGAGCAGATTGCAATTCTTGTGAGAACAGTTCATGGTGATGAAAATAAGCATTCTTTTCCCATTCATTCTGGGAAAATGGGAGTAACCAGCTGGGCCAGTCTTTATTACCCATTTCTAATTGTCAGCACAAACCTGAACATTTTCCAAGTCTTGCTGCATTCGGACATAGACTGCTTCAATATCTGAAGCGTTACAAAGGTCTGAACATTGTTCACGGATGATGCACATGACCATTTCTAACCTTGTAGGTCATTACAATGGAGGGAGATTACACTGATGAATTCCTGTGAAATATTTTGGAAATGAGATGACTGACCTCTGACAACTAGGAGAAAGTGAGGACTGCAGATGCTGGAGATCAGAGCTGAAAATGTGTTGCTGGAAAGGCGCAGCAGGTCAGGCAGCATCCAAGGAGCAGGAGAATCGACGTTCCGGGCATGAGCCCGATTCCTGAAGAAGGGCTCATGCCCAAAACGTCGATTCTCCTGCTCCTTGGATGCTGCCTGACCGCTGCGCCTTTCCAGCAACACATCTTCAGCTCTGACCTCTGACAACCACAACCATCTTCCTTCATGCTAGGTATGACTTCAACCAGTAGACAGTCTTTCGTCTAAGTCCTCACTGAATAGCTTTGCTAAGGCTCTTTATGCCACATTTAGTCAAATGCTGCCTTGATGTCAAAGGTAGACAAGCAGGAGACTGGGAGAACACAGAAAGCCAGGCAGCTACAGGAGCTGAAGAAGGGTTACACCCAAAATGTCAACTTCTCCACCTTCTGAGGCTGCCTGGCTTGCTGTGTTCTCCCAGCCTCCTACTTGTCTACCTTAGATTCCAGCATCTGCCATTTTTTTTGTCTCTAACAAGCCTTAATGTCAAAGGCAGTCACTCACTTATTGCCATTTAAGTAAAAATTGATTGTTATTTTGGCCCATGTCAATTTGTAATTATGGACTGGGGTCACGCAGCATCAGTGCACCAAGCAGTTATGTCAACATGGCAAACAGGCAGCAAGTTCAGCTGTTCAGATCAGTGCTCCACATAGATAGGGTCAGACACGGTGGCACAGTGGGCGGCACGGTGGCACAGTGGTTAGCACTGCTGCCTCACAGCGCCAGAGATCCGGGTTCAATTCCCACCTCAGGCGACTGACCGTGTGGAGTTTGCACGTTCTCCCCGTGTCTGCGTGGGTTTCCGGGTGCTCCGGTTTCCTCCCACAGTCCAAAGATGTGCACGTCAGGTGAATTGGCCATGCTAAAATTGCCCGTAGTGTTAGGTAAAGGGGTAAATGTACGGGAATGGGTGGGTTACGCTTCGGCGGGTCAGTGTGGACTTGTTGGGCCAAAGGGCCTGTTTCCACACTGTATGTAATCTAATCTAATCTAATCTAAAAAAAGGCTGAGTAGTGTGAAAGGAACATTTCACACGGTGAGTTCAGGTACCAGGACTTTGGAGTTGAGCCTTTACAGTGTCATCTAACTGACAGTTGGATCCAATGAAAGGATGGTTGGAGGAAACAACTGGGAGAGTGGCCTTAAGACTGGCAGAACACCCACCATATGCATTGTCCACTGAAAAGCCCTCAGAGGGAATGATAAGCAGGCTGCAGTGCAGGCAAGAAACTGTTGTATAAACACAAATCGACAAAGATAATAAAGAAATACGACCTGACAGCCATTATATAGATAGTTGCAGGTTGAAAGAGGTTGGGAGCTAAATATTGAAGAATGTTTGACATTTCTTAAAGGTAAGATAGTAAGAGATATTGGGGTAGCTCTCTTTGGATTAGGTATGTTATTAGTACAGTACAGAGAGTTGAACTAAGCTTTAAAGATCAAGATGTAAAATCAGTTTGCACAGAGATAGGAAATAGGAAAGGCAAGAATTCACCTGTGAAAGTAGTTTATAGGCCCTCCAAATCATGGAGCAGTGTATACAGAAATAAATAAATTGGACATGTAAAAACAATTGGAATTATCATGCATGACTTTAATTACATGTAAATGAATTAGACTAATCGAGGTAATGTAGAAAATAAGTTCATATAGTGTATTCAGGACAATTTTTTTAAAGCAATACATTCTAAATCTAACCAAACCTAGTAATGAACATTGAGACACAATTAATCAATAACTTCATAGTAAAGGAGCCTCAAAATGACAGCAATCATATACATTATAAAATTTCAAAACCAATTTTAAGAAGAGAAGTTTGAGTCTAAGAGTACCCTTTGAACCTGAATTCAGTAATTATAAAGGCACTTAGACAAATCTAAATGAACTGGGCAGCTACAAAAAGTAGAACACTAGAGATGCAATCACAAACATTTTAGACATTATTTAATAATTCTCAACAAAGTTTTATCCCTGTGAGAAGGAAAGACTTGTTGAGAAAGCCACATCATTTATATCCAAATAAGGAAGTGAAAGATAATTAAATCTGAAAAGATTAGTGGTTGGTCAGTATTAAGAACCAGCAAAGAATGACTAAAGAAAGGAAGAAAATAGAGTATGAGAGAAAGCTATCTAGCAATACAAAACAAATAGTAAGAATTTCTACAAATATATAAATGGAGAAAGAACAAATATAGTTTGTGTTGCTCCTCTAGAGAATAGATCTGAGGAATTGATTATGAAAAACAAAAAAATGGAGTAGATGTTGAAAAAGTATTCACTGTAGAGGACTTAGAAGAATTCCCAAAGAGAGCTGATGCTGAATCCTATGAGAAATTGGCTAATTGTCATTTTTGTACACTTGCATGGAGGTTTTTTTCTAATGAGGCCTAATAAGTTTTTTCCTGCTAGCATCCTAAACATGCCTTATTAACTAAGTACCACATTCCTATAGTGTCACACTCATCCATTGTTATCCAATTCTGCCACTCGCCGAAGTCATAAATACATCACTGAACTAAAAACAAAGAAAGATACAGTACAGGAACAGGCCTTTCCATCCTCCAAGCCTGCACCAACATATTTTGTCACTGCTGGGATTCCTAGTACCAGCAACTTTTTAGAAGGCCCTTTTTCATCCAGGCACATGATGACAATCTTGAGCTGCCCAGCAATGTTTATGACATTTGTCCAGATATGGCAGGTAAGGATAAATTAACACCCCACTTTATGAACTAGCACCTTGAGGTCCTGATTGGTGGGGTGATGAAGTGGAGGATCATCGTCTTCTCCAAAGAGGTGGAGGCCATGGCACCTTGCCAGCCTCGTTCAATGTTATCATCAGGGCCAGTGTAGTCATCACAGCCTCAAGGAATACACAGCAGTAAAGGAAGAAGGTTGTTTTCCATTCCATGAAGGTAAGTACTACTATCTTCTTTTTGGTACCCACACTCATTCTATCTCTGCTTCCCCAAGTCTCATGCTCCAAAATTACCATGATTGCATATAGTATGAAGCCTCACACAGTTTCACCCACCCAGTTCCCCCAGATTACTAAACCTGTGTGGCCTCTGCATTCCTACTCATTCAGAAAAGCTCATCACCTCTTTTACGATCTGCACCAACACTAACAACGATGCCAGCTGCTTTCATCTCACTCAATCTTTTCCTTTGTTTCATTCCATACAAAAACTGCCTACAATAGGACAGAAAGAACAAAGACAGGTGGTGGGTGGATCCCCAATATTTGGTTCCTCACTTCCCACAAGAAGACAATTATGATAATGGCTTCCTGGAGTGCCGACTGACCATGCCCAAGCCCCTGGATTTATATTGGTTATTGTCCTTGACTTACTGTGCTTGCATCCCCTGCCTGAGGGGCCTTGACCTGAGGACTAGCTCTTAAACCTTGGCCATATGGTTGATGTACAGGGAGTGTTTGTGGCATATACACAGCTGGCACATGATGCAGAAATGTCATTGACACCGCATGGTTCCATACAGCATCACGTTTATTCCTTTGACTATGGAGTGCTGACAACCATGACAAGCTGCATGGCCTTGCATCTGCTGCCATGGCAAGGCAAAACAGAAGTACCCTGTTAGTTCTGATCTGAGCAAAGGGCACATGGGCAAGGTAAAGCAGAGATGTTGTGGGGCTCAAAGTGAGTGAGCGCTAAAAGAGCAAGTGAGGATGCCTGAGATTCACCCTGGTCAAATCCATAAGATGTGTGTCTGCCCTTGCCATACCCTGCAAGTGTCCTTGCAGCAGCATTGCAATGAGAGCTGTCACTGTGCTCCAAACTGCAGCATTGAAGTGCAGAACTGTACGCAATAATGCGGTGAGGCTGGTATGTATCTAATGTCATGGTCTGTGGATATGATGTGCAAACAGTTGCTAACTGTGCAATGTACCCTAAGATTTAATTTTATGATTTCCAAGATGGCAGTCTGGAGGAGGAATCAGCAACAGAGTCACTGGGTAACCATTTTGACTTCCAAATCAGGGATTCCTAGTTAAAAATCACACAACACCCAGGTTATAGTCCAACACGTTTAATTGAAAGCACACTAGCTTTCAGAGCATTGCTCCTTCATCAGGTGATAGTGGAGGGCTCAATTATAAAACAGAATTTATAGCAAAAATTTAGTGTGATGTAACTGAAATTATACATTGAAAAATTGATTGTCTGTCAAGTCTTTCATCTGTTTGAATACCATGATAGTTTCACTTCTTTCATGTGTAAATCACAAAACCTTTTTTTTAAAAAGTTGCATTCTCAGGTTAGCTGTTAACAATGGTGATAGCTTGACAATATGTTGAAGGTGTTAGCCCCCTGTGTTCTCTGTCTATGCCATGACGTTTAGATTGATTCTCATCTAAAAAGTGAGATAACGGAGTTTTACATGAATTCATGCAGTTTTTGAGCTCAGAGTTCTACATGAATGCATGCAGTTTTTGAGCAATGTACGATGTAACCCTGCAAGTACAAATTCACCCCACAAAATATATATGTGCATGTGGGTCTTTGTCTGTCTGTCTGTCTGTCTGTCTGGGTTGGGGGTTATGAGTGTGAAAAAGTGTATTTGTGTGTGTAGTGAGTGTAGAGTGTCTTAAGTCTGTGAGGGGGTGCATGTGTGAGTGTGGGAGTGTGTGTGTCTGTAAGGGTGTGTGTGGGTGTCTGTGTGCGCGTCTGTGTATATGTGTGTCCGTGTGTATGTGTGTACAGGAGTGCCTGTGTGTGTGTGAGAGTGTGTGTATGTAGGAGTGTCTGTGCATGTGTATAGTGCAATGGTGGTCACCTGTAATGTGACATGAACCCAAGGTCCCGGTTGAGGCCCTCCCTCTGGGTACCAAACTTAGCTATCAGCCTCTGCTCGGCCACTTTTCGCTGCTACCTGTCCCGAAGTCCGCCCTGGAGGATGGTCACCCGAAGGTCCAAGGTCGAATGTCCTGGACCACTGAAGTGTTCCCCAACTGGGAGGGAACACTCCTGTCTGTTGATTGTTGTGCGGTGCCCATTCATCCATTGTCGTAGCGTTTGCTCGGTTTCCCCAATGTACCATGCCTCAGGGCATCCTTGCCTGCAGCGTATAAGATAGACAACGTTGGCTAAGTTACATGAGTACCTGCCATGTACAAAGCATTCCTAGAGTATAGTTGCTATCTGATGTGTGAGCGAATGGAAAACTGCATAATAATGAGGTGAAATTAAGTGATAATGAGGGTGATGATGTGCAATATAGTGAAAATTATATTTAGCAATTCAAAATTTGTTGGAAAATGGGACTTTTTGATCTCAACATGTCTCATTAAGAGTCTTACCCAATTTTCTCACCATGGTCAACTTTGTTCAGAGACTGGACAGATTCTGTCCTTGAAAATCAAGAGGTGAATAGGTAGAAGGGACTTGTAACTATCATCATCACCTCATAAGGGATACTGGAAAACTAAAGCCAGACAAGTCCCCAGGATCAGATGGCCTTTCCACCCGCCATCGGGTTCTAACCTTAGTGACCACTAAAGAGGTGGTTGTGACTCCAAACAAGAACCCTTGGGTGAAGGCAGTGGAGAAATACACTACCAGATTTGAGACAACCCCAGCCACAATCAGGCCGACCACAAGTTGCTTGAAGATAAGCATTAGATGCTGGGACCTCTCTGGGGGGGGGAGTTTCCCTGGTAAGGATACCCCAGATCATGGTGACCTGCTCAGTTTTGCACAAGCAAGTGCTGCAAAATGGAGGGGCCATGGTCAAATAGGATATGGTGGAGAGCAAAGCATCTTCAGACAAACAGGAAACTGAAGCATCTGGAAAGTTGTGCAGAGGTCACAGAGAGGACATAATGACATAGAGGTTCAGGAAATATTCATAAATGTTCATTTCTGATGACTATTCCACACCATTTTTCCAAATAAAGGTTTACCTGGAACCTCCACTGTTGCAGTTTACCACAATTGCAAGCAAGTCTCTCAATGGAAGAGACCACATGCATAGCCAAGAGGGATTTGACAGCAGACATATCTAGATGGACTCCTCCATAACTGAGCCAGAGTTCAGCCAGCCTCTGGAATCTCTACTATCTTCACACAGCATCTGCTGCTTTATGACATTTCTTGAGGCATATCATCTGCCTGGGGCTCAACATCAGCCTGGTCTACCCCACTCCTCAGAGCGTTAGTGGCCTCAGCTACCCTAGTCTCTAACATCCAGTCAAAATATTGTGGATCTAGTATCCAGCACATCCCACAGTCCAACAGTGGCATATTACAGTATTTTCACGTTCAACCAATTCAGATGATGCTTTTCTGGCAGAAAGGTAGTACACTCCTTTCTAATAGAAATGAAACATTCTTGTCTCTGCTTACTTTCTCTATTAATGGCCTGTGAGGCTTTCATTGAGAATCTCATACTCAAGAACCACTGCATTCCAGTCAAGAAGAAACATTCTGATTAAGCACTGGACCACCTCACCCTTGCCACTCCAGTACCCTACTCTCATAAAATGTGGAGGTCACCAGGAACAACATCAGGTTAGTTCAAAATCACTTGCTCAATGGTATACTTCCATAGTACTAGTGCAATTCACGATGAGTACTAGTCTATCAAATTCAAATTAATGCATTAATGCCTCAAATCTATGTACCAGAAACGCATGCACATGCAACTTATACGGGGGTTTACTCCATGTTGTAACAGTTTTCTCCTTCTTTGCTCACCTAAGGATTTACATGGTCATCATGCTCATTTTGTACCTGTTTTTGTTATGAGTATTTGGCCTACATCTAAGTTTTGCCAAATATAACTGCATTACACTGCAAATTTATCATATCATCTGAATTATCAATAACAGTGCTGCTTTTTAGACACTTTTGAATATGCATCATTCTGAATGTACTAAATTAACAAATCACAGAATGTTTTACACTGTAAGATTCCTGGCACATTTTCAGCTCAATATATAATATGCCAATATATAAAATACTCAAGTACATACACATAAGCTCATGCCCCTTACGGATTGAAATTTAGCAACTTAGAAAATGACGGCATATACTAAACACTTGCTAAAATAAATATTTCTGCTCTAGTTTTCTGAAATCAGTAGAAGAAGAAAATATATTTTTCATTTATTCTAAGTTAAAGATGTTAAGTAATTACTTTAATATTCTAATATTTATTGTTCTTTATTATCATTAATTCACCTCAGATTAATACATACTGCAACTTAGTATAGCTATGCATCGTATTCTGAACTTAGTCATGTAATGGCAATAAATAGAAGTGGTCCCCATTGAATTATGTGTAACAGTTCCATACCTATTACAAATATTTGTTTGAAAACCTGTAAAATCTTCAGCATGCTCCATCCAGGCACAGATGTTGAATAGGTCAGAGATCACAAGCCGAACAACTTTGTCACACAATGTCAATCATCCAAAGTCCATAGAGGGTAACTCCTACTGACACTGTTCAGTTGCTGCTTTATGAGATTTTGCTTTTTTTCTTTATTTTGTCTTATAATGCAGGTGTTACTCGCATTTGTTGACCTTGATCTAGGGCCACTGTAGATGGCAGTTAAGAATTAACTCCATTGCTCAGATCTATAGTCACATGTATGCCAGACTGGGTAGGACAGCAGATTTCCTTCCACATGATATTAGTTTAATGGGTTTTAACAACAACTGGTTTCATGGTTGACTACAGTGACCAGCTTTATTTTCTGGGTTTATTAATTGAATTTAAATTCCAATAGTTACTGTGATAGGATTTGAACCCGTGTTCCCAGCCAATGAACTTGGGGCTCTGGATTCCCATTCCAGAGACATTACTGTTATTCCACCATCTCTCCTACAAAGTTGATTTATGTGTCAATTCAGCCTTGCATCTTTAACATCTCAAATCACTTTTTAAGATTTTATTTATTCAGCAGAGAAAGGGCAAATTGTTGAAAAGTTGGATCTGTTTCTTAGTCCATTGAAGCCACATGAGTTTATTTTCTGCGTATTTCTGAACGCCTGATTTGGTTGGTTAATCAATAACCTACATTTTGCTAACCTACATTTAATAAGCGTTGAACCCATCTACCAGATACAGTTATATCCATCACGTACCAAATTCCCAGAAGTGCACTGGCTTCCAAATTGGTAGCCAATGACATTCAGTTTCCAGTCTATCTACCTAAAACAGATTTTTTTCATGGCTAAGATCCTCAATAAAAATCACTACAAGTAACGTTGTTTCTGCCACATAGATAAATAACCCATCTTTCCCGAAGCAAGTTGTGTGCCAATATACACTTGTGAAAACATAGAACAGGATAATGTTGACTATTATTTTTCTATAACAGCAGTCATGTCGTACAATGGTGTAGTAGGATGAAATAAGTACTTCCCTGCCCCATTACTATAGTTAATTTGCAGTTCTATTTTGTGTTTTTTTAATATGGATGAATTATTGTTTCTGTCCAAACTTATGGGGCATTACATGAAATGGTTTATTCATGTGGCTGAATAAATCATTCTCTTTGTTTTAATATTTGTACTTCCAGGATTTTGCACAAGTCAATGTTCAGAGTTCTGAATTTGCACAGGAAATCAGTAATTATCAGGAAATGATACACAAGATGAAAGCACAGTTAACCACTGTTACAGAACAGAAGAATGATGGTATTAAAGGTAAATATTATAATTGATAATGTGTTCATATTTTATGTCCATTGTTTAATTTTTTGTTGCATAGAGTGAAAGATATTTGAAAGATTATGGGACAGGTTTTAATTCCAAGTGTGCTTTTTGGCAGAAAACCTGTCTGTTGAGTTGATTTCCTACTGGAAGGGGCAGCAGGAGATCAGTTCAATTTTATCTGCCAGGCTATATTTAAATGCTACCCAGTTGACTTTCTGTTCAGATTGACCATGAAGAGGAAGGAGAGCAACTCCCACCAGATCCACAACACTCAGATCCACATTAGTTTGCTGGTTTCTGAGATTCCTGAGTCTGAGGAAGGGTCATCCACAGCTTCCCTTGTGGTCAGGGACTTGCATTCTTGGTCCTTCTTTCTCCACAAAGCTAGGTTTTGGTCTCACCTGTGTCTTCATATCAGCTATTGATCTGCGTCTGCCAAGCAGGACATATGGTTTCCCTACTTAGAATTGCTTCAGAATAGTTGGGCTGAAATTGGATGCCTATGTTTGTTTTTGGAATATATAACTAATTTGCTTAAAACTGGCAGGAGGGTCATGTATTTATCCATCTCCTACTCCAAGTTGCAAAACTCTGCAGATTAATATCATGGTTGGTCAGAACGTTGACCTGAGGAGGAAGAACGCCTCATCTTCCGCCTCGGAACACTTCAACCCCAGGGCATCAATGTGGATTTCCTCTCCATGTTTCAGGCTCTCTGCCTTTATTCCTGATGGAGGGCTTTTGCCCGAAACGTCGATTTTGCCTGTCCTCGGATGCTGCCTGAATTGCTGTGCTCTTCCAGCACCACTGATCCAGAATCTGGTTTCCAGCATCTGCAGTCATTGTTTTTACCTCTCTGATACTCTACCTGTTCATTATTAACTGCTTAGCCAGCTATTTTCCACAGAGCATGTAATGTTACAATCAACTCTTTCAATGTGATTTCTACTTTGCCATGTTACCTAACGTAATTAAACTTTAAAAAATAAATTTTGGAAACAGAAAATGCTTGAATTACTCAGTAGAACAGAGGCAGGTTTAATGGGTTCTGAAAAAGGATGTTGGGACTTTTTGACATGCAACAGTGAGGGGTCTTGATTTTCTTGGGGCTGACCTACTATTTGCTTGAGGTGGGTTGGATGACAAATTAATGAAAGAGGGCCAGAGCTAGAGGAGGGAGAGCCGCCCAATCTAAGCTCAGAATGGCATCCATTACTAGTGCTCAAGTTTCATTTGCAGGAAAGGCAGAGGACAGGAAATCAGCCTACCACTGCCACATACTTTGCAGATACTGTCCTGAAGGTTTGCCTTGACTCTGTGAGAAAGAACAGGAATGTTCTTTTTCCAGAGGACGACAGAACAAAACTGCTTTTTCAAGCCAAGCAAACCTGGATTGAGATGGATGAGAATGTCAGTTGGCAGCGCATACTCACTGGGTGGAGCACAAGAGTGGTTACTGTGCCTTAATTCATTCCAGCGAGGGGAATGCAATTCCAGACTTTTGTAACAGGCCTCTGGGAATTCAAACACCAGCAGATGAGCCTGAGGGTGCATGCTGTTCCTGAACATGCAATAAATCTGTGCCCAGTGTGCCTAATGACCTTTCAGCAACAGCTTTGAGCAGAATACTGAGTCAATAGGGCTTCTTCACTTGTAACCTTTAATACCTTATACATATTGATATGTGACACATGTGACCTTCCATTTATTAATGCTGGATGCAAGGAGACTTCAAACTAATTTAGAGACCTTGAGTGATTGGGCAAACACTTGGCAGATGCAGTACAGTGTGGCAAAATGTGAAGTTACATATTTCCTCGTGAAAAATAGAAAGGCAGAATACCATTTAAATGGTGATAAATTGTGGATGCTCAAAGGGATCTAGGTGTCTTTGTACACCAGTCAATGAAAGTATTCCTGATGAAGGGCTTTTGCCCGAAACGTCGATTTTCCTGCTCCTCAGATGCTGCCTGACCTGCTGTGCTTTTCTAGCACCACTCTAATCTAGACAATGAAACAGGCAGGTGCCTATCAGGAAATCAAATGGTTTATTGGCCTTCATTGCAAGAGGATTTTAATTCAGAAGTAGAGAAGTTTTATTACCGTTATACAGGGCCTTGTTAAGACGACCTCTTGAGTATTAAATATTGTGTGCAGGTTTTTCTCTCCTCCTAAGAAAGAATTTACATGCCGTTAGGGGGACTGCAGTGGATGTTCACCAGGCTGATACCAAGGATAGTAGGACTGTCCCATGAAGAGAGATTGTTCAACTGTGTCTCAATATACAAAAGTTTCGAAGGATGACAGGGGATTTGATTGAAACATATAAAATTCTAACATATCTGGAAAGACTAGATGCAAGGAGAATGTTTTCCTTGGTTATGGAGTCTAGAATGAGGGGTCAAAATCTCAGGATGTCAGTTAGACCATTTAGCACTGAGATGCGGAACAACTCCTTCACTCTACCACAGAAGAGTGCTGAGGCTGAGTCAATGAATATAGTCAAGAAAGAAATTGATAAATTTTAAGACATTTAAGGCATCAAAGGTACAGGAGAAAGCAGGAATAAGACATTGAGGGAGAGGAACAGCCATGATCAATTTGAATGGTGGAGCAGCCTCAAAGGCCTAATTCTTGCTCCTGTTTTCTAGTTTATATGCCTATATTCCATGAAGAAATGCAAAGTCAAGTCAATAAATAAGTATGGTTAGGAAGCTTATTGCAAACGTGCAAATGTGCTAGAAAAATCCACGTTCCTATGTTAAGTGCAAAAGTCACAGTTTGACAGTTATATTCGTATCCTATACTAACTTGCAGAACGTCAAACTGATTAAACATTTTACCATGCTATAGACAGTATCCTTGATTGATCTCTTTCTGTTGAACCCTCTGATTGATCCTTGGCCCCGTCCTTTGTTACCTGCTCTATTTGTGTCACGATGGTGTGGAACGGCACAATTGGTTCATTATTAAATGTCACCAAATTCTTTGATAAATTCCAATAACATTTTGAACTTAAAATCTTCCCTAAAGATGTAGCCCGCTTAGAGAATGTTGTCCAAGGTCTTCAACTTGATCTAGCCTCTGAGTTGCAAAAACACCAAATGGAGTCAGCCAAACTGGGACTGCAGATCACTCAACTGGAAAATGACCTCCGCAACAGTCAAAAACTATACAACCAACGAGAACAGGTGAGCAATTAAAGATGTAAGGCTAATAATATCACAATATCAATACTTTCAAAGCACTAATTGAACAAATTGAAAATAATAGATTTGAAATACTTCTTTATTGAAGGAAATACTGCATGAAGAAAATATGGAATTTCATTGTTATAACTGAAAATGTCTTTGTTCCAAAGGCAGATTTCCCACACCATATCTTATTGAAGGGAGTAATTCTGATTACGCTGGTGTGTTCTTAATATTCTAGTTTCTGCAATACCTACATTTTATTCTGGCTTCTACAGTCCCTATCAATATGTAGTGTATTCTTCTGAGAATTACTTTAATCCAGCCTCTGCTGGCTAGCAAATTGATTGCTTATCTAATGGTGTGGAAAAAGTCATTAGCAATTTAGCATTAACATTGGTCAAAACTGATACTAGCTTGAGGCAAATTTGTGACTAATTTGCAGTCTTAAAGGTTTCTCATTTATAATTAACTACAAATTTAATAAAATGGGTGTTTTTTCAGTCAAACAAAATTAACAGATGCTGTGATGATTTTTAATATTTACACCCCCCCTCCCCCCCACCAAATACAAAGTGACGTGCCCTAGTTACAAATATTAAATGTAATAATACTTCCCTTTCAGAAATCGTACTACAACATCATAAAGTGCCTGAGAAAAAGAATATACAGCTGGGGTTGGCATAACTCAAGTATTACACATGAATAGTATTCATTGAGTTGAAACATTGTTGCTGTTTAATTATTAGATAGGTGCATAGTGGCATTCATTATTTGTCACAAAACCTATTTCATCCATTTCAAGCAACTATCTTTTGAGGGCTAAAATTATGTTCATTTGAATGTTGTGTCAAATATAACCAATTCATTTTTACACTACTTCACAAATTAGAAAGTCTGCAACTTGGTTATAAAATGTGCTTGTGATTTCCAAGCCTTGCAATTACTTATGCTGCTTTCTGATTTAAAGCAAAGTCCAGTGTAGGTTCACAACTTTTTCAAAAGCATATGTTTAGTTTTAAGATCACTTTAACACCAATATTAATTTCAAAACCTATCTACACTTTAGCTGCTGGTTCATATTTCAGGGCCTTAAGTTGGATTTATAATTTCATAACATGCCTGTAGATTTATTTTTAACAATGTTCTGAGGTTGATGTGTTGTTTGAAGCTGTAAAGTCACTTTGATGTCTCTGATTTAAGCTTTAATGCAGCTTCTGATGGACATGATCAACTTCTGATCCAAGTGATTAAGCATAGGTTTTGGACCACTTAAATAATGCCCTTAGAAGTGAATTTGCATTCTACATATTCTGCATGATTTCCTCCAAAGGCAATACAGAAGAGAGATGACCTCTTGAGGAAGTCTGAAACAGACCTGCTTCAGGCTCGTGATAGTATTAAAGGGAAAGTAACAGAAATTGAAAAGCAAGGCGCTGTGGTGAAAAGCCTAGAGATGGACGTTCAGAGGCTGGAAAAAGAAAAGCAGCAAAAAGAAACTGAAAACATATCCCTTAAGGCAGAAATAGAACAATTGAACCAGGATCTACAAAACAGCAATAAAAACTGCAGAGAATTTGGTAAGCATGCTCTGGTATTCTGGTATGTTCCACAGTATATAATTTTCAAAGTCATATTGCTACAACAAGAGCGTTTCCTTACTTTCCAGTCTTTTTTTTTTGAAAGAAAACAACCGATTATTCAAATGTACCTTGGAGTTCCTTGATAATTTTTTTATATATTTTAAATTGCTCAAGGTTATGCTTAAATGCTTTTCATTACTTTTTCTGTTTCATTGAGTTCATTCGGATGTAAAAGGTGGTGAGATACCTGGTATCTACTGCATAGCTAATATGGTGGATTTTGCTGTGAAAATTAGACCACACCTTTCACTGAACATACATGTACAGTTAAACATGAAAATCCAGAAGATGCTGTCTAAGACTGTTCATTCAGAAGCAGTGAACAGCATGAAATTCCTGTGCTGGCTGACATTGTATGTACAGCAGATTAAACTAAGTACAAAAAGTCAAATTATTCCAGTCTACCTAACCATTTAACAATGTGGGAAGTCTTCAGTATTACAGAAGAACCTCTCTGGCATCAAGAATTAACTTTAAGAACTGAGGAGTCTTTTTTCCTTCAGTTTTTAATTATTGTCATCATCTTTTACTTTCTGGCTGTATCTCTATCTCAATTCAGTCTTTCTTTCCTATTCTTTATTTAATTTCCTCTACCTGATTTGACTTTGAATTGACTATCCCAACTGACTTTCTTTCTTCAGACTCTGAGCTGCAAATAAATGATTCTCTACAACCCCGTTTACTGCCTCATCTGCCTATTCCTAAGTGCCTTCCTTCTGTCTTCTAATCATCAGCAATATTATTCAAAATCATCTGTATTAATAAAACCTAACTCAACCTATCCAATCCTCAATTGATTCTCCCAGCGCTTTATTCTGTTAGAATACTTGTTTGGCTCTCAATATTCAAATTTCCCAATTGTTGCATTCCAAAACCTGTTCAGCTATCTTCAACATAATCTACCTGTTTTCTGGTAAGCCCTAAGGATGGTATTCAAATCCTAAGTCTTCCTGCCTCTTCATCTCGCACACGTTTGGCCAAACCTTTATTCACTCCTAGCTTGTCTCCACCATTCACAGTGATTATACTTGTGTGAACGTATGAACAGAGATATCAAAAGTATGAGTCGGCCGTCAGGCCCTCAAGCCTTCTTCACCATTCACTAAGATCATGGTTGATCTAATTGTAGTCTCAAATCCACTTTGTCACCTACCTCTGATAATCTTTCATCCCTTTGATTAACAAAAATCTATCGACTTTTTCCATAAAAACTTTCAAGGACTCTCCATCCACTGGCTAGTTACTGAATTTCAATTTTAAATAGGTGACTCCTGGTTTTTTAAAAAGTGACCCCTAGTTCTAGGTCATCCCATAAAAGGAAACATCGTCTTCACACCTACCTGTCAAAACCACTCAGGAGTTTATGTCACAAAACCCCTCTCTAAACTTGCCATCATTAATTTCTTTGTCCTTGATGAATACCAATGTGATTTACTGATTAAGGACACCGCTGATTTCTCCTTACTCCACACATAAACTCCCTCCTCGATCCTTGACTCTACCCTTTCCCTACTTACCCTCTTGCTCCTAATCTATATATAAAATGCCTTGGGATTTTCCTTAAGTCTACTTTCCTTAAGATATTTCACATTCCTTCTAGCCATCCTAATTTATTTAATTTTCTTTTTATCTTCCTTTGTACTCACCAAGGTCCTTGTTTGATTTCTGTTCTCTAAATATTGCATATGCTTTCTGTTCCTTTTTAACTAACCTTACAATATCTCTCATTGCCCAAGGTTCCCGAATCTTGCCATTCTTATACTTCATGCTGGTGCTAAACTCTGGTCAACTGGCTTTTAAAAGACACCCACATGTCAGATGTAGGTTTAACTTCAATATGCTGCCCCCCCACTCCAATTTTTCTAGTTCTTGCCTGATACTGTTCTTACTAGCCTTCACCCAATTTAGCACTTTCATCCCAAGACAATCCAACTTTTTCCAGAACTATCTTAAAATTTGTGGAATTATGATCACTGTTCCTGAAATGCTCCCCCACTGAAATTTCAATCACCTGAACAGGCTCATTTCCCCAGTACAAGGTCTAATATGGCTCCTGCCCTAGTTAGACTATCTAAATATTATTTCAAGAATCCCTTCTGGATGCACCTAATAAATTCTGCCCCATCTAAGACATTACTACTCAGAGTGTCCCATTGAATTTTGGGGATATTAAAATCACTCACTACAACAATCCTTTCGATTTTACATCTTTCCATGATCTACTTACATATCTGTTCCTCTATTGCCTTTTGGCTGCTGGGGGAGCCTCTCACATAACCCCATTATAGTAATAGCACCTTTCTTATTCATAAATTTTACCATATGGCCTCGCTGGGTGAGTCCTCCAATGTGACTTCTCAGTGCAGCTGTGACATTCTCCTTAATCAATAATTCAACTCTTCCCCCTTTTATATCACTCTCTATCATGCCTGAAACATCTAAATTCTGGAATGTTGAATGCCAGCCACACCCTTCTCTCAACCAAAATTCTCTAATGGCTATTACATATGCTAATCCAGGCTTTAAGTTCATATGTCTTATCTGTTCCACTCCTTGCATTAAAATAAATACACTTCAAACCACTGGTCTCACTGTGTTCACTCCCTCCTACACCAGGTGCATGGCCATGCATTCAACTGTATTATCTTCCTTATTCTGACTAGTATGAGGCACACACAGAAATCCCAAGATTACAACCCTCGAGGTCCTGCTTCTCAATTTCCTATCTAATTCCCTAAATTCCCTTTGCAGGACTTCACCCAGTTTCTGCCTACCAAATGGACCACAACCTCTGGCTGTTCACTCCCCCACTTCAGAATATCCTGTGCATGCTGGTACCGAGGAGGCAGCACACCAACCTGGAGTCTCATTTACAGCCACAGAAATGCCTACTGATCTGGATGCTGCTATTGCTTTCCCTTGAGAGGCCATGCCTTCCAACAGTAATGAAAATGGTATACCTGTTTAATAGGGGAATGGCCACAGGGGATTCCAGCACTGCCTCCTCACAATTATAGTCTTACTGATAAGAGAACAAACAACGAAGAAAATTACAGCGCAGGAACAGGCCCTTCGGCCCTCCAAGCTTGCATTGATCCAGATCCTCAATCTAACCCTGTCACCTATTTTCAAAGGATCTGTATCCCTCTGCTTCCTGCCCATTCATGTATCTGTCTAGATACATCTTAATTGATGCTGTCATGACCACCTCTACCACCTCCACATGCAACACGTACCAGGCACCCACCACCCTCTTCATAAAGAATTTTCCACACATATCTCCCTTAAACCTTTCCCCTCTCACCTTGAACTTGTGACCCCGAGTAAATGAGTCCCCTAGTCTGGGAAAAAGCTTCTTGTTAGCCACCCTGTTTATACCTCTCATGATCTTGTAGACCTCAATCAAGTGCCGCCCCCCCGACCTCTGTCTTTCTAATGAAAATAATCCTAATTACTCAATCTCTCTTCATAGTTAGCGCCCTCAAACCAGGCAACATCCTGGTGAACCTCCTCTGCACCTTCTCCAAAGCATCCACATCCTTTTAGTAATGTGGCGATCAGAACTGTACACAGTATTCCAAATGTGGCCAAACCAAAGTCCAACTGTAATATGACCTCCCTACTTTGGTAATCAATACCCTGTCCGATGAAGGAAAGCATGCTGTATGCCTTCTTGACCACTCTATCGACCTGCGTTACCACTTTCAGATTTCTCTGTACATTAATTTTCCCCAGGGCTTTTGCATTTACCATTTGGGATCTTCCAAAATACATCACCTCGTATTTGCCCAGATTGAACTCTATCTGCTAGTTCTCTGCCCTACACCCGTACTCAGTGTCATGGATGGTCCATAGTGAGTCCTTCCACAGCCCCAGGCACATTATGCACTAAATCAGAAACTGAGGCTGAACATAAATCCCACATACATTGTCACCATTATTTTCCACATATTGCTGGTGGAGAATTCCATGGTGTTATGATGTGGGTTAAACCCCTCTGCTAATTTAAACCCGATATACAGACAAGCTCACCTCACGCCGTAATCTGTTAAATTTCGAGAGGCAAAAAACTATCCCAGATCTCCCTAGTGAAAGTAAAAATTAGCAATTTTATTCTTTAAGTTCAAAAGAGAATATTAAAACCACAACTTTTTACAACTCCTTTCTCTTAACTCTATATTTTACCTCCCACTCTACAACACTGGTACGAATAAAAAAAAGATAAAGATTTACAAAAAAAAAATGTCATTTCAAAAATAGCCAGCTTTGTCAATTCTCCTTTGTAGATTTTCTTCTGTATTTTCCTGAGTCATCTTTTCTTCGGTCTACTGCTGCACAACTTTAATTATGGACAGGTACCTTTCAGAGGGCCATATGGCTAGCAGTCTGTACTTGTTAGTGCTCTTTGTAGTTCTCCCCCTAAGTGTTCAAAATGTCCAGTTTTATACCCTAAAACATCAGATCATTTCATTGGTTTGATGTCATCCCAAACAAGAAATTCAAACTCAATTGGATTTTGGTATCTGGGGCATAATTTAAACTGATCGGCCAAATTTGAATTTGTTTTTTGTTCCATAGCAATGCAATTCCAGCTATTTGTATCAACCAAATGTTATATTTTTAAATTGTTCAGCACATTCTGTGCCTTCAATCAGTTCTTGCCAACTTCCTTTCTCTCTCTTAAAGGTACAGTACACAGCTACACCATCATAACACCTCCCACCTTCAGAAAAAATGAACCATCACAATGAAAAGATGGTTTCATTTTTTTCTCTATTCCTTAACCATATTACCATGACATATGTATAACTTTAATCTAAGTTCATATTAACTTCTTCACACACACGCATATATAAAACTTTAAATAGATACCAATCGTATCTATACTTTATCAGTTAAATCCACAATAATACATCTGTGATTACATTCTTTCATGTACAATTTGTAAATTAAAAGTCTGTAACATAAGACTCCAACAAAATAGTTTCATATTCTTGTCCTTAAAGCGTGCCAAGAATGTAAGAGGATTGTAATCCATGTACACAACCGTCTCCAACACAACATTCATGACGTACACATTAAAATGTTGTAAGGCCAGTACCAAACTCAATAGTCCTTTTTCAATCATGGAGTATTTTCTCTGGTGGATGTTGAGTTTCTTTGAGAAGTAACCAACTGGCAGTTCAATCCCACCATCATCTTCCTGTAGCAGTACAGCTCCAACTCCGAAGTCATTAGCATCAATGGCAGCTTTTAAGGGTTTTGAAAAGTTTGGTGTCGCTAAAATTGGTGTGGTGGTTAATATTGCTGTTAAATGGTCAAATGTCATCTCCATCCCGTTAACTTGACTTTGCTGACTACATCACAATTTCTCAAGTTCAGATTTTCTCTCTTTTTGCTCACCTAAGAATCTTCTCTCTCTTTCTCTCTCCCTTTCTTCTCTCTCTCTTTGCTAAGCACCTTCTGTCTCTCTCTTTTCTGTCTCTCTCTTTTCTCTCTCTCTCTTATCTTTCTCTCAGTCCACCGAAATTTTGTATTTGTGGGGTCAACCTTCCAAGACCGATGTTATATCCCAAGAACGTCACCTCTGCTTTCGCAAATTCAGTTTTGTTTAAGTTTATTACCAGTTTTGCTGCTTGTAGACATTCAAAGAGTTCTGCAAAATGTACCATATGATCTTTCCAGGACTGACTACATCGTCTAAATAGACTCCACAGTTTAACACAGTCACAACTCTGTTCATGAGTCTTTGGAATGTGCCGGGTGCATTCTTCATTCCAAAGGGCATCACTTTGAATTGATATAGCCCATTTGGGGTTACAAACGCAAAAATTTCTTTCATCATCTCTGATAAAGGTACCTGCCAGTAACCATACAGTAAGTCCAACTTGGCTTGTCCAACTTTCTCGATTTTGTAATGGCGTTAACCTTCCGATAATCCACTCAAAATCATTGAGTCCCACCTGGTTTGGGAACTAAGACAATCGGCGAACACCACTCACTCTGGCTTAGTTAGATGATGTCTTCATTGACCAAGGCCTCCACCTCCTCTGGACTTGTCTGGCTTTAAAAGGATTAAGCCGATAGGGGTGTTGTTTTCTCGGAACAGCTTTCCCTACGTCTATTTCATGTACAATATTCCTCTCCATCTGATTCCGACAAATGTCTTCATACTGCAGTAACAAACTTTTCAACTGCGTTCTTTGCTGCTAAGGCAGTTTACTAACCTATGCCACTCCACAAGGACTTCTTCATTTTTTAATATTTTGTGGCACATCAAAACCCACAACATCTGGATTTGATTCCTCACTCTGTGGGGCATTAACTAACACCTGTTTATCCAGTTGTTTCTCTCTAGTATAATACAGTTTCAACATGTTCACATGACATACCCGATACAGATATTTTTCTATCTGGCATCTTTACCAGATAGTTCACCTGACTCAACTTTTTCTCAATTTGATAGGGACCACTAAACCTGGCTTTGAAGGGATCTCCTATCACTGGTAACAGTACGAACACGTCATCCCCTCGGGGAAACGTCCGGGTCTCAGAGTTTTTGTCTGCCACCTGCTTTATTATATGCTGTGCCCTCTTTAGGTGCTGCTTAGGTAACTCACCTATTTGATTTAATCTCTCCCAAACCTCCAATACATAATCTAACTGTGAGATCTCCAACTTTGGTCCTATCAATTTCTTTTTAATTAATTTCAAAGGGCCTCTCACTTCATGTCTGAATACTAACTCAATGGGAGTAAACTGAGTAGGTTCATTTGGGTTATCTCTAATGGCAAACAATACGAAGGGGATACCTTTATCCCAATCGTTCGGGTCATCCTGACAGTATGCTCTCGACATAGTCTTCAAAGTCTGATGCCACCTTTCTAAAGCTCCCTGGGATTCAGGACGGCACACATTTGATTTAATGTGCTCTATAAGCATTTAAAATAACCTGTTTGACCCCTTCATGATCTCTTGACCCCTCATCTAACAGTGCGGCAAATATCTCACTAGCTCTGCCTACCAGTTTAGTCTGAGCTAGCATTACCCATAAATCCTCAGATCACCACATCTGCCGAGCCAATTTTTCAAATGAAATAAAGAAGGCTTTGATACCTTTCTCGTCAAAATGTAGCAGAGTTTTGACATATTTGTATATATCACTACCTTCTCTTTTAATCTCCAGCCTGTTAACTTGACTTTGCTGACTAAGTCACAATTTCTCAAGTTCAAATTCTCTCCCTTTTTGCTCAACTAAGAACCTTCTCTCTCTTTTCTTTCTCTCTCCCTGTGTCTTTCCTCTGTCTCATTGTTTGCCTTCTAACTCCATTTTCCTCAATTGTAATTTAAGTCTTTCTACCTCTACTGCACTTGTCTGTTTCTCTGACACGCCTAAGTATTTGAGTAATTCCCTTACAATTTCCGCGTTACTTTTGTCCTTGGTTAAACCCCATTCTAACTTCTTTGCTAATTCTAAGAGTATGATCTTTTCTTTCTATACTTTCTTGGCAAATTTGGGAATTACCTTCAAACCCCAGAACCTCTTTAGCCATTTTAAGAGCCATTTCTCTCACTTTTAATTTAACCAACCACAAGTAACTGAAATTAAACAAATTGTCTCACCTATGTTTTATTTAAAGATCTAGGACACTAACCGGCAAGTATTTAAATCTACTGGGCTTTTGTCATACCCCAAATCTATTAAAAGCTGTCCAAATCTCAGACTGGATGTGTCTAAACCAGTTCAAATCATGGATGAGAGCCTCCAAACTGTTACAACATGGGTAAACCCTTCTTGCTAATTTAAACACGACACACAGAGAAGCTCACCTCGTGCCGTAATCTGTTAAATTTTGAGAGGCAAAGAACTATCCTGGGTCTCACTAGCTAAAGAAAAAATTAACTATTTTATTTTTTAAGTCCAAAATAAAAAATATTAAATCCACAACTTTTTACAACTCCTTTCTCTTAAACCTGTATTTTACCTCCCACTCTACAATACTGGTCCGATTAAAAAAAACCCAATTAAGAGTTATAAAAAAAATTAATTTTAAAAACCAATCAGCTTTGTCAATTCTCCTTTGTAGATTTTCCTCTGTATTTTCCTGGGTCATCTTTTCTTTGGTCTTCTGCTGCACAACATTAATTATATGACTAGCAGTCTGTACTTGATGGTGCTCTTTGCAGTTCTCCCCCTAACTGTTCAAAATGTCTGGTTTTATACCCCAAAAAATCGGATCATTTCATTGGTTTGATGTCATCCCAAACAGGAAAATTCAAATTTGTTTGGATTTTGGTATCTGGGGCATAATTTAAACTGATTGGCCAAATTTGAATTTGTTTTTTGTTCCAAGGCAATGCAATTCCAGCTATTTGTTTCAACCAAATGTTACATTTTTAATATCATTCAGCACATTCTTCTTTCAATTAGTTCTTGCCAGCTTCCTCTCTCTCTTAAAGGTACAGTACACAGCTACACCATCATAACAATGGTGCTGCACTGTCCTGCCATTTTGAACCTTATCAACTTCATACAATAAACTAAGCACCAATTATGCAACCTTTCCCACTACTCACCAAAATCAGATTTCTTACTCTCATGCTCTCTTCCAAACAAACTGCAGCAATAAAAGTAAGTACTTTATGCTCTATCTCCCCTTTGACATTACTCGCTTAGTCTCTTGACCTGGTTGGTGAAAGTGGGTACTGCAAATGATGGAGATTAGAGTCAAGATTAGAGTAGTGCTGGAAAGGCACAGCAGGTCAGGCAGCATCCGAGGAGCAGGGAAATCATCATTTCAAGCAAAAGCCTTCATGCTTTGTTATCCACCTCAACTATTCTCCTACTACCTTCAAGGAACTATTCACATGCCCACGCAAAACTGTTCATTGTACCTAGCTACATGTGACAATAATGAACCAAATCAAAATCTTTTCATCTCAATAAATAATATAAGTTGCAAACAGTTGTATTTCTAGCACTAACTGCTGTGGCACATCACTGATTACATCCTTGCCACTTGTGCCTACCCTCTTCTTCCTGGCAACCAGCCAATGTTCTATCCATGCCAGTATACTACCCCTTACTCCACAAGGTTTTATTTCCCACAATAGCCTTCGATATTGTAAAGATCACGGGTTTAGAATTTTCTATTGCAGACTTGGTGAGTTGCTGCAGTGCATTTTGTCTGTGGTACTGCTGCCATGGGTGGTGTTGGTAGACAGGGTGAAATTAAATGTGGATGAAGTTATACCAATCAAACAGATTGCTTTGTCTTGGATTGTGTTAGCTTCTTGAGAGTTGTTAAAGCCTCATTCACTCAGGGAAATGGAGGGTATTCCATCACACTTGTAGATGGTCGACAGACTTCGGAGAATCAGGAGATGAGTTACTCACTGCAGAATTCCCAGTTTTTGATATGTTCTTGCAGCCACAGTATTTATATAGCTGTTCAGTTTGCATCAATATCAACCCCCAGAATATTGATGTTTAGGAATTAACATGAAAAATAAGACCATAAGACCATAAGACATAGGAGCGGAAGTAAGGCCATTCAGCCCATCGAGTCCACTCTGCCATTTAATCATGGCTGATGGGCATTTCAACTCCACTTACCCGCATTCTCCCCATAGCCCTTAATTCCTTGTGACATCAAGAATTTATCAATTTCTGCCTTGAAGAC